>NC_092211.1:63138789-63222079 GCF_043381705.1 Parasteatoda tepidariorum | reverse complement strand
AATTTAATTTTCAGGATTATGTCCAAAATAAGGGTGGTCAAAAAAAATTAAAGGGTGGTCATTTGTGGTCAAAAAGTGGTCAAACGAATACAATATAAAAATTTGATTTTTATTCATTTGGCGTGAAAATGCGAAGTTAGCCCCCGAATTTAATTTTCAGGATTATGTCTAAAATAAGGGTGGTCAAAAAAAATTAAAAGATGGTCATTTGTGGTCAAAAAATGGTCAAACGAATGCAGTTTGAATTTTTGAATTTCCTCATTTTCGGGGGCTATCTTCGCATAGCTGAAGACAGCGAAAACCTCCCACGGTTAATCTGACGGCAAGGGTCACCCATGATCCCATGATCCATGAAGCTAACCCATGATCCGTATGCCACTGACGATATTTCACGTCAGCACTGTGGTCGGCACAAGCCGGATGCGGAGTCCTATAGATGCGGGATTTGAACCGGTTTCACCTTGTTGGAAGACAAATGCTCTATCCCCTGAACCATCGTGGCTCGTTAAGATATTTTTATTTTATTTTATATCCGTCGCTGAAAAGCCGGCCCAATTTTTTGGGTTTGCGACTATTAATGTTCAACTCTGTAGCCCTGTAATTTTGAACCAATCCAGAAGACAAGGAAACTCCTGGATCAGTATCCCCAGAGGTATTGATTTGTTATGGGGACATGGAAGACTTTGCGACGCGACAGATTTAACGTGCATCAGTCACCATTTACTACACGGGGAGTTTTTGGCCGGCGGGTTCGAACCCACGAATTCTCGGACATGGGCCCAGTGTCCTACTAACCAGGCTATCCCGGCCTCGTTAAGATATTTTGGAACTTGTTTTATTATTCTTAACATAGTTATATATTTCTAGAGTATATATGTCGTTTTGTTTTAATCTTGTAAAATTTTGAATCGCCTAATACATTCAAGTAATTGAAGATAGGAGTTAAGTACTATACATGTACTACGAGGGTTGTAAATTAAATAGTGGCAACTTAACCTTGAAACTCACAGAAGGGTGGGCATGCGTAAATAGGGTATGGGTGGGGGGAGGTGGCGCTGTTGTCGATGTGTAGAGTGCAAAAAACAGTCGATTTGCTTAGAAGGGTAGTCGTTGCGTAGCGTTAAAGTGAGGAGTTTCGTTTCCATCGCTCTAAAGCATGCTGTGAAAAGGCTTAATGACGAAAAAAACGAGATGCTTGAACACATCGTGCTACTGTCCTAATCGGTAAAACATTTGCTCCACAGGCTTCCACTAATACTCTATAGCATTCTGTTGCACTTTTGCCACGGGCAACCTCGATTGTAAGCCACGACCGCTGATCACCTTTTGAAAACATGCTTTAGAGCGATGGAAAAGAAACTCCTCACTTTAACGCCGCACAACAGCTACCCTTCTAAGCAAATCGACTTTTTTTTGCACTCTACACATCGACAACAGTGTCACCTCACCGCTCCCATATCCAATTTGTGCATGCCCGCCCTTCTGTGAGTTTCAAGGTTAAGTTGCCACTATTTAATTTACAACCCTCGTATTTTGATGTGATAGACAACTTCGATGGGATAGGTTGACAGATAATCAATGACATTTAATGAAGAAAGTATGTGCTGGAAGGCAGCTATATATACATATATATTTGCTTTTTTACTACATAATTCATTTTCTAAACCTTTTATGCAGTAATTAAAAAATTAATTGAACATTAGTTTTTAGCTCTGAAATTTTTTTTAACCCAGTAGTAAATGTTTGTAAAAAATTAAATTTTTTTAAAGAACTTTTTATAAGTATTTAAATTTATTTTATTTTTATATAGCATAAAAAACTTTTATCCACCAAGAAGAAAATTAAGAAGTTAAAGAAATAGACACAGGAGTACGGGTATATTGCATCTTAGAAATGTTGATTTCGAGGAAACTTCTTGTTAACTTTTAATTACAGATCTAATCCTTAAAACATTTACTTTAGACGCAAACGTATCAGTGAGGTATTTGTGCCGAGCTCTCATAACCCCCATATGTATTTTCAATTTCTCATGTTAGCAACCGACTTTCACTTTAACATCCTGCAGGGTGAAATAAATTTACTCATTAGCAATTAAAGGTCTAATTAAACTAAAATGTGGAATCGTTATACCTCCGTCAAAATTTCAATTTCTCATATAACATATTTTCAATTTCTCATGTTAGCAACCGACTTTTACTTTAACATCGTGCAGGGTGAAATAAATTTACTCATTAGCAATTAAAGGTCTAATTAAACTAAAATGTGGAATCGTTATACCTCCTTCACCGAAATCTTTTCCTTATTTCATGTTGAATCATAATGGCCATTAGAAACTTTCAAACAGCTGAATATGCGCAACATTGCGGGCCCTTCCCCGTAACACAATAAAGGACTCTAATTAATGCAGTTAAGGAGGAGCTTTGCACCATCCATATTTATCAGCCTGATGGAAATTAAATAATGAAGTCTTTTACGCCTCATTCCATGGGTTGGCGCCTTTGCTTCGCGCTTAACTGTTGTTTTAGTGTGTCTTAAAACTTTTTTTGATCTCTTAATTGACTACTCTAGCAAGTTCGAAGGATTGTACGATCTTTAGGCTTTCAGTACTGTTAATTAATGATGGAATTCTAGCTCTTTTTCAGCTAAGGTGATTGATATTCAAATGATTGGTCTTACTATTTGTTACGATCAATGTAATCAGATCAGATGACAACATGTAAATTAAAATGCATACATATTATTTTAATAATACTGGCATTAAATTGTATGTTAGTATTATAAATATATTGTCAATTGGTGGGAAACCAATATGTTTGTTTCAGATTTACCATTATAGAAGAAGAATTCAAAGTGTTGATCAGTATTCAAGTAAAATTCAAGTAATATTATCATAATATTGAAAAAGAATTCTGCGCCCAAACTCATCAAGAGCTTAGGTTCTTTACTGTACTATAGATTCTATAGCACTGAGATATCTTGGTGAGTTTTATTTTTTGTTTTGTTATACCCGTCTCGAGTTTAAAACATCCTTGAATTGGTTTGACATTTGCAGTCCTTGGGAAAATTATTTGACGACCTTTAAGATTCTATGTAAAATATTAATTATAAGGTTTTACTATACAACGGGGGTGGCCAAGCTCCTTGATAGTCGAGCCACTTTTCAAAATTGGAAATTTTTCACGTGCCGCAATTAAATACGTATTTAAAAGGTAGGCAAAAAAGGTATGAATTTTTTTTTACAGAAATTATATTTATTGAAAACATATAAATAAAAGTAAAAAATATGTGCATTGAATTTAAATATTAAAAATTAAACACATTCATTTTATTTCTCTTGATAATTCCTTAAAAAAATGGAGAATAATTGGACAGCACTTCTCAGTAATTCGTTGAGATGCTGGTTAGTTAATACTGAGCGGTGTTTAGATTTCACGAATTTTCAAGTGGAATAAAATGATTCACATAAGTACGTTGTTCCGAATATTGAAATTATTCGACAATCAGCCTTTTTTAATTCACGATACTTCGATTCTGGTACAAATTTCCAAAATTCAGTAATCGACGTCGACTTATATTTTAATTGCAGAGCTTGATCTTCTTGCATATCTATTAATTCTAATTCTCTAGATGCTTTTTGGGTCATAATTATACTGGAAATGGAAAACTCACCTTGAATTATGTTAATTTCAAATGGATTCAGAAAAATATCAAGAGACGATTTTAAATATTTCAAGTCTCAAAATCTATTTCAGAATTCCGTCAATATTCCATCTAGCTTTTTTTATATACTCGTTGAGTTTTTCTTGTTTAATATTGAAATTTTTTTTTTAATTAGAGGAAAATGACAAAATACTTTATTTTAAATGTCCTTTTGAAAAGTTAGCTTGAAAACTAAATATTCACTGTGAGAGATAAGATATTATTTTATATTTGCCCTGCAATTGTAAATTCAGTGTTTGCAAATGTTCCATAACATCAGTTAAAAACATTAAGTCTTGTAACCACTAGCCATCGTCTAATTCTGAATAGGTTATTTCCTTCTCTTTTAAAAATGCAGTTATCGGATCAAACAAATCTACAAAACAATTTAATACGTTGTAGCAAGATAACCATATAACAATGCAAAGGAAATTAATGTCATTTGGAAGTACTTCGTCTTTTAATTCTTTAAGGAAATTTTTGAATTGTCGCTGATTTTTTGCATTGGTGCGAATGCAATTTACAATGTGTAACACTGTTTTCCTAACAGCAGGATATTTTAAATATTTTGTAACCAGATGTTCTCAGTGAATTATGCAGTGAATCAGTATGAATTGTGGAATTTGAGAATCATCTCTTAAAATTCTAATAAGACCAATTTTTTTTTACCCAGCATTGCCGGACCATTTACACCAGTTATCGAGAGCCACAAATAATCCTTCAAAGAGCCGCAGATTGACCACCCCTGCTATACAGGATGATTATTTTTAAGCGGCTGAAACCGGTTTACATTTGTTTATGTTAGTGTATCAATTGGTTAACATTGATAGCATAGTAATTGGTTAACATAGCAATACGTTAAAAATAAATACAGATAGAGAGTTGATTAAAGATCTTCTGAATTAGAACCCACTACATGTATGTGTAAATATATACAAGTACTGCACATAAATTTGAGCAAAACATGTAATTATCCAAGCACTACAGCGCGTATAATAATTTGGTCTAATTATTATAATATACTAATATAATAATTGATTTATTAAATATTCTATATAAATATTGTCTAGGGACTGCATGTGCGGCATCTTGTAACAAATTCAAATTTTTGTTCCATTGACTATCAGTAAAAAATATGCTTTCTGAAGTTTCAATTTATGTTTTTTAATAGAAATTCCTATCAGATCCTATCAATCTGTCAGACTGAACTAGATCAGTTAACTTTCAGAAATTTATAATTAGATATTTAAATCTTTTGTTTGCTGATGAAAACTATACTTTTTTTTATTCATTCTTAATGCTATTAGTAACAAACTGACTAATATTTATGAATTAATGCATTGCTGAATATATATGAAAAACTTTCAGCTTTTTGGATGGTGTTTTGTTCAAGAAATTGTGTAATATTTTTCACAATTGAAGAAAGTTAAGGAATTAAGAAATACTAGAATGATAAGCGAAATTTTAGAGGTTTTGAGAAAATTAGTAACTTGAGCATGTTGTTCACAAAATATGTAGTTATTTTTAAAACAACCTTATTTGAACCATCTAGTCGAATAATGTTTTTTACACTTAAGGAATGCCTGGTAACAGGTAGTAACAGGAAAATTAGTGTTTTCGAAGAGTTTCGTGCTTTGCCCTTTCATTAAATATCTAATGAATCATCTTTTTAGCCACTTTTTAAATATTTAATTCATGAATGTATTTCTAGGGAATGGTGCGTGGTTTCAGAAACGTAAATCTCTTCATAAGAACGCGTTTAAACAGATACCAGATCCAAAAAATGATATTTAAAAAAAATACAAGGTAAACATTTTCTATCAAGAAATCTATTTAAAATATACTATTTCTATCATATTTTCCATTGCATTGTGCAAAAAAACAAATTTGCAAAAAACATGTGTTGCTCAGTTGATTAAAAAATTGTACTGTTTTATGAACTCGATTTAGAAAGAAACCCTATTTTATAGTGTTAGTGTTCTTCAATTTTTAGAATTTTTAGTCGATTTTTATTAACTATGACTTCAAATGTAATATTGAAAACTAGGTTAAAAATATTGCAAATTTTACTTCCTAAAATTTTTTAAATTTAGTAATTACAAAAAAATTTATATGAAATGAAGAAAAGGAATTTTATAGCCGCGAAAAAATTAAAAACCAAGAGATTAGAAGAATCTTATTATCCTGTATAGAGAATTCAATTATCAATAATTTTATAAAAATACAATTAATGTAAAAGTATATTTTTTAAAAATTTATTTATAAAAATATATTTATAAAGATATATTTAAAAAGATATATTTATAAAACAATATAAATATATATTGTGATCAGATACCGATGACAAATTAGGTTGTAAATTGATATTGCAATTGATGATTTAATTATTGTAATGCTGTTGTTTAATAAACAAAATACACATCAAAAATACTGAAAAGTCTTAAAGCATGATCAACTATTATTATTTGGGTATAAAACGAACTTGAAATACCTTCACAACTTAAGTTAAACTACTGGATTTTTTCCCGATAATTTATCAATTATTAAAATTTGGAAAAATAATGTAATTATTAAAACAGGAAATAAAAGAACCAGTAAATCTAGAAAAATATGGAGAAGAGTTTATTTGTCCGTCCATAATCGAAATTAAAGGTGATGATTTAAGGATAGTAATACTTTTAAATAATCACAAAACAGAAAAAGTACTTCTGTGTCTGTTTGTTTTGCTTTCTTGGAGTACTTACTCGCGCCGTGACACCTGTTCCAAAAAGTACCTTGCTTGAAAGAAACCAATATTTCAAATTTTTTTTTTCTTTCCAAACTGAATTTTTCACGTTAATTTAAAATTCATTCATGTTTGTCACAACGTTTCTATAAATAACATTTGTAAAATGTTACGTTCAAAACACCTGTAGCGCAGTACAGTATGCGCATGGATTCCAGGCGCAGTTTCGAGTATCAGACGTCAGGGAGAGCCGCACTCGTAGCATCGATCCCTTACTCCTCCTCTTCATCCCGATCTGGAGTAAAAGGAGTGAGAGGATGCTCTGCTTTGGATGCTGCGGCACAATGGCTCGCACGCTCTCCATCATGTTGCATCAATCAGTATTGCTCTTGCTCCTCCTCGAAAGAGGATGTCGGATTTAGGATCTCTTGTGCTTATTCTGTGTACTCTGAAGCAATCAACACTGAGGAAAATATATAAGGTAAGATGTGTTCTTTTGATTTCTTTTCCTCTTCCCGCATCACTTGAAACTACACATGGTTTTGGATGGGATGGGGGATAACCTTTACAGATGACTAGTTTGACATCAAATGATGTTCGGAATGTGCTGGTGAAGATACGGTTTCAGCCGGATATTTTGGGATCAGAGGATTTTAATACATTTGCTCTGATTGATAATATTTTATTGGAATATTGAACCAGAGATACCAAAAAACGGGTTACTTGCATTGTTTATTATTGAAATTAAATGCCAATTACTTCTTATTGTGTCAGTCAGAAACTTTTTGTTTACACAAAATATTGCATATAGATTTATAGATACGATTTGAAGTATTTGATCGGAAGACATGAAATGATGTTCGAAATGTGCTGGCAATGTTACAGTAAAAGAAGAAATTTTTGTGATGATAAGATTTCGATACATTTGATCTGATTGATTATATTTTTGAGTTTTTGTCGGAATGTTGAACCAGAAAAACCAAAAAACGAAATGCTTGCATTGTTTATTGTGAAATTGGAGGTCAATTATGTTAAATATATGATTGCGTCAGTTAAAAAAAAATTTTGCTTACGCGAAATATTGCATAAGGATTTATCGATACGATTTGAAATCCATGCTACCGAAAGACATCAAATGATGTTCGGAACGCGATGGCAATATTATAAGCCGAATAATTTTGGATGAGGATAGTTTAAAACATTTGCTCTGATTGATTATATTCTTGAGTTTTTTTTAGCAACTGGTCTATTAGGATCATCTAAGAATGAGCTACTTGCATTGTTTATGGTTGAAATTCGATAGCAATTACTTTTTAAAACATTCTATTGTGTTAGTTAGAAAGATTTTGTTTACGTAAAATATAGCATGTAGATTTATAAATACGATTTGACGTATAAATCATCAAAGGACGTCAAATGATGTTCGTAACATGCTGAAGAAGATATAGTATAATCCAGGTGTTTCGGGATGAGACAATTTTGAAACTGATTTATTATATTTTTCTCTGATCTAACGGACTCATTTGAATAATAAGTAATTACCATCTAATTTTTTATTCTAATTGCTCTTATTTATTATATTTTTGAGTTTTGGTCGAAATGTTGAACCAGAGAAACTAAAGAATGAATTACTTGCATTGTTTATTGTGAAATTGGATGCTAATTATTTTAAAGTTATGATTGTGTCAGTTAAAAAAAGTTTTTTTTTTACACGAAATATTGCGTATGAATTTATAGATACAATTTGAAAACAATGTAATCAAGGGATATCAAATGATGTTTGGAATGTGATGTCAATATTATAGTATGAGCAGAATATTTTGGGATGAGAGGAGTTTAATCTAATTGATTATATCTTTGATTTTTTTTTATCAGAATGTTGAATTAGAGATACCAAAGAATGAGTTACTTGCATTGTTTATTCTTGAAATTGATGCCAAATACTTCTTGAAATATTTTATAGTGTCAATTAGAAAATTTTTGCGTGCGTAAAACATTGCCTATATTGCCTAAATTTTTGTGTACGTAAAACATTGCCTATAGATTTATAAATATGATTTCAAATAAGTGATCAGAGGACACCAAAGGATGTTCGGAATATGTTGGCAAATATATAGTATAAGCCGGATGTTTTGGGAGGAGAAATTTTTATTACTGATTGGTTACATTTTGCTCTAATCTAACGGACATAATAGAACATTAAGTAATTGTCATCCAATTTTTCCCATTGATTGATTATAATTTTGAGTTTTTGTCAATTTGCTGAACCAGAGAAGATAAAGAATGAGTTACTTGCCTTGTTTAGTGTTGATATCGGATGCCAAATTATTTCATAAATATTCTATTGTGCAAGTTTGGAACATTTTGTTTAAGCAATTTATGGCTATAAATTAATAGATGCGATTTGAAATATCAAAATGATCAAATATCATTTGATCAAAATTAAATGATGAAATATCATTTGATCAAAAGATTTGAAATGAGCTGGAAAAACAGTACATACCGGTGTTTGGGGATAAGAGGATTTTATTACATTTGCTCTGATTGATCATATTTTTAAGTTTTTATCAGACTGTTGAATCAGTTGTGCCAAAGAAAAAGTTACTAGCATTGTTTATTGTTGGAATTGGAAGGCAATTACTTCTTGAAATATTCCATTATCCGTTAGACAAATTTTTTAAGCAAAAATATAGCAGATTATACTAGATAATGATTGAAATATATATGATCAAAAGACATGAAATGATAATAGGAATGTGTATGAAAAATTACGATTTATGCCTGTTGTTATAGGGTAGGCAGATTTTGAAACAATTGCGCTGATTGATAAAATTTTTAATTTTTAACCGAAATGTTCTAGGATTGATATGGAAGTTAACTAAGAAAGAATTATTAGCATTATTTGTAGTTGAAGTTAGATGCCAGTTACTTAAAATATTCTATTTTCAAGCAATAAAATTTTATTTGCGAAAAATATTGAATATTAGTTAATAGATACGGTTAATTTATGGCAACGATTTGAGATAAAATCGTTTTTATTCCTTTTTTCTGATTGCTTGCATGTGCCTGAAGTTTAGTAGAAATGCTGAACAGTTTTTTCTAACATAACAAATAATAAATTAAAATTAGTTTATTTTTGAAATCGGACACCAGCGACTTAAAATATCCTATTTTATCAATTAATAATTTTTTAAAGATAAATATAGAATATTCACCAATAGAAACGATTTACTTATGGATATACTTTGAAATAAAGAGCACTTTTGTAATATAATACGATTGAAATAAAGAGCACTTTGTAATATAATACGATTGAAATACTTTCCTCTTCATTTATCTTTTGAAATGTTGAACTCTTGTTTTGGAAGATATCGAATAACGTTACTACATTGTTTACTGTTGAAATTAGATGCCTTTTCTTATTAAATATTTCATTTTGTTAGCTAATAAAATTTTGTTTATAGAAATCGTTTATAAAATAATATTAGTTTATAAAAAATGTTAGTTTATATAAATGTTAGTTTATATAAATGTTAGTTTATATAAATGTTAGTTCATTTAAAACGTATCAAGACATTGTATATCAGTTAATAAAAACAATTAGTTTGCGATTAGGATTTGGGATGCAAGTTTGTTCTATATTTTGATTTTGATTTAAAATATGTATATGAAATTTGATCAAAGTTTTGAACATTTTTTTTAAAGTTAAAGATAGTCTTAATGAAGAAAGATAGTCTTAATGAAGTATCTTTTTTTCTATAAAGGCTTAAAATATTCATAAATTTTTCTGAAACAATATTGTTTTAGTTATGAGTCCATCTATAATTTGAAATACGATTAAATTTCGCAAATTTACTTTCATTTTTTAGTGTAATTAGGGCTAGAAATAATTTTTTAAAAATTTTTTATTTATGATATTACGTTTTTCAAAAAGTGTTTTTCCTATATAATTGTGTAAAATATCGAGCCGCTTATGATTTGACTAATTGTAATAAGTTTAAATTATCTTTCTTTTGTTGGACTTGTGTGCCCCTGTGATATTTCTTTTTCACTTTTTTTAAATTTATGGTGATGGTTGCCTTATTTAATTCGAGTTTGCGTTTTTACCCAGGTCTCATTAAGCTTTGATTTTTCGTTGATTATCTCTCGAAATGGTGTTTTATTTGAAAAATATTCTAATGACTAATATGAGATAATTTAATGTGCATTAAACGTACATGTCTTTGTCATTGTTTAATTAATATTTGCTTTCTGAATGTTCATTCACAGTAAGACGCCTTACCGGAAATGCTTCGTTTCAAACGCCAAATACTGTGCACTTTTGTTAAATAATTCATCACGTTATTAAATTATATGTGATATTTGGTTAATTAGTATTATCAGCCTCGTTCTATAAAATATATTTAATTTTTCTTAGTTTTGCTTGAATGCAATAATTTGAATTTCTTCGTACATTTATACAGTATGGAGAAAAAATTCTGGTAAATTTACAGTACTGTATGGTAATGGCATTTCTGAAAAATCAATTTGGAAATAAAACCAACATATACGGTAGTTAAATTATTCATTTAGCATTTTTTCGCGTACATGATATAACGGTATAATCGAAATTCTGTTTTTAAAATTATAGTTCTTATTACCACACATTTAGTAAGAAATACATAACTGGTAATTAAATTTATTCAAATAAAAGAGTTTTTATGGTATGATGTAAGGTATCATGATAAAATTACCTGATTTACTAAATTTTTTCGGATATTATAACAAATATTTTAAATTTAATTTTACCAAAATCCTTACCAAAGCGCTTGGGTAAAAACTATCGAGGGTTTTTGTGTTCCCATAAAGTTAGAAACACGATAAATTTTTACCACATTCTGAAAGTATTGACCATATTTTTTTTCTCGGTGTGAATCAAAAGTATTCATTATTATAAATTATAAATCATATTTAAAGTGTGTTTTCTACATTCAGTCAAATTTCTTAACTCAATTCTACTTGACAGTTTATTTTCTAAATTTTAATGCCGAAATGTATTTTCTTTGAATTTTAATGCAAAATATATTTGTGAAACACAGAATTTTTTTTCCAATTTATATGAAAAAAAGCTTATTTTTTTTCCGCATACGTTGCTTCCTTTTGCATTAATATAAGATACGAACAATATTGTGATGTGGCAATCAAGTTCAAGATAAAATTTTAATTTTTAAAAAATAAATCAACAGAAATAACAAATAAGTATTGTTCATAGTTATAAATATTTTATTATTGAAAATTATTGTGAAGTGAGATTTCTTTTAAAAATCTCCAAGCATGAAGCAGAAAATATTTTTTATTAACAAGAATATATAAATAAAAAATACAATCAGTGAGTTTTTAAAATATTACAAATTGGGAAAGGATATGCGAGTAAAATGAGAATTAAATTGCATTTTTGACAAGCTAATTTCTTTATTCAATTGAAAGATTTTTGGGAAAGAGTTGTTCGAAATTTGAAGAAATTATATGGATAAGAAATAGAATCATTAGAGATAATAAGTAATGGGGTGAGGGTTGTCAGTGAATATATATATATATANTCTATCTATCTATCTATCTATATATATATATATATATATAAAATCTATCGTGATTGGTAGATTCATATTATGAAACAGACGTATTAAGTTGTAAGTGTAATTATGTGCTTTTTTAGATTGTTTATCTGAACCGAAAATTTCTAAGAACGTTTTCTTATTCAATTGTTTTATATGTTATAGATTTTGATTTCACAGGGCGAAAACTTTTATATTTACTGCTTAAAAATCTTGTTTAAATCAACAGTGGGTTAATTTTAATGTTTAATTTTTTTTAATTATTCGCACTTCATTGTTTTTGTGTATTTTTTAAGATAAATAAAACCTTCTTTCCTGAATTATTCCTGTTTTGAAATAGTATCCAGATACCAAAAAGAAAAGCCAAATTCACGTTTGTAAATGTTTCTTACATATTGCAACTTGTAGGTCATTGTTATCTCGAAAAATATAAATACAACCTTTTTATGCATTTAAATTGTAAGGTAAGGAATTTAAAACTCTTCTTTATCATACATCTCTCTAAAACTTTTTTGAGTCATGCAATCGTTAAAAACTGCTTTATTATACTCTTTCATAGTTAAAATAAAATATGTTTGATTGCAGTTATTTTTGTAACTTAAAGCCGAGTTAAATCCTTTATAAGTCGAGTTAAAGTTTAAAATACCATTATCTAAATTTTCTTCTGAAATATAGTATTCGAAACAAATTTTATTTCGAATTGTACATTTTTTTTACAAACATCGTACTTAATGTAGATAAAAGAAAAATGTGGAACTTGGGAGAAAGCTAAAAAAGATTTTTAAAAAGAATGAAGAAAATATTATGTTACTTCCAGCATATAGTTTTTTGTGATGTAATATCCCGCTTAAAATTATATCATATTTAATGTTATCTATTTGAAGTAATTCATTTAATGTGTACCATGAAAAAAATGATTTATTTTATTAAAAAAAATGATAATTTTTATGTTTACTGTAGAGAAAAGTTTCATAAAACAAGCATTCTCAATACAAAAATAAATTTTTAAATCTTTAGTTTAAACGCATATAATAAATTTGCATTCTTGCTTTTTACTGAAGTGTAAAATTATGGTGTTTAGCAGTTTTGGAGAATGTTACGGTAGTGAATAGTATAATTTTTATTTAATAACTACATTTACGATACGATAAATCGATAAGAATTCCGTACGAATTATTGAGGTCGATCTACAGTGCTGACGTAGAATATCCTCATTGGTAGACGGATCATGGATTAGAGTCCCCTTACCGTCAGGCTAAACGTGGGAGTCTTTCGAGGTTTTCTTCTCCATGTAACACAAATTAGTTTTATTTAAAAAGTCCTACACAAAAGAAACTTTCAGCCAATATTTGATTTGGGAGTTCCCTTGTCTTTTGTGTTGGGTACAAGATTACAAGGTTACGGAGTTGATCATTGGTAGTCGTAAAGTCTAAATTGGGTCGGCTGTTCAACGACGGTAGTAAAATAAAAGATAAAGTACCTAATTGTGGTGATGCCAGATTCCAGATGTTTTGCTCACTACACATATTGAGAGGTAATTTGCAGTCAGATAATATGGGGAGATAAACTTTGTACACCTAAAATAGGAAAAAAAATGTATTAAATGGTAATATTATAACGGTAAGTTTAGTTGTGCATTTATGATTTTTTACATAATTTTTTAATTATTTCGTTTACATCCTATAGACTAAAACCTTTCTTTCCTTTCACTCTTTTTTTTAAATAAAAATATGCGAACTATGTGTTACTATTAAGATTACGTGAACAGGCATGCAACAAAAATCTCACGCAATGTAACAAAAATCTCAAGCAAAGAAATATTTACTTTGTATAATTTTCAAAACTTAATCTATTATTTCAGAATAAGCTAAAGATAATTAGCGCTTTTTATAGTAATTAAATTTTTTAATCCAATAGTATTCACGGTCCCATTTTTGGGCACGTTTTTTAAAACGTAGCGCACTCTCATAGGAGTCATTTGGAATAATTTATTTTCATTATTTCTTCCTTTTAAATGTTTTTACGCTACCAATGAAATTATGTATTGAATGTTTCGGATACATATTTATTGTTTCAAAGTAAATATGAAAAATAACCAGTTTGTTTAATTATTTATTTTATTATTTCATTTTTACTATTTTATTTTCATTAATATATTAACAGCTCCAATATATTAGCAGGCTCAAAGAGAAAATTTTCAATTGAATTTTGAAAATCTTATTATTATTATTAGTTTTTCATTATTATCATTATTATTATTAGTTTTTCATTATTATCATTAGTCTATTATCATTAGTATTATTAGCCTAATACTTGATGCCAATAACATCAAGTATTAGGCTTTCGATATATAACGTAAAATTTTTTTTTTGCAATGTAAGGTATAAAAGTGCTAGTTTATTTACATATTTGTCATTAATTTATTAACGGCTCTAAAATCTTTTCATCATTAATTTATTAGCGACATTGCAAGAGTATCAAAATTATTTTTTCGTCAAAAATTTGACATATATTATTTTTTAGCACTCATTTCATTAAAAATGTATCGAGGACATCAATTATCAGGCATTGTATTGATAAGATAATTTTTTTTCATTATTCAAAATAAAGAAGGAAAGGGAAAGTGTATTTTTTTTAAAATTTATGACCATTAATTTATTGTCTTTAATTTATTAACAGCTATAACATCCTTCCCTCATTAAGTCATTAACGTCATTGCAAGTATATTAGAATTACTTTTTTTGTCACAAATTTTACATACCTTATATTTAAGCATTAATTTTATTATAAATTTTTCAATGACATTAGGTATCAAGCGTTGTGTCGATAATGTAACTTTTTTTTAAAGTTTTCAATATAAATAACAAAAGCGTTAGTTTGTATGATTATTTATTCATGAATTTATCATTATTAACAGTTCGAAATATGCATCTACAGTTTTTTCAACTTAAATTATTTTTTAGACTTTATTTCATTTTAAGTTCCCCAATAGCAAAAATAAACATTTAATGAAATAAGAAACAATTGGTTCATAATGTAACGTTTTTAGTTTTTCCACGTAAAGAAGAAAAGTGCAAGCTCATATAATTTTCCCATTCTGCTAATCTTAAATAATACATATTTTTTAAGAGTCTCGCATAATTTGAAACTTTCCTGCATTTTTATTTTGGCAGGATTTTTGGACATTTTCATGCAGTTGTCAAGAATAACTCAAAACTACTTGATTTACCTACATTTACAATTTATGTTTAGTATTAACATATTGAATATTATTGAAATTAAAACAGAATATTATTGAAAAGTTATGTCTTGGACATTAACTAGTTGATTTGGGAAGGACAAAACAAATACTGTCCCTTGAAAGAATGCTACACAACTTTCTCAAATAATAACACTTTCGCAATTGCATTATAACAAACCCATAAAATAAATTGCTCCCCGGGGAGTTGAGCTTACTGCGTTGAGAGAAACGAATAAAATGTGAATTTAAAAACTGCAGCGCAGACAGACTCCAAAAATAAAAACATTAAAAACATTCACGTCACGTTGGAAAAATAAATACCTAGACCTTTTAAAAATTCTATAAAATACTTGTAAGCTGTCATTTTTGTCAACGCTCTTTATCGATTTGTCTCATTTCTTTCTTTTTTTATTTCATAGCCAAGCTTTTGTTTGTACTTATCTCTTAATAATAAACGATTTATATTTCCGATGCAGTTTGGCATAAATTATAAGGCTGCTATTAGGGAATATAAATCACAATTTCTTGGAGATGCTCCAGAAGAAGTCGCCAGTTACCGCTGCTCCAAGAAAAAAACGCTATCTATTATATTGGCTGACCTAAATATTGGCTGTAATAAAAGCAAAGGTAAATTTTAAAAAAAAGTCATAAGACGATTATGTTGAAAAATTATTTTGTAGGGATAGGATATCGTTTAGGGGATTAATTTTCTTTGTAATGATTCTTATTAACATGAATATTGTTGATGAAGAACACAAAAGATATTAGCCCTTTTTTAGGTGCGTTAAAATTTTCTACGTTGGTTAAAGTTTTAGCAATATTGTTTAGCTTTAGATTATTTTTTTTCCTCTCTAATTTTTGTTTAAGGGATTAATTAAGTTCACGTTACAAAGTGTGTAACTATGTTGATGTGGTAATGTTTGAGCAAGGCATTCATCGAATTATTTTTGTTTTTATACAGTTTTAAGCTTTATAACAGTGAATAAAATGAGGAACTAAAATAAAAACGTTTCAGGAATTAAATTTTGTTGCAGTAGACGTATTAAAGTATTTCTTTTTCTTTTTTTGTGTTCTAATTTTGAAATTCAATATAATTGGTATAGATCTAATAAAATTTATTTCTCATGTGGATCAAGTACTTCCATTTACAAATTTTACAAAATTCCATTTACAAATTAATTATTAACTTAAATATTGCTGATGAAGAACACAAAAGATATTAGCCCTTTTTTAGGAGTGCAAAAATTTCTACTTTGGTTAAAGTTTTAGCAATATTTTTTAGCTTTAGATGAGTTTTTTTCCTCTAATTTTTGTTTAAGGAATTAATTAAGCTCACGTTACTAAGTGTGTAACTGAGTTGATGTGGTAATGTTTGAGCAAGGCATTCATCGGATTATTTTCGTTTTCATAGAGTTTTAAGCTTTATAACAATGAATAAGATGAGGAACTAAAATAAAAACGTTTCAAGAATTAAATTTTGTTACAATAGATGCATTAAAATATTTCTTTTTCTGTGTTCTAATTTTGAAATTTAATATAATTGGTATAGATAAATAGATCTAATAATATCTATTTCTCATATGGATCAAGTACTTCCATTTACAAAGTTTTAAGAGTTTCTAAAAAATCTTTCAGCAAGAAAAATAATGAAAGCCGCAGTTGAAATGCTTTCCACTTGAAAAACAAAATTATGATTTTTAGCTATATATACCATCTTGCTCTAAGGAATTAACTGGTTTGTAAAAATCTGGGATCAAATTAAGGTATAAAGTACCGGCCGGAACTTATTACGGTAAAATCCTTTTTTACAGTAGCATATTATGAAATAAACAATCTGATATAGCGTGACATCCGTAAAATACATTTTACTATAAAATCTTGCTTACCGTAAATTATTATACCGTAAAAGCCATTTTATTAAAAAATATTATACCGTATATTTTACAGTAATAGTTAGTGTTTTTCAGTGATTTTACGGTAATTATTATTGTAAGAAATTACAGTATATGAGAATTCTTGTTCTGTTACTTGTTCCGGTGAAAATTCATTTTTACGGTAAAAAGAATTGGCTCCTCGAGTGACAGTCCTTTTTATCTTAATTTGACCCTTTAAGTTTTTACACATTGTGGCCTTTTTAAATCGCAAATAACTTAAATATTTGGAAAGTTAATAAATTTTTTTAAAAATCGCTAGTTTGGAGAGATTTTTCCATTTGAATTAAAATTATCAAAATCAATGAATAATTTTCAGTTTTTGCAATTTATGAATTCAACTTTATAATTATATCTACATTTTAATCTTAAAAGTTAGTAAGTACCTTTAGAAGTTTTGTTTTATGTACAAGGTTTTAATTAGTACAAATATGTAGAGGTATGAGAAATTTTATTTATTTATAGAGAGGGTTAGGCAAAGAGTAAGAGGAAGGAACTTAAGGGCATTACTAATTTAAAATTAAGCATTACATTATTAATTAAGCATCACATTACTGATTTAAAATTAAAAGTATATGAAAAGTGAGTTTAGACAAATTTAGAGTAAACCAATTAGATTAAAAGTTTTAATTGAAAAAAAAAAATCGAAATATCAAATTACAAATAAATTATTGGAAAATAACTTTTTCATTGCGTAATCCTGAGTTATCTTCTCACAATTTCTTTCATTAGGATATTTAATCAAATTTTTCTTTTAGTATTTGAAACTTCATGGCTTATTCGAGATTTTTCTGAATTGACTTTTTCAATACTTAAATTTTGAATTAATTGCAGAGGTTAAGGAAAATTTTGTGACGAAAAGTTTTTCTCGTGCCATGGCGTCCTCTTAGCAAATCTTTAAACTTTAAAATTTACAGTATAAAATAGGAATTTTTTGATATTGCACTTATTATATTTTTAATTGATTTAATTCTTTAACTGTACGTTGATAAACTGATAAAAAAAATCTGGTAAAATTACCGTACTGTATGGTAATGACGTTTCTGGTAAAAGACTCCTATAGTAATGACAACTAAAATATACGGGATTTAAACCATTTCATTTGGAATTTTTCTCGTTCTCTAACGGTTTACCGGTAATTTTGATTTTTGAAATTATAGTTCTTACCATCACACATTTACTAAATAATACATAACAAGGTAAATTTTGCGAGTTAGAAACATGAAAAATTTTACCATGTTCTGGTAGTTTTGACCATAATTTTTTTTTCAAAGTAGAAATGAAATAATGTGAATATTTTTAGTTCATTTCTAAATTCGTTAAATGCTGCACCACAATATGGGCATTTTGGAAGACATTATCCTTTGTTTTGGTTCTAGATATCATACTTTAAATTAAGGTATGTTTACATTTGGCTTGAAATATTAAATATTGTAATTAGTTTTTAGAACTAAAATCACTTGATTTTGAATGTTATTTCATTTGCACACTAAAATGGTAGAAAATTGCAGTAAAAATGTCTATCAAGATGCAATAAGACTCTGATAATTTAGAACTAAGTTTTTGCTCTAAAGGTTATCGTTTGTCTTTAATTAGTTTTCTACATTATTTGAATGCCAAACAGGTGGTCGGATGGTCAGGAAAGCTGATTCGAATCCCGCAAGAGGCATCGGTGCCTCTCTCTCTTTCTCTTTGTTTGTTCTGTGTTGTGTGGATGAGGCCCACCCTATGAATGGGTTTTTCAGCAGTGTGGCATGCGTAATATCGTCTGCCCTCGCGATTCCGATTCACAGTTCTGCATTTCCGGCATCTTTTGGTGCAGAGAACGTAATAGTTCAATGCCTGCAATTAAAAACAAGGAAAAACTTTTATGAATTATTTTTGATAGAACGGAAACTCCTTTTTTTTAACAAAAAAACTTTTTATGATTATTAGGAACAATATTATAATTGTGAAAAATTCTTCATTCTATTCTTTTCTTAAGCTTTTTTCAATTCAACATTCCATTTTCTTTCAATAAGCCCCTTTTAGTGAATGAACCAGTGCCTGTTTTATTCACTTGCAGAGACATATTAAGGACAAAACATATTTTTTATTACATATTAACGACAAAACATATCAATTAGTGACATCCAAATTAGAAATCTCGTTTACTATTTTAAATAACCCTGGTTAACCTTAAAAAAAATTGAACTAACTCTTACAAGATTTTTAATACTTTTTATTTCCAATGCCCACCTGTGTTAACATTTCATCAATTCAGGTACTTTCAGGGCAGATTTGTTGGCCACTCTTTTGGGGGCACCATATCAGGTGGGTCAACGCAACTCCCACAGTAAGGATAGATAATACAGAGAATGAAAGAACATCCATGCGTTGTCCGGGATTCGAACCCAGGAACTTTCTGGTGCAAGGCTAGTTCCCTGACCCCTTCACAGCCCGGTAAGCATATTTTTAATATAAAGTGGTATAGCAGTTTTTGGCTCTTGCACCGAAAACTCAGAACTAAATAACTTCACTTTTTTCAATAGGTTATCAAGTTGTGAAAGTAGAAAGAAAAGAACAATTCTATTTATACTATTAAGAAACCGTTAAATGCTATCTAAAAAGAAGTTTGTTCACGAGAAAATGAACGTGAAAATCGCAAGAAAAAAAGGTAGTTAACAGTAAGTTGTGCTGCCATGTCTGTTGAATATATATAAAAACTTAAACTATGAATTAAGTTAAAAAGGAAATTTCAGAGAACAATTTAAATTTGTCTTGATTAGAAGCATCTTACAAATAGTTTAAAAAAGAAGTAAAAATTGTTAAAGCTTTTAATGTTTGTTTTGTAGAAATACTTATCTTGTAACTCATTTATTTAAAACTCAAAAAGTCAGGTAATATTTTATCTAAAACATACTTTTTAACAAATGTTTAAATAATAAAATTACAAAATAAAATTTAAAACTTCTATGTACTTTGCGATATGCGTGAGATGTTTCGAAAATTTTTATAAAATAATCTAGAAGATTATTTTTCAGATTTATATTTCTTTATTCAATTATGAATATTCATTTTTCAGAATTGTAGTATTATTTGTAACATTTTAAGACAAACGATAAAGATAAATAGTAGAAAAAAGTGAATGAAGAAAATGTATGATTTATTTATCGAAGATTTTATACTTCATGGAACATTTTTCGCAGATAATAGAATAAATATTTTTCCATCAAAATACCTATGAAAGTTCAAATGCATATGCAATTAGTCTTGTTTGATCATATTCGGTTCTTTTTAGAAGATTTAATAAACACAAAAGACGAGAAATAGGAAGAAGAAATTGAATAAATGAAGTTAAGTGGTTAAAAGAAATGTAAATATTTTCCGTTTTCATGCTTTCGTGTAATCAAATAACTTTTATTTGACTTATAATTCAGGTATTGTTTGTATTGTTTTCCTTAAAATGAAATCAGTTTTAATATTATTTCAAAAAAGCTAGATGCATAGACTATATATTTGACAAATAAATGGATTCTAAATATTGAATCATATAAAATATTACGATAATTTAATCAGGAACTCTAAGAGAAAAAAAATGTTAAAAGCATTTATTTATTTATTTTTATTTTTATTCTTGAACTTTTATGGATGCTAAGTTTTTAAAGTTTGAATGTAAGAAATTATTTTTCATGAAGTATTTAGACAATTTTAATTTCCCCCAAAATGTAAAGTTGCAGTCCACAGATAGCAAACGTTGTATTTTCATTTTTATTTGGTTGGCATAGACAGGTTGACTAATTAATCTTTTTTTAAACATGACATAAATATTAATATGCCAAGCTTGTTTCTTTAAAGGTTGAATAAAGGCATGCAAAAAACTTTACAAAAAAAATCTAATTTTTTAGCTTTTACTGTTAACCTTGCTTTTTTCCTACTTTTTTTTATTCTTCTTTTGCCCGAGTTATCAAATACAACATTTTGCTTGTGTTGAAAACCATATGATAAGGCCAATCATTACTTTTGAAGTGTTAAAGAAAATACATAAAGGTCTGCTTAAATAAACCTTGTTTTAGTGATGATCTTAAAATCTAAAATAAACCTTGAAACGGAGAATTCATGATTAGTTTGAGAACGCTTTCTACACTTGATTAGCGAATGATGATTCCTCCTCGATTTTAGAAGGTTTTCCTAGCCTTGTTTTGTAAAGGTCGATTCATTCGTGATATAAATGGATTGTTTATTCAAATTTCATACGAGCCTCATAGCACGTAAATTAGCATACAATTTCAGAAGGTTTTCATAGCCTTTTGTAAAGGTGGATTCAATTTCGATATAAAAGGATTGTTTTATGCAAACTTAATGCGAGCCTTAGTCCGCATAAATTAGCATAGTCAATTTAATATTATTTCAAGCTTGCATGGTTCATTTGTTAATCTTTTTCATATCTTGTTGGGTTTTGTTTTAAAGGTTGTTGCTGGCATTAAAATCTACTTTACTCTGCTATCTGGGAATAAATTTAAAATGGTTAATTTTTTAAATTAGCATCAGGAGATATTTTGTATCATTATTTCGCGATACATTTTTTACTTAATATTATAATTTAATTACTGAACCAAATATTATGCTCTGTTACTATTTTCACAACAACAGTTTGGATACAAAATGAACTGGTAAACGTTTTTTTCTTTGCATTGATACAAATACTTGATCTTGCCTGGTTGTAGGGATTTGAAATATAAAATTAATTTTGCTCTTAAAATTGCAGTCTTTTTATAAGTGAAAGCTTTAGTCTAGTTGTTGTCGAAATGTAAAAGTCTATAAACATTATATTTAACAGGTGTCGCGTAAATATTGCAGCAAATTTCCAGGGGAGTTAAGGTACATCATTAGAGTTAAAATTGTATAGAAACCTATACCCGGAAAAGTCGGTGTAAGCAACTAATGGCACTTCCTTTTTATGACCTGTGAAAAATCACACAAAAAAGTTTATTATAGGGGGAAGCGCCCTTAGCAGCGTATGCTGACGTTTCCGGGCATGGGTTCTTATGCGATTTTAACTCCGATGATGTGCCCTAACTCGTCTAGAAGATTTTTGCAGCACTTATGCGACCCCTCTGTTATACTTTTTGAACTTGTACATTTCAACAAAAAATAGACTAAGCATGTTATTTAAAAATTAACTTTGCAGGAAAAACCTATTACAGATTTCAAATCAATGATACAAGAGTATCATTGATTTCACTATCATTCATTTGAGTAGTAGATGGAGTTTTCGTATTTTTTGTAATGTGATTTTGATAACTCAGAAAGTTCCGGAGCAAAGTTTGTCTAGGGTATTTGATTAGGGAGTTCCTTTGTTTTCTCATTTGGAATTAAAAATATAAGAAAAATGAGTTATATCTATTATTAGTATAATCACTCTTCAAATTCACTATTTCTATGAGCTTCCCATTGGGATTATTGAAATAAAATAAAGAAAAATAATATAAATTGCAGAATCTTATTAAATGTTTTGATCAATAAATATACAGTGCAAACAGTTTATTTAATAATCAAAAACCTATGTTCTCTCACTTAACTCGTGATTTCTTTTAAAACTGGGTAAGTTAGTAAAGCAGCTCTAAAGACCAGTTAACCATGATATTTTATTTTTATAACCATCGTTGAACAGCCGACCCAATTTCATGGGTTTACGACTACTGATGTTCAACTCCGCAGCCTTGTAATTTTGATCCCAATCCAGAAGGAAACTCCTGGATCGAGTATTGGGAGAAATTTGCCTTCATGGAGGACATTTTGATGGAACTAACCCACATTTGCGTTACATGGAGAGGAAAACCACGAGAACCTCCCACAGTTAGCCTGATGGCAAGGGGACTCTAACCCATGATCCGTCTATCACTGAGGATATTTTACGTCAGCAATGTGGTCGGTGCAAGCTAGATGTGGAATTCGTATCAACCTGCCATCGCTGGGATTCGAACCCGGTTCACCTCATTGGAAGGTGAACGCTCTATCTCCTGAGCCATCGCGACTCAACCAAGATATTTGATGTAAGAGCTAAACCAAGATATTCGATGTAACCAGCTAAACCAAATTAACCTTTACTCGGATAGGCAGGTCCCGCAGTGGACTGATCGTTAAGACACGGTTCCCAGCAGATCAACGAAGTCAAGCATCACTGGCTACGGTCAGTGTGCGGGTGGGTGACCACTTGGATCAGTCTGCGTAGGGACCGAGGGTGTGCGGTATTGGTCCTCGTTACACTGTGCTACCGTAAAGTGCTCGACTTCACGCACAGGTCGTCGGGCTACCGAAGCGGGGATGCCATCCCCTCCGAAGAGGATCAAAATTGTGATGGCATGTCTTCGGATCATCCTCCGGGATGTTTCCCAGACCGTCGCCAATAGCCCATTGTGCAGCTCTAGTGCGACGTAAATTAACAACAACAACAACGGATAGGCAGATTTGATATGTAAAGAAAAATTATGGTTTTTCAGTGAAAATAAAATAAATAAATAAAATAAATAAGCAAATAAATAAATGAATAAATAAATAAATAAAACAAATAAATGAATAAAATAAATAAAATAAGTAAAATAAATAAAATAAATAAAATAAATAAAAAGAATAAAATAAATTAGGGGTTTATATTTANAAAAATAAATTAAGTAAATAAAATAAAAATAAATAAATAAATGAATAAAATAAATAAAATAGTTAATGAAAATTTTAAATAAATGAAAAATCCTAATATAAAAAATAAAAAATCCTAATATAAAAATTTTTATGGTTTATTAACTTTAGAATTAATAGATTAAAAATTACTATTCAATGTCTTATTTTATTTTTCTAATTGTAACGCTGATGATTTTCACTGAAAACATTACGAAGGAAATTTTGCTTCGATAAATGACCCAGAAGATTGCTTGTTTTTGAAGTTTAGTTTAAAATAACAAGAATTTGGTAGTAAACTCAATTGGCATAAATCTACAATTTGCTTATATTGTTCATTGGCGGTTGCTGAAGATAATGAGGTAAAAAATACTATCAATATTTTGATCATTTTTCATAAATAAATAAAGTGTTAATAATAAATAATAAAAAATAATTAATTCATATTTTCAGAAAAATTATAAATTTATTATGTTATTGAAATAAAAATAAATTAAAATGTTTATGCTCAGTTAGGTTCTTTTTTCTTTATCAAAAATAAAATTTGAAACTAACCGACCTTTAAATTGAAAATGATTTTATCCGAGTCCATTCCATTTTTTGAAAAAATAAAATAAATGAAATATTGTGAATATAAATTGCATATTTTAAAGTGCATTTATGCATTCTTATTGAAACACAACGCTGTATAATTAAAAATAACTTTTGAAAGTATTGTTTTGAAATCCCCTATAATTTTAATTGGAGCAATTTATTTTCGATAGATTTATTTTCACTGCATCCATTTTCAATTTTTTTTTTCTGTTTTCCTATTTCTTTCGGAAATAAACATTTCCCTTTCACTATAACTAATTAATTATTTTGAAAATATTCAAAATTAATTACTCGAAAAGTGATAATATCTGAAGAATTTTAATTACTCTTTAAATAAAAATGCTAAATTATGCTAAAAAGGTGCTATTTTAAGTTTCTCGTTCGCATTTTTAACTTTTACTTAGAATATACCTTTTAATCGATTATTGTGAAAGAAATGCAATTAAGTAAAACCAGGAAATACGTAAACTATTATTTGATTCTAAAAAAAGTATACATTTGAAATAAAATAACCCACAATTTTCGATATTCAAAAAAGAAATTTAATATAATTGTATGTGATTATCTCAACAATAGTTGAACATTGATTAAAAATACCATTATAGTTATCAGCAAATTAAAACTTTTCTTCGGAAAAATTGGTACTCAAGCTTTTTTTATTTTTTTAAATAGATTTCTTTTTCTTTTTTTGTTTCTTTTTTCTTAAAAAACACCTTTGGTATTAATTTTTCTAAAGAAACTCCTTTTTCTGCTATTACTATTTTTGAAAATTTTATGTTATTGCTCTTTAGAAGTTTATTTATGTCACTGCTCTTCGAAAGACATCTTTAGCCTTCGTAGAGGACTTGTTGATAGAATTACTCTACATTTGCTTGACATTAAGAGGAAAACCACGAAAACCTCTTACTGTTATCTTGATGGCAAGGAGATTTTAACTCATAATCCGTCTACCACTGAGGATATTTTTACGTCAGCTCTGTGTTTGGTGCGAGCCGGAAGCAGCATTCGTGTCAACCAGCCTCCGCTGGGATTCAAACCTAGGTAACTTCATTGAGAAGTGTACGCTCTATTTTCTGAGTCTGTACACATTCATCATCGCGAAATATTGTTTAAGCGAAAATGCCTATCATAATGTAATGAATCATCATTGCGATCAAATTCAGAGAAGGCCGAATACAGAGCATAAAAATTAGTTTGATATTAATTTTGATGCTTTTAAGGACGCCTTCACAAGAGTTTATTTCGTCCTTAATTTGTCAAAGTTCAATAATGTTTTGCTAGAATATTGATAAACCTTAACAGTCAAATCGTTTTTAGTTTGGGATAATCCATTTTTGCAACAGAATCGATAAATATTTGGAACAATATAGCCGTTGGTCGTTTGCTCAACCTCTTAATCTCGACATTCATATCCAATAATCGTTCATTCTGATATTTGTTTCGGGGTATTTGCTATTTTTTTCCTATAGCAGGGAAGCTTATTATATTCTAGCACAGTATCTGACGTAGTTTCGTATCGTAAGCCGTAACTCTAATTTTTTTTTGTTTCATTTTCGTGTTTTACAAAAGTTAATAAAAATAACTCCGCAGGTTCTTGAAATAAATTGGAGGATATTTTTAACAACTACTCAAATGCATTTTTTCAGAATAATTGCAAAGAAATTTGCATGGTTAAAACCAACGTTTAAATTCAGTTGTCGAAATATTTCTATTTTCATTTTTCTTTGTACTTGGAAGTAAAAATCAAATTCAAAACTGGAAAAAACCCTAGGTCAGCATTTTTTACTATGAATGTTTTTGAAAAAAAAACATGAACATTGAATAAAATGTCAAAAAGTTTTCGCCTGAAATTCAGCTTCAAAATTTCTTTCTGTTGAAGATCAGATTCATCTATTCATCTTTCAGTTTTATACCAAATATTTTACTTTTCGCCATACTTTTGTTCGAAATTCTTGACATTCTAAACAAGAATAGGGTAGGGGATGTCAATATATTCAACAACAGACGGTAAAGAGCTGTAAATACAAATGCAAAAATCGAATTTTTTTTTTTTGTATTGAGATCTGTCTGGGATACAAAATAATGTGAAATGAAATATTTTGTTGTCGAACCATAAAATTTACCACTTCTACTACTTTACAACTTTTGAATATTTGATATTGTTACAAATTTTTTCTTCCAATTTTGAAATCTTGATAGTCAGGTTCTAGTTCATAAAGGTCAATCCAATAATGGCTTATCATTCTGGATTTTTTTTTTTATAATTGACAATAACATTGTTTGAAATTAAATGTACTATAAAATATAATATGCAATGAAACTGCTATAGTTTTATATATATATATATATATATATATATGTAATACAAAAAGTAAATGCTTTTGTATTAATAAAAGAATTAAATCTCTTTCGTTTTCATAAAATGTCTTTGTTAAAGAATGAGCGTAGAGAGATTCTATTTTGGGAATTCAAGGCTGAAAACATACCATTGAAATATAAATAGATTTATATTTCAAAGGAAGAGTTATTTTTAGAATCGTTCCCTTTTTCAATTCCATATAAGGAAGCAGAAATGATTTTCCTTAATGCGTAAGGTTACAAGGAATGTACGAATGTGCCTTTTTACTTCAAATCTATGTTGGTATAAAACGTAAGAACGCATAGTTTTGCGTGTCCTTTTCATCATGATGTGATCCTGATAAGCTGTTCCGGAATTGTCCGGAGTCTTGTCCACTCCCCCTCCTTTGCAGGAGTGGGGACGTGAATTGTTAGCAATACCAGCCTACCTTTGAATAAACCTGTTTAGAACGTCTGATGGCTTATGACTGCAATTATTTCAAGCTAAATACAACACTGATAACAGGGTTGGAGCCCTGTTATTACATATATATATATATATATATATATATATATATATTTGGTTTCGTTTTTATATAATAATTTTTTTAAAAGAAATTCAAGGTCCTGAAGCAGTTTGGAAATTTAAAAGAAATCATTATTACTATTTTTTGTTAGTACTGGATTCTTGTACGGAAATAAATGAATATTGAGTTATTATTATTTTTATTTTGGCAACGATTAAAGCAAGAAGTTGAGACATTTAGAACGTGAGATACTAGAACAATGATAACAATTATTATAAATTTAGACATTAATTAATATAGATCATATTAGCGAAGATGGGACATTAATTAAGAGAAACATGACATGAATTAAAATAGATAGGGACTATGATTGAAATAACAAGATAGGTTAAGATGATAATTAAGAATTACAAGGTAGATTAATTCAACAATTAAAAATAATGAGATGGATTAAGACAGTGAGATTAAAAAATTTTAACTTTTGATTTTTTGTAATATTCTAAAGCTTATTGTAAATTTTATTACTGATTTGAGATATGTTTTAAATGAGGTGTAACTTTTATTTATTTTTATTCCACTGAGCAAACAATATACTATTCGTTTTGCTTAAGGATATTATGATACGGCTTTTATTTCATTTTTATCTACTGCGGAGAAAAAAAAAACTATAATTGGGTAAATAATGCATTACATTTTTGTGGCTACAAGCCAAATGTAATCCTGCTCATTACGAAAGGTCTTGTTAACAGTAAAATTAAATTCCCAGAGAACTCATATTTCTCTGTTATATTAATGCAGTCATGCAATTTTATTACCTTTACTTACTTTGACCAACCACAACTGAAATAAAATTTGCTGAATTGTTTAAGGATAGTTATAAAGTATGCTGATATAGTACAGTCAAAGTACATAGCTATAGATAGTTTAACCTACTTCTTGCTAATTTTTAATGCTACTTAGGTAGAAAAAATTGTACTAATACGTTATATTGAAAAAAAAAGTTTCTTTATTTAAATTGAAAAGAAAATTTAAATAAGGAAAAAAATGACAAACAAGTTTTAATTTCCATTTAAATTATGTAATAATCAGGCTAGAAATATTAATTAAAAAGTAACTCAGCTTTAGTTTTGAACGAATACAATTTTAACAAATTTTCTTCTTGCTAGTTTGAAAAATAAAATTTTAAATTACATATGGTTTGAATTTTTTAAAATATACCAATTATGGAGTATATAAAATTAATGGAAAAATAAGGTTAAAATAAAAAATATATCAGCTGAAAAAAAAAGAAACATACCTTGATGAATTTATTTTATGAAATATTTAGGGTTTTTAATTAATCTGGAAACATTTAAAAAAATTTGTGGCAGAAAGGAAATCCTTTTTCAGAATCCGGATAAATCACTCCCTGTCACTTTCCGTTTTTAAACATTTTGTTCTCTGTTAGTTCTAAGTTTAAGTAAAAAATTGTCCTTAATCATGAATTAGTGTCAATTGTTACTAAGTTGTAGAAGTTAATACCAAAAATTATATTATTACATCATAGAAGAATGTGAAATGCTTCGCCAAGGTGAAATGAAATAAAAGAAATTTCTGAGCTTTCGGTCTATTTTAATCTATTTATTGCATTTTAAAGCACAAGGTTAAAATTTTTAATTGTTCGAATTGAGCGATTTTCTAAACGTATTACTTGGTAATTAATTTTTTTAAAAACTAAGGTAAGTTCCTAATATCTGTTGAATTTCAAAATAAGACATTTGATATACATACGTTTAGAGGAGAGAGGGCAAGTTGTTTTATGAGTATTATACTAGATGTTTCTTAATTATAGCCTTTAAAATATACTTTAAGTATTCTCGTGAAGTATGATATAAAAATTTTTATATTTCGGTCACAAACTAGACAAATTATGCAAATTTAGATAGAGGATAAACAAAATCAAAATCTATTGATTACTTGTTGAGAAAAGCTAAATAGAAAACACCAGAACCTGTTTCATTGCCTGAAAGTAAAAGGGTTTTTTAACAACCTCCAAACTTTTTATCATTGTTTCTTCGGCAATCAAACTGATTTTGTTTTTGCTAAATTTCGTCTACCTCAGCAGTGTTTCGCTAGATATTAATAAGGTTTAATTTTTTTCCCGCCTGGATATCGATAAGTTTATTTTTTTAAAACATTTTTTGACAAGGATTATAAAAAAAATATATTATAGTTGGTGATTATAGAACACCCACTATTAAAATAATTGTACTATATTATTTTATCATTATACTTTTCTGGGTTTTTTCGAGCGTAAGTTTTATAAGAAGATTTTTCCCCCAAGTGCGAACAAGAAGTAGCATTTATTTTGTTTATGGGGATATACCTCGAATCAAGAGTATCATTTGTTTGGTAGAAGAATTCTCTTATATTTTATTTTTTATTTGTTTTGTTTCAGAGTCCTCTTTCTTTTCGAACGTTTCCGTTCTTTCGAAATCCCTCAAGACGAGAAAGTTACCGGAAAGTTGAATCTTTTTTGTGCAGCATACGAAATCCGGATTTCTTGTTGCCAAACTTCACACGTTACTTTAAAATTTATTTTTCCCTTTAAATGTCTTCGTTCCTTCGAGATTTATTTTTGTTTTCATTTAAATAGAATTTAACTTGTATCAAAATCATTCGAAATTTAATTGTAGACGAAAGGAAACAAATAAAATACTTAATTCGGTTAGCTGTATATTTTTGGCAACAGAGCGAAAAAAAAATTATTTATATTTATCTCAGTAGGACAGAAATTTACATATTACATATTTTCTTAGTTTTTGGTGTCATTTGAAAATTTTTGGGATGAGGTATCTATTTTTGTGATATATTTTTTCGTACTATAAAATATTATAATATTGATTTCCACATTTTTTTGGCCTTAAAAAATAATGATGCTTATTTATAGCATCGAAACAGATGAATGACCCCTTTTTGTTAAGCGAGATTATTAAATTACATTCGTTATAATAATATATCTTTATCATTCGCTTGTCTGCCAATGAGATCGATATGAATTCTGCACCTGACTCGCACCACCCACAGTGCTGATATAAAATACTTTCAGTGATAGACGGATCAAGGGTTGGAGTCCCTGGCCGTCGGACATTACGTGGGAGGTTTCCGTTCTTTTCCTCTCCATGTAACGAAAATGCGAGTTAGTTATATCAAAAAGTTATCCTCGGTGGGCAATTTCTCCCTATGCTGCTGAAGTTGGAGTTCCCTTGTCTTCTGGGGTAGGGTTTAAAATTACAAGGTTACAGAGCAAAACTTTGATAGTCGTAAACTCAGAATTAGGCTGGCTCTTTAACCCCTTACTTCTCGCTTCCGTGAAAATGACGGGGTGAGGTTCCGCCCTCTATTTCTCGCTTCCGTGATATTGACGGGCTGGAGTGTTCAGTAGTAACGTGCCAATAAGAATAAAACTAATTAATTTCGTTTGCCCGGAAAACATTTTATTTCTTATTTTACACACCAGATGTCAGTACCAGCTTATTATTAAGATAAATGAAGATAGTTTATTTTAAACTAGTTATGAGCTCTAATCAAATACGCAATACAAATACAAAAGTCAAAAAAATAGGCACTTTTATGACCGTTTTCTTGAAGATTAACCGATCGTTAAGGGGTTAACGCCGATTATTAAATAAGATAAAATTATTACGACGGAATCATCGAGGTTGGTGAGCAGTAGCGAACTGTAAGCTTAGCCTTCTAGTACATTAGAAATTTTTTCCAGGGTCTTATTTTATTCGTAATAGTTAATTTAGATGAGAAAAAAAGTTAAAAATCATAAACATGCACAAAATTCTTTAGTTTTATGATTTTAATTTTTTACTTAAAAATACAGTGAAATGAAACTTTAAATATCTACTTTAATCAAAGCTTCTTCTGGAAAAAAATGAAAGATTTACATATTTATAGAACTTTCTCTCGTCCTACGCATTCATTTGGCTGTCAGGGATTTGATTAAAATGATCCGGAATTCTGAAGAAAGATGGACGGCGTTAAAAAAGCTGGTTTGCTTATGGTTTAACTTTTGTGATTGAAAAGCGCATAAACTTAAAATATTCCGAGAGTTTCAAAATTTACATACTTCCAGAGGAAAGATTTTCTAGAAATGAAATGTATAATGCCATATTTTTTTTCTTCCTCCAGAAAATAAGCATGGGTTTAGTTTAATATACTCTTTCATTTTTGATTCAGTTTCATATTTTTGAGAGATTTTCTAATTAAATATATTAAAAAAGTGACAGTAAATTTAATGTTATTTTAGATTTATTTTGTAATTATGTACTTAATTCGACATTTTTCTCTCGTTATTAAATTAAAAATAGTAATTTATACTCTGGTTGTAAAATTTTGCTTATTATCACTGTTGAGCCCTGTTAATTAAAATATTCTTTTCTTAACTCAAAATAATTATTTTGAGTTAAGAAAAAAATATTTTAATCAGCAGCAATTTGCCTTATGGTAAGTTAAAACGAAGTAATTTCTTAGTTTCTAATTTTTATTTTTGTTCAATTAAAAAGCAAAGACTGTTTTGATTGTTAGTCAAATTGAAATAGTTAGTTTAATTGCTAATTTAATAGTTAGTTTAATTGCTTCAAGGCAAGTTAAAACTTTTAATATACTTTAATGAATGTTTGCTTAAATTTCATGTTTTAGTTGAAGAAGCTAATAAAATATGCTTTTAAAACTTTTTCTTATCGAGCGAAAAGGAATTCGCTTTTTATTGATAATTTTATGATCATTTGTTTACATAGCTTCATAAAGGCCTGGTTTCTTACGACAGGACGCCGTCAGCTGGAAATCAGCGCTAACCTCTGATTGGTCCATTTGTGAGTTTGATAGTATACGTCATCGAACGCTCATCTTGAACTACAATTGCCGTCCAACTGAACTGCAGTTGGATTACAACGTGACGTTAACCACAGAAGCAATGGCGGACAACATCCAACAGCACATTGAAATCAGCCAAGATTTTGATTTTGACATTAAACATAGCTTCTTCATTAAACATAACACTCTTCATTTAGCTCAGCTATAATGTGTTTTTCTTGGACAAAGTCATTATTTGTTCTCTAAAACACTGGTCGACAATAACAAAATCAATACAAATTCGAAATAAATATTTGTTTACGTTATTAACGCATGCGCAATGAGAGGTAATGTCTGCGTTGGACCGACTGCTCACGCTGAGCTAACAAAAAAGTATTTTTTTGGCATCAGCTCTACGTCAACTTTCCGCTGACGCCCAGATAAGGCGCTAGTTCTAAGAAAACAACCTTAAGCTAACAAACCAGTATTTTGTTGGCGTCAGCGGGACGTTGACGTCCCGCTGACGCCCAGATAAGGCGCTTGTCCTAAGAAACCAGACCTTAAGAGATTAACAGCAATTTTTAAATCCTCATCAAAAATATAAGTAAAAAAAGTTGACACTAGAAGAAAGTTATTATTTAAGTGGAAAAAGAATAAAAACATGATCGAAATTAAATAAATCACAGTGGAGGAAGGCGAGTGCTTCTAACACTTTATTCTGCTTATTGGGGGAGGGGCATAGACAGGATTTGTAAGATAGCCATTAGAAGTAACTGAAAGTATCAACCTGATAACGACTTTAAATATCAATCAAGCATGTTTTGTTTTGTACAATAGTCTCGCGTTCTCCGATCAGCTAGCCATCAGATTTCGACAGCGTTTTTGTTTTTTCTTTGCTTAAATATAAATTTGCGATCTCCCCTTTTCGTTTTCTTTCTTTTTTTGTTGAACATATACATTAAAGGTGGTTCTTCGGGAACACTCCGTATACAAACATACTTTCTGTTTTAAAATCCATTGAAAGATGGCCATTAGAAATACCTTCAAGTTTTAACTTGAATACACAAAAAGATAAATAAGCAATAAGAGACCCTAACTTTTAACCGTCTTCTTGACTAACCAATTAAGATTTTATTTTCCAGTCAGCGGCTCCATTCCCCATAGAATCCAAACCATCAAAAAAAGGCAGAAAAAAAGCCTATTCCATATTCAGAAAAAAAGCCTATTCCATAACTTGAAACATCATTTACATTAATTAATTAGCAAACACAAACTTAGCTACTTGCTATAATTTAGATTGCTTTTAAGTACATGAAAATCTGGCTATTAGCTCAAAAGCTATCAGGACATTTCGTTTCCCCTAGTAATGTATTGCATTAATGATTGTGATCCTTAGACGAAACACTTAAAGCAACCTATTAGAGCTGTGGTGGCTAAGGGGAAAGAGCGCTCACCTTCCAATGAGGTGAACCTGGTTCGACTCCCAGTGATAGCTGGCCGATACGAATTCCGCACCCGACTCGCACCGATCACGGTGCTGACGTAAAATACTCTCAGAGGTCGACGGATCATGGACTAGAGTCCCCTTGCCGTCAGACTAGAGACTTGTGGTTAGCCTCTCCGTGTAACGCAAATCTGTGTTAGTTCCATAAAAATGTTCTTCACGAAGGCGAAATTTCGCCCCATACTTGATTCAAGAATTCCCTTGTCTTCTGTATTAGGTTCAAAATTATAAAGCAATGGAATCGTGAACTCAAACTTAATACGGTTATTCAAACTACGGTTATAAGAAAATTAAATAAGTGACCAATTTGTACACCGCTTACCTGTAACGAAATACACTGCGGAATAATTTTTTTTTGGTTTTTGTTTGTAAAATATTTTATTTAACAGATCTCAAATACGTCAGTGTCACCGATTTAAAATTTTTGCAAAATAATATATAATAAAGCGCTTTCTTCATAGAATAATATTTTTAGCCTATTTTTTTGTTAAAATGTACAAGTTTAAAAACGTTATATATAACAGGGTGTCCCATAAACATATATGGCAACGTTACTTTTAAAAAGTAACGAGTAAAAGTACAGGTATTTTTAAAAAAAGTACCGAGTAAAAAGTAAAAAGTTCGTATTTTAAAAAGTAACGAGTAAAAAGTACAAGTAAAAGTACAAGTACTAAACAAAAAAAGCAACGATTTAAAAGTACATTTCTAGGAAATCGAAAATTCAAAGTAACCTAAAATTTTATTGAATAATATTCCTATGTTCTTTAATGTCTTTGCAAAATTGTTGTTATTTATCTAATTATTTTTAATTTTGAAAGTTATGGACATTAATTTATTTCTAATTTGCACGAAAAAGAAATTTTATCTATTGATTTTAATTTTTAGTTTATTATTTTTATTTATTTAAATTACCATTGATTTAAAATTGTTTTACTCTATAGAAAAGCGTTTTAAAAACACAAACAAAGCAAACATGGGGTTTCAGATAGCTTTGTGATCTTTGAGCTAGTAAAATATAATTGAATGTGCAGTATAAGTTGAAACAGAACAGTCTACAGTTTTATTTGTAACAATGGCTAATGCTGAAGTCATGCGAGAAAATCATTTTCCGAACATTTCTGCCTAACGGAATAATTAAAATTTGTAAACGAATTTTAGTATCAGCGGCTAAATTAATACCTTCGAGTTTTCAAGACTTAAAACAGTAATTATAATAGTTTTCAATAGCACAAATAGTTCTGAAGTTCTTAGAGATTTGACTGGGCGTTGATTGACAAGGTCGGGCATAAACATAATTTTAGTAAAAAATGTACTAGGTAAAAATGTATTTAGTAAAAAATGTATTAAGACAAAAATGTATTATTAGTGAGTTCAAAAAGAAAATTGAAAAACGTAATAACAAAATCCAATATTTTTTATGTAAAATGTATTCAATAAAAGCATAAAACTCGAAAATGAATGAAAATAACTTGCTAATTAATATTTTTATTCATTTTGCAAAATAATTGCATTTCGAAAGTGGTGTCACTGAGTCTGCTGCGAGAATTTCTCAAAATGTGCTTAGCCACGCTGAATAAGCGCTCCACGGAAGGTCAAGGTATTTAAACACGAAGTTAGCCGTGAATGCATATATATTGCACATAAATTTTATAAATAAAAAAAACATAAGCATTTTTTTTAAAATTTAATTTTTATTTTTTATTTTTCAGAAAGCTTACCGAGTTTTAGATAAAAGTAACGATTTCATTCGATATTTCCGTGACAAATACTTGTACTTTTTCCCTAAAAAAGTAACGAAAGTACAAGTAAAAGTACTAAATTTAAAAAGTAACGAAGTACAAGTAAAAGTACGTACTTTTTACTTGTACCGCCGGTACAAGTAACGAAAGTAAAAGTACTGCCATATATGCCCATAAATGAGGGATTTGATGATGTGCCCTAAATTCTAGAGGAGTTAGGGCACATTATCAGGATCCATAGGAATCCATATCAGGACAAATCGTCATACGCCGTTAAGGGTTCTTCCATATAAGGAACTGTTTTTTTCGCGTTCTTCTGAATCGGTCATAAAGGGGAAGCGTTTTAGCATTTAGCGACGACATTTCTGGGCATGGGTTTCTATGCAATCCTGAAGATGTGTCCTAACTCCACTAGATGTTTGTCTCAACATTTATATGACCCCTTGTAATATATAACATTTTTTAAATTTGCACACTTGGACGAAAAATAGACAAAAACGTCATTAAAAGATATGTAGCATTAGGAGCAAAACTAATTTTAGGTTTGAAAGTACTACACCTAAATTAGACAAGATGAAGTACTTGCATAAATGCAAAAAATCATTTGTTCCCCATCTCTTTTTTTAAAATTTAATATGTCTATTCTCATATTAAGAGCTTCATTTTTAAAAAAAATCAATTTTTAATTTTTTTTCTGCCTAAAATTAATCCAATTTCCAAAATTATCACTGAAATTCAGATTTTTAAAACTAAAAGGATAATGATCATTATAGTTTTAATTATCAATCACGCAAAACGTTCATAACGCACGTTTTTGTAGTAAAAATGTAACTATCTTTGACCGAAAAGTAAAAATATTTAATATATAAAAATTTTGCAAAAAATATTTTGTTATACAGTAAAAATATTTCCCCAAATGACATACTACAGCCCCTGTTTTAAAATAAAACTCAACTGCAACGAATGATTCTCAGATTTAGTTAAGTTTCAAAGTTCCTATTAAAACTTAAAATTTCACTTAAATTAATGCCATATTATTACTGAAATTCTTATTTTCTGATCAACATAGCCTTAATTATCAATTGCGATAAAAATTTTATGATACAAGATTTTAATGTCAAAAATTAACTATCTTTAACGAAAGGTATATGGTAAAATTATTTCGCCAAATGGCGTTCTGTAGTCGCCATTTCCAACCATCATTACCTAACTGGTAATCGTCATATCTCAAGGGCTTGTTCTCCAACCGAACAAACACAACCAGTGAATCGGGTTTTCCCGTAAATAACGATCTTTTGCTGAGTTGACTCTTTCGACGAGTCTGCTCGTGATCACAATAGATATGTCCCGAAATCGATACGAGCCGAAATCCCTTTTCATGTGAAGACGGATCTAGTGATCGTCACTTTTAGGGATTCGTCTTTTTCTTTTCTTTTTATCGATAATAGGGCTGCGCTGTGTCCCTTTATTACGCAACCCTTCACACGGACTCAGCGTTTTGCTTTCTTGGTAATGGAGCTTAAATATTTAGGCGAAACTTCATGTTTCTAATGAGGCTCTTTTTTGGGGCGGGGCGAGTTGGAGAAGGAAATTTTCGCGTGATTTTCCGCTATCGGGTGTTAAGTTTTGAACTGTTGTATTGGAACTTAATTTGGCAGCTCTCTCTGGCGAACTTCGATTGGGAGCATTTTTAAAGTGAAATAGTTCCAATCTGAAAGTTGTGGCTAATTTCAGTTTCAGAGGATAGTTATGGGTGTGAAAACTTTATAATGCTTGTTGTGTAATGAGTTGTTTAAAAAGTTTTTTCATTGGTTGGGAACAATTTCTATCCAACTTCACGCATTACCATTAATAAGTAATGATGCACTTCTGCGTTTTATTAGCCCTGCTGGCCTCATCAAGTAACAAAAGAATCGGCAAGGTGTAACAATTCGATTAGCTGACTTGGCTGCTTTTAAAATTTTTAATGAGTATTTTTTTAAAAAAGAAGAAGTTATTGAATTAGTTTTAATTTTTTAAGAATAGTTTCCTCAACAATATGTAAAGGCAAATTTATTTTAGATACCATACGCTCTTGTACATAAGATTTGAAGTAACTGCCCATGCTCACGTTATCCTACCGTTTTGTAGGCGGCGTGGTTTTTCACAGCTGTTAAATGTTGTTTTGTATTTAAGCCTACCATCGAATTTACAACAGAAACATGTTATAGATAGATCAAGAAGAATGCTAAAAACTAATTTAAAATACATGAAATAGATATGTTTCAAGTATCACGTTAATAGGTGTTGAGATAAATTATTTAAAAGGATGGTAAAGGAGATAAAGGAGAAAAGAAAGTTCAAAATATCAATTGACATAAAATATCGAGAAAAATGAAAAAAAATCTTATCTGTCTTTTAACACGAAATAAAAAAAACTAATTTTTTTACCATTTGAAACGAAATTAATTCCATTACTGTTTTAGGTAACTAAATAAAGATTCGATGACTCTTTTAAGATTGTCCGTCTCTGTCTTCAGAATTACAAATTTATTATTGTTTTTGTTCAATTACACTGAAAAAAACTGTAGTGTAATACCCTTCCGAATTTAATAATGAGAAACCCAAACACTTGTGTGTAAGAAACACTTTTTTTTTCAAGTTGACACCAAATCAAGCCTTCGTATACAATTAAAAAGGTGCATTAAAGCTCTAAACACTTAAAATGCTGAAACGTTTCCCGTTAAAATGCCAGTTCCCGTATATTCATACCATTCACTTCCGAAAATTTCAATGTTGGCAAGCGTTGGATATCGTTTGTAATTGGTTACAATTAATTACGAGTTGGCCTTAGTTTGTAGTTGTCTCCAATGGTTCTATTCATCTACAGAAACTGAAGTTCGCCGTTGAAATATAAATGAATGTTTTCAGTTGAGTAATAGATATAGATCTTTATATTTAACTTTTTAAGTCTCTGAAAATTGTATTAAATAATTTTATATTATAAAAGTTCTATCCGTTTTTGCTTTGCTAAGCCTAATTCGAATTCGTCTTAATGTTCTCTCTGTGCTACGTTTATGTTTGATTTACAAACTAATTTTATTTTAAGAAATAGTGTATTATGCATCCTAAATTAATGATTCTTACTTTATATCATCTCATATAAATAGCTTTACTGACTGTTATGTATCTTTATTTTACGGTGACTATAAATATTAATGTTAGTGACCTCCAAAAATGGTGGTAGCGATCAAGTAGTGGTTTTGCCCATTTGGTGTTTCACTACGCCAGGAACTGTATTTGGTACTATAACACTTTGATGCCAAGTAGTTGCCACCATTTTTGGTGTTAAGATGCACCAAAATTTTTTACATTGTAACATAACTTTTGAAACCTACACCATAATCGGAATTTAAGTTACGCTTCAACAAAAGATGGTTATATTGGTGAGTTGTATATTTTTTTTCCAAGAAATTGACAAATTTGGAATCCAAGAAAACCCCGAAAAGACTTTAATGAAAAATATTTGCTAAATGCCAAAAATGTTGTTTTTTATGTTACCAAAAAGACTTTCAAATCGAACTTGGCATAATGTGCTTTGCATACAAAATGTTCCTTTTATGACTACTCGTAGTATGTATTTTAGAATCCTATTAAAAAAGGAGTAAAAACATTTTATACATTAGGGATCGAAAATTTAATATTTCATCGAGAGAAAAAAAACACTACTGAAATTTAGTGAATCATTACTAAGAAGGCTGGCATAAAAATGAAATCCAGTTTATTTTCCTCCCCTCAGTTCATTTAAAAAAAATGCCTTTCAAATTTTCTCTCTTTAATCCAGCAACCAAACAAGTTTTGATGCTTGTTTTACCATCCTCTGTGACAATTCGTTAAACTTTGATACATATTTTTTTTGCTGAATTTTAAATTTATTATCCTCTAAATGATCTACTGGTTCATCTTCATTTATGAAGAGAATTCTGAAAATTTATATTAAGAGTGGTAATTGCTTACTATCCAGTATTTATTTAAGTCATGGTGCTGGCGAAATTTTTATAATATTTTGAATTTTATTAATTCTTTAAATGTAAATGAAATCTTTATGATGTAAATGAAATCTAAAATGATTATCTTTAGAAGTGATGAATTATTTACAAAGTGCTTATGTTATAAAGTGTTAATATCTGTTATAAAGTGTTAATATATGTTCTGTTATTTTAAAACAGTACCAGAATGTTTGTACTAGAATTTTATAACAATCGTACAGTATATAAGATATAGACAAAATTTTCAGCTGTGCCATTAATTTTCTGAATTATCTTTGTTAAACATTTAATTCGGATAATAATTGTAAATGATTCCAGAAGATTTTTTCTTGAACTAATTATTTGCATAAATTAAAACCGAAAAAATTTTTATGAATACTACATCTGCACAATGTTTTGAGTCTGAAACTAATGTTTGTACAAAATACAGAACTAATCAGGTAACAACGAAACAATAATTAAGCACGTTTAAAATATATTGAATACCTGTTCTCATTTTGTAAATTTAATTTACTAAAAAAAGAAAATAAAATATAATAAAATAAGTTTTGCACAGCCTTCGATGAATGTAAAATCATTTTGAAACATATTACAATTTTTTGATAAATTACAAGAGGAACTGACATTTAAAAAAGTTACCAAATTCATTTATTCATTAAAAAGATATTATCATAAATTAGTATTATAATTATACTGTCATTAATCATATCTTGAAGTAATGCAAGCAACTTGAGTAATTTAAAGGAATTAATTATGGTCACTTTGGGTTAATTTCTTTTTATACCTAATAAGCTTTTCCAGTTTATTCAGTAATCCAAAATAATGATGATAAAGTAGAAAAATTTTTTATTTCGATGTTAACAAACATGATTATCTCTCAAATTTCATATTTTTTTCTTCTAAATTTCGTTCAGAAGTATAAGTTTTTGTAGTATTTTAATGCTGACAATTGCAGACAAATAATAAATTTTTTAACCAAATGTCATGCTTGTTATTGTTTCAGAAAGTAAATGTATGAATAAAAATAAATTTTTATAAAAATAATGAATAGAAACTTAGGGGTACAGTTGTTTGCAGGTTTACTTATGGATAATAGTATTACGTATTAACCTCTCTTACGTTATCCGACTCGGATTTGACAATTTTTTTTCTTTAAAATGGCTTAATTGAAATTTTAATTTTATGTTTGGTAAGCAAGGGTCCTAAAATTATTATTATCATCTAAAAATTTATAAAATGTTTTTCAAAATAGGAGAAAATTTGATCTTTGATCTTAAGAACTACAAATGTTTCATGTCACTCTAAGAGATCTGTAACAAATTGTAAGGCATAAATTAATTTTTTTTTTCTTGATTAATAATGGGATTACCAGTGCTTTGAACTAAAACCTTAAAAAATTTCAAACAGACAATGAATTAGAACTAAATATATTGCTTAATATTGAATTTTTAAAGAGAAATTCTATATATTCTTGCTTAAAGTTTGATAAAGATAACAAATTCTTACTCAGACCTTTGCTTTTAGTTCAAAACGTAGCTAACATTAAATAATATCTACATGCAAAAGTTCAAGGAATTCTATATTTAACGTTTTTGTAATGTGTGTTAGCGTAAAGAAAAAAAAATCAACGTTTTAAAAATTAACCTTCTTCGAAAATCTCTTTAAATTCAAGAAAATTCTGATATGTGAGGAAATTCTGAAGAAAAAAATTATAATTCGAAAATTAATTAATGAAAATGTACTCTCCTTGTCGTAAAAATATAATTTATTCAAATAAAAAAAAGGTTAATTTACTCAAAGCGTAACAAAGATAATTTTAGTTTCTGTTTCGAAAGTTTACTTCTGGTTTCCCTTTCTTCCGTCAGCATACGAAAAAAAAATTATAACATTATATCTAAAAATCGGAGTTCAAGTATATAAAAGGTTTTGAAGGCTAATGAATTAAAATTTAAATATAGCAAATGAAAAAATAAAAAAAATTTGTTGAAATTACCGATTTTTATCCAGTTAAATACCTTATAGAATTGGTATATTTTTTGAACCAGTTCAAAAACTTAATTTTAATTTATGAATTTAACTAAGCATTATAAAGAAAAATTCATAAATATTTTGTGTTAAAGTGGTAAGTATGTCGGGCTATGACAATGGCATATGGACTATAATATGGGCGTATAGGATTCCAGTGCCGTTAGGTAAATAAAAAACATTACGTAATAAGCGTTCACGATAGATATTCTTTTAATCCCGTAAAAAAAAGGAAGTGATTTGTGTCAATTTATTAGGAATAGCATGTAAATGCTTAAAATTGACAAAATTTTATATTTATGAGATTGGATAGTTTAAATTGGGATGGTAATTAATGGGTAAATTGGGTAAATAATGGGGTTAAATTGGGTAAGTAATGGTAATTAAATTGGGTAAATAATGGGTAGTTAAAAATATGTGTAGAAATTTTGTGATGAGGACTATGGACATGGTTCATAGATCTGAGTCAAATTTTAGTCGATTGTCGCCAATAATCAGAAAATATTGTAATTCAGTAATTGAAAAATTAATTTATCGAGACATAGTGTTGCAGCTCTTAGCATGCCAGACCGAGAAAGAGGCGTATCCAATTTTAGTCGATAAATGTTAAGTAGCGAAATATAGAGTATTGCATGATAACCGTCATTTTTAGATATTTTCGAAAACCAATGCCTTAGAAATATCAAGTTATTTTTTTTAAATTTAAGAATAAAGTATTATCAAAACCTAGCGAATGGTTATCTAGGTCATTTGCAGTAAAGTTTGCTCTAAAATAATGAAAAAAGCAGACTGTTTGTCTTAAGCTGAAGAACGTTTACTAATAATTAACTCTCGGCCTAATTCAACCTCTTTTTAATTACATCGATAGAAAAACTGGCGTGAATAGTTTTAAATATACTTTTGATGTGATAAAATCCTGCAACTGATATACCATATTTGACAAAGCTTAAAGTTTTACAATTTGGTATTTATTTTTACCTCCTGATGTGTAGGTTTTAGTAATTTACTTTTTTTATTTTATGATTTTTTGCCGGCGCTCAGTAGCATTGTAATTTTAAATCTAGCCTATAAAACAAGGGAACTTCTAGATCAAGTATTTGGGCAAACTACTTTAGAGGAATTTTTGGCGGACAAGAATTCTAAATTTACTTTTCATATTAAATTTTAAGAATTCAATATTTTCCTCTTTTTAATTTTATAACAGTCGTTGAACAGCCGACCTAATTTTTTTGGGTTACGACTATTATTGCCTAGCAATTTCTATCCCAACCCAGAAAACAAGGGAACTCCTGGATCAAGTATTGGAAGAAATTTGCCTTCGTAGAGGGCTTTTTTTATGAAACTAACCCGCATTAGCGCTACATGAAGAGAAAAACCGCGAAACCTCCTGAGGGTAGCCTGAAGGCAAGGGGTCTCTGACACATGATCCGTCTACCAAGGAGGATATTTTGCGTCAACATTGTGGTCGGTGCGAGTGAGTGTGGTATTCGTATCAACCAGCCATCGCTGGGATTCGAACCCGGTTCGCCTCATTGGAATATGAACGCTCTATTCCCTGACACACCACGGCTCAATATTTTCTTTTTGACAAGAATTCTAAATGTTAGGATCAGTGATTATGGAACACCTTCGCATTTTTGGACGGAATTTTCCATTGAACTTAGAAACATGCCCTATGCCCTAAGCGTGGCTTGCATAAATAATCTTTTCAAGGGGGTATAAAATAAATAAAATTGCTTACGTAAATAGTTAGTTTATTGCCTTAACAGCTAAGAACATTAAAGTTTGCAATTTTAAATTTTGAACCATTGTGAAATTTTTTTCACAACTGCATGTGAAATGAATTTATTTATTAAAAATGTATGAACTCTTAAAAAGTTAATAATATTTGTTTTTAATTGTTAGCAATAGCTATTATTAGTTTTTATTAATAAATATGTTAATGTTTTTATTAATAGAATGCTTAAAAGGAATGTTCTATTAATAGAATAGTTACTTTAAGAGTTTTATTTTGCACATAAATTTTCCGAACAGAGCAAAACATTTTTTAAATTATTTTCTTAATCATAAATTTTATGCTAACTCCTTAATAAAAAATAAATTACAATCACGTGGCTCATTATATGATTCATGGTCTTTTGATGCATAGAATATATTTCGAGAGTTTTGTTCTGTAAATTTACTGTACATAATTTATGTATTTCAAATGTAACAAAACATGCATTAAATTGCTCTTTAAATATAAATTGAATCTTATACTCAGAATTTGAGTTTCTTATGACTTATAAAAAATTGAAGTAAATTGAATTTTTAAATCCTAAACTTCGATAAACTAATTTATTTTAAATGTTATTAACTTATTTTTTCAGTTCAATGGAAAACAAAATACATTTTTAAAGCGATTCTAGAAAGAAAGCGAACAGATCTTACTTTATAAACAAAACAGTATTTAATTCTACACTTTTTTTTAGATTTTAAAACCTTCTATTCTATAAAATTCAACGAATATTAAAGTTTTAAATCCTAAGCTTCTAAAATTTATTATTTTTCTTTTGCGAAAGAACCTCTCATACAAAGGATAAATAAATACATTAAACAACTTTTAGCATTATTTAAGAAAGAAGATGAAACCATTTACTTTGTAAACTATAAAAAAAAAAATTCTAATTTTTAAATTTTTCATAACTTTCAGCATAAAAAACCTACATAAAGTAAATTTTTAATTCAACATTTTTAAATATTAATTTTTTTTAAAAAATACTTTTCCCATAACAGAAAACTTAACACATTGAAAAACTTATATAAGAATTCAATAAAAGAGAACAAATATGCAATTACTTTGTGAACTGAAAAAGATTTAATTGTTTCCTGACATTTTCAGTTTTCCCTACCTTTCAGCATAAAAGGATCTATATAAATTAAATTTTTGAATTTTGAAATTCTAAAATTTATTTTATTTTAAAAATACCTCCCATAGAAAGAAAAAAAAATACATTAAACTATTTTTAACAAAATTCTAGAGAAAAAACGAACAAACGATTACTTTGTAAACTAAGAAAATTAATTGTGCTCATTCTCATATTTTTAGTTTCTCTTACCTTTCAGCACAAAAAATCTAAATAAGTTAATTTTCAAATCCAAAACTTCGGAAAATTAATTTACTTTAAACGAAATTTCCCATTTTACAGAAAACTAAATGCATGAGGCAACTTTTAACAGCATTCCAGAAAGAAAGCGAACAAAAGATTGTTTCGTAAACTAAAAAAAATTTGATTGTTTTCGTTGTCTCAATTTCAGTTTCTCCTACTTTTCAAGCATAAAAAATCTAAAAAATTAAATTTCAAATCCTAAACTTCCAAAAACTAATTTCCTTTGAAGAAAATCTCTTTTTGCAGAAAACTGAATACATTAATCAACTTTTAACAGCATTCCAAAAAGAAAGCGAACAAAAGATTCTTTCGTAAACCAAAAAACTGGATTGTTTTTTCTGTTTCGGGTTTTAATTCCTCCTACCTTTCACAAGCATAAAAAAATTTAAATAAATTAAATTTCAAATCCTAAACTTCTAAAAAATAATTTACTTTGAAAACACCTCCCATTTCCGAGAACTAAATACATTCAACAGCTGTAATAGAATTCTAGAAAGAAAACGAACAAACGATTACTTCGTAAACTAAAAAAATTAATTGCATTCGTTCTCACAATTTTAGTTTCTCTAACATTACAGCAAAAAAATATTTAAAAAAAATTACATTTTCAAATCCTAAACTTTTAAAAAATTAATTTACTTTAAAAACACCTCCCATTTTACGGAAAACTAAATACATTAAACAACTTTTAGCAGAATTCCAAAAAGAAACGGAACAAAAGATTGTTTCGTAAACTATACAAAATTCAATTGTATTCTCATTTTGCCGAATCAAAGGCACATAACCACTTTTCCTAGAAGAATGGAAAATATTCTTTTAAAAAGTTCTTGATCCCTAAATCGATCGATATTGTCCCTTGGTCAAAACTCTTCACTCCCTTCTGGAAAACAGAAAAAGAAAAGATTTAAATTCCTTTATAAAGTAGTTTTTTTAGTCGGATAAAGATCACGGGAGGTCAATTCCTTTTGAGTGGAGTTTCCATTTAGTGTTCTTTATTTCCTTTTTCTCCAGAGAGGAATGGAGCTAAAAGTTGTTCGCAATGTACATTTGGAATGACAAATGTAGCCAAATGGGGGATATTTTGAAATAAAAATTGATCTAATATGACATAAATGTATAGCTAGGAACATTGAAGGATATTGAAATACTCTTTAGGCTTTGATGGTTGGTATCCAGAGCAAAAATGATAAAAAAATTGTGCTTTCAAGGGATTAGAACCATTTTCATAATTATTTTTTTTGTAATAATGTGTATTTTTATAGAAAAAGAGACAAATTTATTAGTACACTTTATTGTGTTTTGCTGCTGTGAACACAAAGAATTATTTAAGTAGATTGGAGCCTTTTTCATAACTACTTCTTGTATTAGGTATTTTTAAGAGCTTATTAGCACATTGCGTTGGTTTCTGCTGTTGCAAATACAAAAAAATTTTGCTTTAAATGGATTCTTCATTTTCTTACAACTTTTTTTTAATAATATGTATTTTTGCGAGGTCATTACAACCAAAGAATATACAAAGAAAAGTCCAGCTCTTCGAATACGTAACTAACGCGGATATCTTGAACTCTTCGTTGCGGTGTGCTATAAAATAAAAAAAATAATAAAAAAATAAAAAAAACAGCTTACAGGAGGAGCGATACACTCAAATTTAGCGAAGCAGCATATGTATTAAGATCCAGCGCATAAGAAGCAAAGTGACAGTCGAGGAGGTACGTCACCTGTGAACTGGTTCTTGGACAACTCTACATGTAGTGTTGGGTACGCTACCACCCGCATTTTATTCTTTCGTTTTATGTCGAATGTGTTAACAGAGTTAATTAACACGATTGGTATGAATGCATTTTCAATGAAATATCTTAACTAATAGTACAGTATTGTTTTTCAATTGTGTAAAAATGAAGAACAAACCAACAATGAAAAAAATAGAACTTTACTTCTCCTCCCCAACCCCAGTAACGGTTGAGAGGTGCAAACCCCGTTTCACCGAGAGAGAGAGGTGCAAAACCAGTTTCAAGAACCTCTGCTGCTGTGCCAATAAATGTTGTTTTTTCCTTTAAACACCGGTACCGCACTAAATCTTTGGGGACTGGTTTACATTATGCTTATGGAAGCTAGTCTTCTTCCCCCTATGTATATTCTTTGATTAGAACATTGTATTGTGCTGCTGCGAATACAAAAAATTGTGCTTCAAATGGTTTAGAACAATTTTTATAATTATTCTTTTACATAAATATGAATTTTTAAGAGCTCATTTGGGCACTGTATTATATTCTGCAGTTACGAGTACGAGTACGATTTTCCTAATTGATTTGCTTTTTAATAATCCGTATTTTTATGTTATTAATACATTGTATTGTGTTCTGCTGCTCTGAATACAAAGAATCAAACTGTGCTTTAAAAGGATTAGAACCGTTTTCATAGTTACATTTTTGTAATAATACGTAATTTAAAGAGGGCATAAGCCCATTGCGTTGTGTTCTGCTGCTGTGTACACAAGAAAAATTTGCTCTGTTAATGAATTTGAACCATTTTCCCAATTACTTTTTTATACTATAATATGTATTTTTAAGAGCTCATTAAAACATAGCATTGTGTTCTGTTGCTGCTAATGCAAAAACTTTTTTTAAGTGGAAGAGAACTGTTTTTATAACCAATTTTTTTAAAAATACGTGTTTGTAAGAGTTCATTAGTGCATTATATTGTGTTCTGCTGCTGAGAATACAAAAAAATTGTGCCTTAGATGCATACTCATAATTTTTCATTATTACTTTTTTGTAATTATGAGTTCCTATTTTCTACTCATTACTTCAATGTGCTGGTTATTAAGCCTTACTATTTAATCTTGTCGAATGAGTTGTACACAATGCTTATAAACAGTCAAAATATCCATTATCTTCAGGTGAAGGTTTTTCAAATCTCAAAGTATTTTTTGTTTTGTACCTATTATAGTGCAATAGGAATGAGTTTCAAACCTAAAAATTTTTTATTTCACGCAGCCCAAACAATGCTTAGCACCCTCTTCCTATTAAGAGGTAAAAATTGCACAACCACACAACTCGAGCTTTGACGGAAGGTGCCTAAAAGATTTTTATTCCGAATTTTCTTCCCTAAGAAAATGCCTGAGATTAGATTACTTTTTACCACATACTAAATGTATGGTATGTATCAGTTTCTCTCTAGGTAGAACTTTAATAAGAATTTTGAGATGTCGTTATCATATTATTAAATTCTGTATTAAAATTATCATAAAGAACTTGTAGAAATAGCCTTTTCACCCCTAAAACATTAATTTACTCAGATATATATACTACTCTTAAAGAAAAAGAACTAAATAATGCATCACTAAAGCGTAAAAATAGAAAATCACAAAAGATACTCTTATTGCATGTAGTTGTATAGTTGCTCTCATGCGTGTTAAATAACACCCTCCAAAAACCTAACAAGTCCAGTGAGCCAAATACTGAGAAGTACTAATAACTAATATAGTATGTTTCCAGAGATTCATATATTCTTCTCATTACAATAGTACTATAGTAATCTCATTATAATATTCTCATAATAATTCTTCTCATAATAAAAACTTACCTAAAAGTAATTGTAAAACACCAAGAAATAACCTTTTAACCCCCTAATCCATCGATTTATTCAGATAAATATACCAATCTTATAGGAAAAGAACTAAATAATTTATCACTAAAGCGTAAAAATAGAAAACCACAGATGATACTCTTATTGCATTGCATTTTTATAGCTGCCCTCATGCGTGTTAAATGACGCTCACCAAAAAAACCTAACAGATCCAGTGAGCCAAATACTAAGAAGCAATATAGTATGTCTCCAGAGAACATTCATATATTCTTCTCATTATAATAGATAAGAGAATTGTACATATGATTGGCCAGGAAGGGATTCCTTTTTTTATTCGAATATACAGTTCACCAAGTCCAAAGTATTCCCTTTTTTTCCCTCCCAGAAACACAATCACAGGGAGAAAAAGGAAAATAGTTTGCCATGGCTCGTATTTCATTGCATTCTTTCCAATTATTTGAGGTATTAACTGAAGACTTTTGCCATTTGCGGAATTTACGGCCCTGTTCTTAACGGGAGAGGGAAAATTTAATCAACACCTATTTTTTTTTCCCTAGCTGTTCAGGAAATTTATTTTCGTGAAAATTTTCTTCTATGAGTACTGGGACTTAAAGAAATTTATACGTTATAGGTTTATTCCATAAATTTCTAGCGTTATTTGATTCGTAACTGTGGAAGAGATTAAGATTTAGAGATAGCTGTGATAAGTGTAAGAAAGTTTTTTTTTTATTTCTTCTTTTCTTTTTGAGTATGTGATTCCGAAAAATAGAAACAATAATTATTGAAAATAAAATTATGTATGAAGGCACGTGTACTTAATACAAGGATTTTAATTATTGAAATGAGATATTTTTGAAAAAATAGTTAAAAATTCAAAAAATTAAAAAGCTGAAAACAAAATAAGGAAAATATATAATTTCATCAGCTGACACGATTATATCCGCAAAAAAGAGTGCTTTCTAATATTATTAATATAGCCAAACCAAAGTATTAAAAAAATAATGTTTTACTTAATAAAACGATTTTAATAAGTTGAAACCAGTAAAAAATGTAAGAACTGTGTTGTTGTAACAGTTATTGTAAAGTCTCAATTATAGACGTGAATTTTAGTTAGTAGCCAGTAACCGGTAGACTCAATTGACTTAGTAGCCCCTTTTTCCTTAAACCTAATGAGTCTCTGACCGGTATTTATAAGTCCTTTTAATTAAACAACGACTTATTGCAATTATTTTGCTTTGTTTAAATTATATTGAAAAAAAATCATATTAGAAATAATCTATGACTATAAAAATTTAATTCAACTGTAAAAATAATATAAATAAACAAAATTTAGTTAAACATGTTGACTTTAAAGAAATTTATGTCAAAATATTTAGGGGAGCCGTGGTGAATCAGGGGAAAGAGCTTTCACTTTTCAATGAGGCGACAGAGTTCGAAACCTAGCGATGGCTGGTTGTTACGAATTTCGCACCTGGATCGCACCGAACACAGTGTTGACGCAAAATATCCTAAGTGGTAGATGGACCATGGGTTAGAGTCCCCTTGTCATCAAATTAAGGTCCTCGCGGTTTTCCCCTCCATGTAACGAAAATGCGGGTTAGTACCCTCAAAAAGTCCTCCACGAAGGCAAAATTGTTTTTAGAAAACTGCAAAAACATTACTAATTTGAAATGACTTTTTTTTAAATTTTTTTAACGTTTCGCTTACAAACAGTAGATTTCCTTTATATTTTGAAGTATGCTAAATTTTAGAAATTTGTTTCAGAATATTCACATTAAAACTTAAAACTTAGACGTCTTTTGTTTTTCCAATCATTCTTTTTTTTTGTTGAAAAAATAAAAAAAAAATAAATAAAGAACATTTGTATGTAAAAGTCTTGTCAAAGGTAAATAAAGAAAGGAAAAAGATTAAAATAATGCGAAATTGTCAAACTCTGTATTTCTGTTACTACACTGTTTTTAAAAAATTGCTGAAACATTGATTTTTTGAATTGTTAACATGTCCTTTAACAATAATAAATATATATACTTTTTATACTTTTACGTATGTTAGTTTTCTTTTAAAAATTTTTTTTCCGAATATTCAAGCAAAAACATAAAACTTCTTAGTCCTTGGTGTTTAAAATCTTCCTTTTCAAAAAAAAAAAAAAAANAAAAAAAAAAAAAAAAAAAAAAAAAAAAAAAAAAATAGCGTAAACATTCATTGTCATCATTTTTTTTTTCAATTTTGATTATAAGAAATGTTAAAGGCAATTTTTCTTCAGTTTTGCCAACGCATATATTTGATTAAATAACTTAATTAAACTTATTATCAAAGCGAAGCACAATTGTTGTACTTAAGGAATTAATAGATAATTGATATAATAATTAAAAAAGAAATAATTATATGGTGAGAGGATAAAAAGTTTAGCATTAATTAATTTAAATTAAACTAATTAAGTAGAATTTGAGGGCCCTAATAGAACATCAAACTAACTTAAAAATGGACGAAAATTGTCTTTAATGACACTAATTGGAATTAAAAACAATAAATATACTTTATTCGTTCTTGTTTGGGTAATTTTTTGTTGTTTCTTAGTTTTCTTAGTTATTATCTTATTATTTTTCAAGTGCATTTAATTAGTAATAATTGAGATTTCAGTAAAAGTTTTTATGAAATTACTGCTGCAAAGGGATGTAATTTACATTTAAATAAGTGTGGTAAGGATACACGAAGAAGAAAATTTGATAATTATGTAACTATATAAATGAATTATACGAGCTATAATATTACTAATAAGAAAATAATATTTCTTCATATAGTTATCATGATTAATTTACATTGTTAAATTGAAATTTTTTTTTGATTTTAATAAAATATTTTACACAGTGTTAATTTATAAATAAGCAAACATAAAATTGGTTTATGAAGGAGAAATTTAGATCATAATGAACCCTAGATAAATTAAACACACAGAAAAATGAAAACTAGATTGCTATAACCAAAAATAACTCTAACAAGGTCTGTGAAATAAAAAAATTCTACTAATTAAAGAAGAATTAGAATTTTAATTGAAATATTTTTTTCTAACATTTCATATGATCTATAATTGTATTAAAATACGCATAAAAGATATAATTCTCATTATAGTTTGAAATTAATGTTAAATACAACTAAAAGTGTAAAGAAGAAAGGAAAATAATTTTGATTTTTGTACACTGATTTGTGTATATTATATAAGTAAAAATATAGACATATTAACATGGAAAAAAATATAAAGATTCCCAAAAAGAGAAGAAGAAAAAATTATTAAAAATAAATTTAAAAAAAAAAAAACATTAAAAAATTTCAAAAATTAAAGGAAATTAAAAAGCTGGAAAACAAAATAAGGAAAAGATCCGCAAAAAAGATCCGCAAAATATATCCGCAAAAAAGAATGCTCTCTAATATTGCATTAATGTAGCCAAATCAAAATAAAGCAATGCATCATCCTTTTTTTCGTTATTGTGCATATATAAATNTATAAAAAACTAAATCTGAACTACTTTGGGTTTCTGATATTTGCCTACAAAAGGAAACTTTTCTAATAAAATCGTTTAAATGATTTTCCTGCCTTAATTGTGAATCGTGCAAAATCCTATAGAATTAGAAGTACAATGGGTAAAAAATAATTTTTAATATTTATTTCAATAATGGTATAAAATATTTTAAGGTATACAATTAACATTATTTTTAAGAATATATCTTTATATGGCAAAATACGAGATTTGAAAGAAATTGGACGAATAGCTCCTGAGAAATCGAACTTTAAATACACTCTTTATGAAAATTCGATTTTAAGGGAATTGTTCGACCGATTTGGTTTAAACTGTGTCTTCTGCCACTTAAAACTACATTTTATAAAATAATGTAAAAATTTGTTTATCTTTCAATTTAAATTTTTTTTCACCTTTATTAAATAAATAATTAGAAAAAAATAAATTTTTCAGTAGAATTATTTTTGAATGAATTATTTTTGTAATTGTGTTGAAAAATTTCTCAAATTGCTTAAAACGTTCTCGAAATATGGCGAAATACGCGAAAAGTAAAATTAACCTTAAAGGGTCCAAAATTGGACTATTCTCTTGAAAAATATCGTCTACACAAATTAATTAGTATATTTGAGGTAAGAGCCGCGATGGCTCAGGGGATAGAGCGTTCGCGTTCCAATCAAGTGAACCGGGGTTCGATCTCGGCGATGGCTGGTCGATACGGGGGTTGGCTGGTTCTAATGCCACTTGCCACACAGTCAAGCCTGCTTGGTGAAACCGAGCAACTTTAAGGCAGAGTGTACGGTTCTTGTTTTTCAGTGGCGCCATCTATGACCAAGAATTCGACTTCGCCACACCATATGTCACACCTGTTAATAAGGTGGATCCATTCATACATCCATTCATTCATCCACATATCGTAATTTTGACCTGAATCAGAGAACGATCTATCTCCAATCCAGTACCCCCAGAGGTTTGATCTAGAAATATATAACTATGTTAAGAATAATAAGAATAATAAAATTAGTTGCAAAATACCTTAGCGAGCCACGATGGTTCAGGGGATTAAGCGCTCGCCTTCCAATAAGGTGAACCGCGTTCAAATCCCGGCGATGGCTGGTCTACTGGAATTCTGCATCCGACTTGCATCGACCACACCGCTGACGTGAAATATCCTCAGTGCTAGACGGATCATGGGTTAGAGTCCCCTTGCCTTCAGGCTAACGGTGAGAGGCTCTCGTGGCCTTCCTCTCCATATAGCGCAAATGCGGGTTAGTTCCATCAAAAAGTCCTCCCCGAAGGCAAATTTCTCCCAATACTTGATCCAGGAGTTTCCGTGTCTTCTGGACTGGGTTCAAAATTACGAGGCTACGGAGTTGATCATTAGTAGTCGTAAACCCATAAAATTGGGTCGGCTGTTCAACGGCGGTTATAAAATTATATAATAAAATATATTTGAGGTAATCCCCTTGAACCATTAAGATTGAGTCCTACAACATGAAGATTCGATTATTATATTAAAAGCTATTCAGGGTGATTAATTTTTTATTTTGCGCATTGTACATAACTGTGTTGAATATAATTTGGCCTTAAAAGATTCAACAATTTGTTAAAAAACTGGGCAACTACAGAGTGTTTCACGTTTTCTAGCTTTGTCAATTTTAAGCAAAAGTATTTTATAGGAACAGTTTGTACAACAATCGATGCTTCTAAAAATTGTTTTGAACTAATTAAGAGCATTTTATTAATTGGATTTTTATTACCACCGAAAAAATTCAATAGCTGTAGAGTGAAAGATGAAGAATTTGAGCAACATTCCTTCATATAATAGCAGTAGATATGTACAAAACATGTCTCCTAAATACTTAATAGTAAGAAGAACCACGAAGTTCCTGATAACTTCAGTTGAAGTAAATATTTTCAGAGAAATGCAAAATATAAAGAAATAAATCAAAACCTTAACTCCTGAAAAAGGGTCGTTGCATACACAACAACATTCCTTCAAAATTATTCAAAATTATTCAATATTGGTTACTGATTTCAAAATAGGCTTGAACTACTTAAAAGCATTTTAGCGACAGAATTTTTATTGCCACCAATAAAATGCAGTAGCTGTAGAATGAAAAATGAAGAATTTGAGCAACATTCATTAATAATATTCTAATAGAAGTAGATATGTCTCCTAAATACTGTGATAGTAAAAAAAAACCAAGAAGTTCCTGAAAATACAGTTGAAGTAAATATTTTCAGATAATTCCAAAATATAAAGAAATAAATCAAAATCTTAACAGAGTCGTTGCATGCACAACAACATTCCTTCAAAATTATTCAAAACGGTTACTGATTTCAAAATAGGTTTGAGCTACTTAAAAGCATTTTAGTGACGGAATTTTTATTGCCACCAATAAAATGCAATAGCTGTAGAATGAAGAATGAAGAATTTGAGCAACATTCATTCATAATATTCTAATAGAAGTAGATATGCACAAAACATCTCTTCCAAATACTGTAATAGTAAAAAGAACCACCAAGTCTTCGAAAAGTTCATTTAAAGTAATTATTTTCGGAGCAAGTCGTAAAGGAATAAACTAAAACTTTTTCAATTAAAAAAGGGGACGTCGCAGAGTGAAAGAGTTTCAGATGAAACTAATTTTGTGTCTGCGACTTATAATGGGATGTCAGCTTTGTTCCGGCGAAATCACTTACGCGAATTTATTGGGAAAACGTTGTGTTTTGGTTATTTGAACTTTCAGCTGGGATAAATATAGTCGTTAAACATAGTTCGTAATGATTCAATAAATCTTGCGAGTAGCGTTATTAACTGCATCAATAAAATCCAGCTACCAATACCGACAGATCATCTTTTATATCGTGATCTAGCTCACTATAATAAATTTTTCTGTTGTGTATAGCAGCAGATTTGAAAATTATGTTTTTAGTAATTATTTGTTAATGGATTTATCTGAACGAACGGTGAGATTGTAGTTGAATTATTTTCTGTAATGTAATTTTAAATGAGGTTTTTAATGTTATCAAATCTAAGCGATGCGTTTTGAAGTGCATGCAAACAACTGTTATATGTTTTTATTAATTCATATAATGCGTATAAAATCAATATATTGTTTTATGTTTATTGAAGGAGGCTTTGCATTAATTTTATACCGATATTTTATGGAACATTGAAACGTTGAGCATTTGAATGTTGGCTAACTTTATAAAAATTTATAATTCACAAAATTATATATATTAATTATATATATTAATTATATATGTTAATTATATATATTAATTATATACATTAATTATATATATTAACTATATTAATTACATTACCCTAATTACATATATTAATTATATATAATTATTATGTATATTAATTATATATATTAATCATGTATGTTAATTATATATATTATAATTGTATAAATTAATTATATGTATTATAAACTTCGTAATATATACCATTTTGCTCCCCAATCTTTTTAAGCCTTTCTGGCATCTAAAAAATTCTTTTTAGAACGTTTCAGATTTTCAAATAAATTCGTTTCTTCGTGAGATTTTATCTCGATCGAATAGTTAAAATTATTTTTGCTGATGAAATAGATAAAAATGTGAGAGCAAGAGGTCTGTTTAATATGGTGGATGAGGTAAAACATCCCAACCAATCTTTAATAACTTTTTTCAAGCTGTCAAGAATAGACTTTATAGATGTTTTTCTTCATTTGAGGTTTTTGCTGTCTTACGCCTCTTGTCAGTACTGATAAGCTAATTTTAAGGCTGAGAGACGCACTTCTTGTTTTCTGGTAGCGCCATCTATGGACAAGAATTCAACTTCTTCCTCACACATACGTCACAGGTCGTTTTACAGAGAGGACGCATTCACACACCATCCATACATCCGCTGATCTTAAATTTGATCTGAACCAGTGCATGATCAATTTTCGATCTAGATGCCCAGGGATATTGATTTGTTATGGGGACTAGGAGGACTTTGTTATCCTGACAGATTTAGCTTGGACTAGTCATCATTTTGTACATGGGGAGTCTTCGGCCTGCGGGGATCGACCTCTTAGACATGGGCCCAACACCCTACCAAAAAGGCTGTAATTGATGTTTTTAAATCGTATAATTAGAAGCTTTTAATCAGAATACTTTTTTAAATTCTACCACCAAGTAAAAGCATGTTTTTTGTTTTAAATCACTCTGTTACATTCAGAATTGTTCATACAGGATCTACAGATATTCAGCACAGATTTTCCGAAAATCACAAAATGTCAACAATTGTAGATAACAATGTTCCAAGCAGGCAATGCTCTACTTGTCAAGATAAAAACGTAAATGACAAAAAAGTTTAAAAAATATGATAAAAGTTCAATTTTTAAATCTATTTATCCTCATTGGTTATTCATATTGCTCTCAGATTAAGTGCGCGTTACGTGCTCAATGTATTGTTGGTTTTAATTAGAATTTTTATTTGAAGCAACAAATGTTGGTGTGAATTAAGAAAATGGAAGAAACTATTATGATTGCTTCCTAATAATGCTTGTGGCATTTGCGAGTTTAGTCTGCTCAACCAAATAAAATTAATTCAACTGATGAAACTGAAAGCGAGTCATTTTCATACAAAATTCTTTGGAGAGTATTATTTGTTTTCGAAAGTACAATTTCAGTTTTTTTTAAAAATTTTATTTCAGTTTTTTTCATCCTCAGAGAAAATATCATTTTTGGACAAGAATTAAGGTCTATAAATAAGGTCTAAATAAGAATTAGGTCTAAATAATGAGAATTAGGTTCAAATAAAGATTTAAATTTATTTGAAATTAAATTAATATTGATTATAGCAACAAAAATAGGGCATTTATCATATACAGTAAATTAAAGGGTAATCATTTAAACAATGCAGATCAGAAAGTTTGCGATGAAAGTTTCGGTCAATTTTCTCACTTTTTCGAAAAGCGTATTGGTGACAAAAATAGTTAGCTTACAGTGTGTACCGAAACGACCAACGCTGCGATCTGCGTAGAAAACTTGATAATTTCTTCTCAAGTTTAAAAAACAATTAGTTACAAAGTTTGTCAATCAGGGGTACTGCTAAAAATATTGAGGCCGTAAATAGTCTGGTTGGTAGGGCGCTGGGTTCATGTCCAAGAGTTCGTGGTTTTGATCCCCCCCGTCCGTGTTGTAAATGGTGACTCCCCGTGTAGTAAATGGTGACTGATACACGTTAAATCTGTCGAGTCATGTCCTCCATGTTCCCAAGAAAAAATCAATATCTCTGGGGGTACTGATCCAAGAATTTCCTTGTCTTCTGGATTAGTTCAAAATTACAAGGCTACGGAGTTATTAGTAGTCTTAAACCCAAAATTGGGTTGTTCAACGACAGTCATATATATACATAAAAAAATACAAATAATATTTTTAAAATAACTAATACCCGGATCAAGCATAGAGCAAAGAAAAGGGAGGTGACTAGTCGATCTTCATTTTGTAACCTGCTTTTTTTCGTCCAATTCCTATTGGACCAAAATAAATGTATTCTCTCTATAGCGTCCATTACGTCTCTCATCATTAAAACAATTGTAGCTAACTTGAAAAGTTCGAGATTCGAGTAGCAAACTTTTGTACGTCGAAGCGATTGTTTTTCTTTAGTTTTGCATTAAAACTTACGGGTTGAATCAATTTCAAGATGGTTTAAATAATTAAAAATCTCAAAAATCGTAGAAAATGAAACAGGAGTGACAGCCGTTCTTATTCTCCAGCAAACAGGTTTTCTTAATATTTGATGTTTGTCCCCGTTGTTGCTTCTCTTGTTTTTTAGATATTCCTTCTAATCGTAAGGTTGATCCGTGTTGGCTCATGGTACAGAGCCCTCGTCTCCCAAGGAGGTGAACCTGGTTCGAACATCAAAAATGGCTGGTTGATTCGAATTCCACACCCGGTTCGCACCAACCACAGTGCTGACTTAAAATATCCTCAGTGGTAGACGGATCATGAGTTAGATTCCAATTGCCGTCAGACTAACCGTGGGAGACTTTCGTGGTTTTCTTCCTCTTGTAACGCAAATACGGGTTAGTTCCATCAAAAAGTCTTCAACGAAAGCAAAGTTCTCCCGAAATTTGATCCAGGAGTTACTTTGTCTTCTGAATTGGGTTTAAAATTACAAGGATACGGAGTTGACCATTGGTAGACGTAAACTGAAAATTTGGTCGGCTGTTCAACGATGGTTATAAAAATAATCATAAAGTTAATTGTTTCAGACTTTAGCATTAATATTATACATAACCCACAGTTATTGCAGAATGCTTTTATCGTTATATGCTTGATTTAAATCTATTTAATCCGATATGTCAAATCTTTCTTTAATAATACTAGTTGTTGAAAGCGGATTTGCAATACTTTGATTTCAATTTTAACTATTTTCAAGAGATGCTCACGATATTGCCTCTATGTATTAAATTTTAGTAATAATTCACTATCTCGCCGGCAGCTCTTAAATTTCACAAACCACTATGAATTCAAAACATTTCTGCATAGTTGGCAGCTAAAATATTAAAATTACTTCCGTCTCTGTTTTGAGATAAGATAAAAAACAGTTTATATTTAGAATTTCTACAGTCATTTTAGAAAGTATCAAAAATAAATCTAAATATTTATTTAAGTTTTAATTTTTTTAAATATACAAAATCATTTTAAATTAATACTTAACGTGGATTTAACTATACAACCTACCTAACTATCACTTAAGACTACCTAATAAAATGAAAACGACCAAGCAAAATGAATCTAAATATATACTTAACGTATAACTAACTATTTAACATTACTTATTATTTAAGACAATTTAACAATATGAATCTAAAATAATTAATGTATAGCTAATATGAATAGCTAGTCTGAATAATATAAAATAATAATTATATTTAGAATTTCTACAGTCATTTCAAAAAGGATCAAAAATAAATCTCAATATTTGTTTAAGTTTTTACTTTTGTAAATATACAAAATCATTTCAAATTAATACTTAACGTGAATTTAACTATATAACCTACCTAACTATCACTTAAGGCTACCTAATAAAATGAAAACTATCAAACAAAATGAATCTAAATATATACTTAACATATAACTAGCTACTTGACATTACTTATTATTTAAGACAATTTAACAATATGAATCTAAAATAATTAATGTATAGCTAATATGAATAGCTAGTCTGAGTAATATAAAATAATAATTATATTTAGAATTTCTACACTCATTTCAGAAAGGATCAAAAATAAGTCTGAATATTTGTTTAAGTTTTTACTTTTGTAAATATACAAAATAATTTTAAATTAATACTTAACGTGGATTTAACTATCTAACCTACCAAACTATCACTTAAGACTACCTAATAAAATGAAAACTACCAAACAAAATGAATCTAACGTATAACTAGTACTTAGCGTATAACTAGCTATTTAACATTACTTATTACTTAAGACAATTTAACAATATGAATCTAAAATAATTAATGTATAACTAATTATTTAACACTACTTACTTAAGAATACTTAAGCAAATGAATTATTATAGATGACTATAGTGTTGCAAATTTAGAAACAGAAATACCCGCGTTTTTTGAGCCACGCAAAAGAAATAAATGTATAGATTGTTTTCATTTTAATAAGAACAGATTAATATTTAAGCTTATATTAATTCCACACATATTAAAGCTTACAACTGATGCTTGTATTTTATTTTTATTTTAAGGTAATATAAATATAAAACAAATTGCTCGATGTGAAAAAATTTTTTTTGAAAAATATTAATGGAATATTTATGGACTAACAAACTTTCCCTTCGTCGAAAACATTATAAAATGTATAAACTGATTTCAGCTGTTTTATTGATATACACTTTATTGTTTCAAAACAATATTATTTTTTATTTATTAACCTGTATTTACACATAGTACTGATAGTGTAAACTATTTTTAAACTTAAATATTTTTTCCAGATTTTGTTATTGGTATTGATTTAGCATAATTCCAAATGTAAATATCCATATAATTTTCAAAATATTTACTTTGGTTTTAATATAAGATTTTAACATAATAATTTATTTTAGAATCCTTCAGAGTTTATCGTATTATTTTTTCCTCCAATTTATTGTATTTTATTGCTCTTACATTTAGTTTAATCAAGAGTTTAATACCACGAGAGCTACTAGCGACTGTGCTGAATTAAGATGGACATTTAACAACACTTAAATTTTTTCCCCATAATTTTTGTTTTCTTCAGTATTTTAGAGAAAGTGAATTTTTAAAAAAAAACTAAATGAAAGAATAAAGTTTTTGTTTCGATAATACTTTACAGCTAGTAACCGATTAAAACAGAATTGTCAACTGCTTAGATTTGACTTTTTTAAAAATTAATTACTAGTACAGTAGGGAACCGATTATCCGGAACGATCGAGACCGTTATTCTGGATAACTATTCCGGATAACTGATTTTTCCGGTTTTCTGAATCGTTACAAAAAGCCGTTTTTTTATTGTTAAACCCAACTAAAAACATATACATATTTGGAAATCATCTTAAAAAGAAGAAAAAACGATGAAGTAATACACTAATGATTATTACAAAAATAATGGTAAAATATCTTTCAAAAGAAAAATCCTAAAATCTTATGAGGAAAAAACCATTTTTTAAAAAAAATAGCGGGAAAATTTATCGAATTTCGTTCCGGTTTTTTGATTTCCGGATAACGGGCTCTGTACTGTAATAAAATTAAACACATTGAAGATGAAAACATATCATTTCGGATAATCTAAGATAAAATGTTATTAAATATATAACCAATGTAAAATATTTGACTGTCAAAAAATTTCTATTTTTTACGTTATTGTTTAATTTCATTTCTGAAATCACTTATTCATATTAAAGCAGTAATCAATTCAGTATTAACGTAAAATCTAAGAACAAGATAATTTAAAACTTAGTAATTAAGAATTACCTTTTTTTAAATGTAACATTAAAACTAATATGATTTTTTTTTGATGTAAAAGTTTGTACATATACTCCAATTAATAATAGCAATAGCTTGCAACAATTTAAAAATGATCGGATAAAAAACGCGTTTTCTTTATTTTAAGCGATTATCCTCTATCCTTTATCATTCACTTAACAATATGACTTTATTGTAAGAGGTCTGAAAACTTGAGCTTCATAACCCTCTCATAAGAAAAAGAACTCCTTTAAGTAACCAAAATAAATTCTCTATGATGGAAGGGAAAAAAAAACATCAGAATTTGCCAAATTTCGTCGCCAATATCTTAGAAATCAAAACAGAAATTTTTGAACTCTTTCATGTGCTTATTTTTTTTAACTCTTTTTTTGTTAATGTCTGAAAAATGGGAAAAATTGCAAAGTTTTAAATGCAATTTAAAGTCAAATCACGGAGACTTCTTTTCCATTGAAATAACATTACGGTGTCAAGGTTCTTGGCACAAAGTTGGCGAAAACTTGACGAGTCAAGGGGCGATAAGTTAAGAAATGGTCTATGAGGATTTGGGAAGGACGTTATCTCCTCTTTTTTTCTTTGCTCTATAGCTTTAAGCAAAAATAACAAACACCCACGGAAATACTTCATTTAGAATGGTGTGGCATGCAGCATATACAGTGTTGTACAGTTTTCTAAGCTAGCAGCGCCATCTGCTAATGAGCTTTGTAATCAATTTCAAAATTTGGAGAGTATAAATATACATAGTTTCCTTTTCAGAACGCAATAAACTTTCCATTTCTATCTCTCTCAAGTTTTCTGTTATTTTATTTAAATTTTTCTATTCAAAAGTTCTAACTTCCAGTACTAAAACCCATGATTACAAACCTGCTCATGATGTTCTAAACCCAGGATAATTAGTTTATGAATGAGAATTTGTTCGAGAATGAAAATAATTTAAAAGTAAAGTAGAATCTAATTCTTGCTAAGCCGATTAAATGTTGAACTTTAATTCAAAATATTCCTTTTAAATTAAGCTTTATTCACTTTATACGAAATATTTATTTTACATTTTTATTTATGTCATTTTTTTCTAACAGAAGGATGACAAATTTAAAGATATTATTAAATTACTCTGAATAGTCATGTTATATAAATATTTGAAGTATTCGAGGAGAAATATAAATTTTTTTAAACCTAAACCTTACAAAGTTATTTTAATAATCTTATCTGACTTTATTTTTGTGTGTTCATACGAGAGGAGATAATTATACTAACTCAGAAAATGAAACATTTTTTAATTTTTTTTTCTTTAGATACACATATTTTATTTCTTTGGGCTTAAAACGAAAGGTAAAAGAGATCAAGATAAAAGAACACTAAGTAATAAACGCGAAATTCCCTAAAGGGACATATCAATTCAAAGAAAAGAGCTTAGAGTGAATAAACACGACTAGTCTATGTGTGTAGGCTTAAGACCCAATGTCATAAACGCGGGAATGTTAAAGGGAAAAATGCGGGATTGAAATTTTCCCCAAGAGGAGGGAAAACTTTTATCTAATCACAGTATGCTCCAATCAAATTCGAGAATATTAAAGCTAAGGGAAATTTTAAGAGCTCGTGTTAAGAAGGTGAGAAGCCTCTCAAATAAAGAAGTATGGCGAAAAAGAGTGTTGAGCCTGCAGGGCAAAAGAAGGGAAGTTAATATGTTGGAGTGTCTTTGCAAAAGGAATCGCAAAATTGATAGTTTGGTGCAGAAAGACATGTATTTTCAGTAAGCTGGATAAATCGAGGGTATTAACATAAATGTCAGTTAGATATTGATAAATTCTTAAATTTAATTCGAATGGAATAGAAGTTGTCGTTTTAATGTCTTCGGGGTCGGAAATTTTATATGTTTTAGAAGTTTTAGTATAATATATTTTCGTGAATATTAGAAAAAGATACATATAACCATGATATGTAAATTGGATTTAAAATTGCTAAGTCAGGTAATTTTAAATACACTTTCTTGAAGTTCGAGGAAAGAGTTTTGCAGTAATGTTTGTTGTTAACGATTTATAGTTGTGTAATTTTTAAGTATCAAGCTTTGGTTTTAGGTGAATATTTGGAAAAGAGCTAGTTACTAGGTAGTACAGTACAGTTAGCTGACTAGGGTGCTCTATCAGCCCATCAGAGTGTCATCCTTTGATACTTTTCCGCATTAAAAGGTCATTTCTTGATATGTTTGTTCTTTTGATTGATTGATACCTTTTTCCATCAAAATGTAATCCTTTGATGATTTTCTCATCAAAATATCATTCCTTGCGGAGTTTACTTTTTGATCATTACCTTGTATCTAAAAAAACAAAAAAAACAACCAGTTCCGGACACTTTCTTGTATGCACTAAAATCGAACACATTGCTCTCCCTGTAGAATTGTTGTTCTGGTATAGCATCCCATACTGAACATTTCCCTGATTTCAGAATGCTCCCCGATTACAGAATATTCCCTGTATTTCTTCTCCGTTCCATATTCTTTGCTTTGGGATATCTAAAAGAATTCTTTTTCAAGGAATTAGACAGAATGTATCTAAATAGAACTTGCCTAAAGTACATCATTAAGATCACATGTGGTCATGTTTGAAATTTAATTGGTGACATCGTAGGTAAATATTGGCATTTGTTGATTCAGAAGTCAATCAAGTTCGACACACAGGCGTTGCGTACAGGTATCCAATTAATTTGATTTCTACATGGTCAAGCATAATCATTTCACCTCTTCTCTGGTTGCAAGTTGCCAATAGTAGTTATAATTATTAGTTATAGTAATACTTTCATGTTAATTTGGAAGCATTTAAGTGATCAAGTTATTTCTTATTACTCTAATATTTATGGTAAATTTAATAATAATGTACAGGTATTAGATACTGATGTAGATTTGTCTAAAAAACTAAAAAAAAGAGAATAAATCCCCGATAATTTTGAAATAATATATTTAGTAAAATTATATTATTTTCCGGAAGCAATTTTTTTTCCCGTAAATGTGTTTTATTATTTTTTTGAATTTGAAATGTAACATGCTAAATAAAATCTTTAATATCTCTCATATTACTCTTTTAATTCAGAATTCTTAAAATTAAAAAGGAGTTCCAAAAATTATTGATAGTAAAGCTTATTTAATACTAAAACAGACATTTTATTTTAATGTAACATCCTCAATTGATTCATCTAATTTAATATAGCATAATCTTTTAATACTTGTCCCAAAGACGTTAATGGGATTTTACGAAAGGTCGATGTTTAATTAAATGATTAATGATTTAATGGTGCAATGTAATTAGACTTGCTTTTAAAGTTATTAAAATTAATCTCCCGCTACGAGAATATTATTCGTAGAGTTTATCTACTGTTAGTTTGCATGTTATGATTAGTAAAGTTTACAATGGCAAAACAAAAATCTCATTAAATTATAAATTTTTATCATTAAAACAATAATTCGAATTTAAGTTATTTTTTGCTTTGTTAGGTATAGTCAAGTACTATTTAGGTATTAGGTATTTATTAAATTACTCTTATTCACTGAGTTTATAAAGATAGCCTCATTAAATGACAAAAATAGCCTCAAGACAAAATGAAAATAATGTTGCTTGATTCAAATCGATTACTTCACAGTATTTCCTCTCGGTCAAGTAGAAAGTCAATTATAAATTGCTGGCTTTAATCGTCATTGAAAATTTTTTGAAACCCTGAAAAAGAAAATGATTTTTAAAATCATTACCCTGAAGAAGATATCAAAAATAGCTTCAAGATGCAAGAGGGAAAAGGTTGCTAGTTCAAGTTAGAATTATCGAGTATGGTTAGTTAGTATTAACGATATTTCACTGTGTTTTTAACGTATTTCTGAGCTTTTTGAAAGGATTGCCATATCTAAGTATTGAATAGCTCATTGAATAGCGCAGATTTTTAAAGTCGTGGTAGTTATAGTAGTTACATTTTTAAGCAAGCCTTTTTGTGCACCGAATCTTCAAGGAATATAAAATCATTTAGTCAGAGTTAAGAGTTGACCAGATGGTACTAGGATACTCAGATAAACTTAAACTAACAACTGTAAATCAAGTATGCTAATTTCAAATTGTTATGATCGAAACATACATGAAAAAATCTGGATTTTATTTTTCGCCAAATAGATAGTTAATCATAATTGCTTTAATTGCCATAAATTTTTCAAAACCCTGAAGTAGGAAAAAAGCTTGGTACACACGCTACTCTGAAGACGATGACAAAAAGCCACAAGACAGAATGAAAAAAAAATGCAGCTTGGTTCAAATCGATTACTTCAAAATTTTTTCAACCTCTTAATGAGCCACTAATTGGAAGGATTGCTATATCTATTGTTGGTTCATTCATTAAATAACGCAGGTTTTCAATTTCATGGTAGTTACAGAAGTTTATTCAGAAAGCCTTTTTGTGTACCTAAATTTCTGAAGAAAATAAAAGAAAATCATTTAGTCAGAGTTAAAGGCTTACCAGCTAGTACTTTATTACCACGAAAAACTTTTTTCAACAAGTATAAACAAACTATAAGATTTGCAAATTTTTATTATAGAAACAGGCTTGAAAAAGTATGGGTTTTCTTCTTCATCAAATACTAAATCAATCATAAGTTAATGGTTTTAATTGTCACAGAATATTTTTCGAAATCAGGAAATAGAAAAAAGCTTCTTAAACGCGCTACCCTGAGGAGGATGACAAAAATAGCCTTAAGAAGGAACAAAGAAAAATGTTGCTTAACTCAAATCAATTATTTCACACTTTTTTTGACCTCTTAATGAGCTACCTGAAAGGATTGCTACATCTATTCACGATTAACTCACTGAATAACACCGGTTTTCAAAGTCGTGATAGTTACAGTAGTTAGTTCATTTAGCAAGCCTTTTTGTGTACCTAAATTTCCAAAGAAAATAAAAAGAAAATCCCTTAGTTAGAGTTAAAAGTTGACCAGCCGGTACTCTAACACCTAGAAAAACTTTTGATCAAAAAGTATAGACAAAGTATGGGACTTTGTAATTTTTATGATCGAAACTTATTTGAAAAAGTATAGATTTTTTTCTTCGTCAAATACAAATCAAATGCAAAATCAATCATGAGTTAATGGTTTTAATTGTCTCAGAATATCGAAACTTTGAAGAATAATAAAACTTAATAACACGCTACCTTGAAGAGGATGATAAAAATAGCCTGAAGACGGAATGAAGGAGAAAGGTTGCTTAGTTCAAACTCATATTCCTATCGATTATTTCACAGTGTTTTCAACCTCTTAATGAGCCACTTTGAAAGACTGCTATATCTGCTTTTGGTTCACTCACTGATTAACACAGGTTTTCAGATTCGTGCTAATTAAAAGAATTTTCCCTTGATTGCGTCGCATCTTGCTTTGAGCCATTAAATATGCGATCGCTTTTTTTTTTACTAAAATCCCTACTTATTTCAACAACGCTTGAATAAATATCTAAAGATTCAATTGCTCTCAGATATTTCCTTAAAATAGTTCCTAATAAATTTTGATTGCCCCAAAAGAAAGAGCTAAAGAATCGTATCATATCCTTTTTTGATTGGCCGATAGCACTTCACTTCATTTCCGAAGAAATATGGTGTTCTTTTTCTGGATGAAATCATTTATTTAAGAATAGTTTTGCGCGATAAGCAGTTTTAAGCCATTAAAAGAGTTTCGAATTATTGCCTGAGTGATTATTAAATTAATACCGCTAATGAATTTGTTTGTGTTTGCAAAAAAATTTATATTGTATTTGAGCTGTATTATAATTTAACGAAACGTCTGAAGAAGCCTGTTTTAATTTTAGAATAATTAAGAGAAAAGTTTCATTCAAAACAAGTTGAAATATCTTTTTAATAGGATTACTTTTCAAATTATTTGGAAGATTAAAAGGTTTTTTAGAGAATGAAATAAAGTTACGGAATTTTTATTCTTGCTATAAGAATTCTTTTGAATTTTGTTAAGGATTTGGCTCGTTTTCGGAATGATAAAAAGTTTTTAATTAAATTAATTTTGTTTATGTTATCAACTATCTTAAATACGATCTGTTTATTAAAGATTATTTACTAGCATTAATTTATTAAAATAATATTAATACTTTCCTTTTTTATCAAGGTATTCAGTTTAGGAATAACAAATCAAGTTTTCTTTCACACTTTTAATTAATTAATGAGTTTTAAAAATTTCCTTTGCAAATAAACGCCTTTTATGGGTATTTTTTTAAAAAATTTAAATGTTCAGTGATTTTTATACAAATTTTGCTTGAAGTATAAACTTTGTTTTGTAAATAACTTAATTTATCATATTGACAATGGGGCATTAGGAGAATGCCGGTTGACCTAGGAATTTCGAATAACTTATTTAAATTTTATTTTGTACTTTTTGTGAACGCACACATTTTTTAAAATAAGTTTCCAAGATTATTTTAGTGTCTATCATGTTGGAGGAGCAAGCTAAAGGTTTAATGTCATATAGGTTTATTTAATTAATTAACTTTGCACCTATTGTGAACGGAAGTCCAAGTTTAATGTTTATTTTTATATTGGTTTATTTAATTAATTATATTTGTATTGTGATTGTGAACGTACACATTTTTTAAATAAGTTTTCAAGATTATTATAATATCTATAATGTTGGAGTTAAAGGTTTATTTTCAAATAGGCTTATTTTTTAATTAGATGTGTATTGGACATAACCATTAAGTTATAAGTAAAAATACTTAAAATACAAGGAAAAAATCACGAACCAAGTTTTGAGTTTGCTCTGGTATTTGTTAAAGTTCGGGGTATGTTGTTATTTCAAAATAAGTTCTTCAATTATATGCCAGCAACAAACTTGAAAATTTAAAAATAATTTTATATCTAGTGGAAAAAGTAATGTTGTAGTGTAACTTTGAGGTAGCTTTTAAGAATGACGGTCTCGCAACGAATATTATATTCTCCGAAAATTATAAAACTACTTATAAAACGATACAATATTTTTCATTCATACATTTCGTTTACAAAATGACATAAAGCAGATACTGACATAAAACAAATTCTTTATTTGTTTGTTAAATTAAAAAGAACTGCTTTACTCGTACTTCTTTGAAAGAATGTTAATACATGAATGAACTATTCATTAACAGTTTTCGTGAAGAAAAAAATGATTCGAGAAAAATAAGATGTATGATTCCAAGCTCTATCTCTAATGTTAACATCAAATAATAGGTTATTCATATTAAGCTATGCATAATAGGCATATACACTATGCGGGCAATAATGCATAAACAAAATAAACATTCTTGTAGAGTAAGTATAAATTGTCGATCCATTAACATTACTAGCAGTTATGAATAAATTTGAAACATGATTTTTACAATATTTTTATAGAACATGCATTTTTATAGAACTTGTATTACGCCCGGTGGCTGAGCGGTAGCGCTTCGCGCTGTCGTGCCGCAGGTCCCTGGTTCGATCCTCGGGCCGGGCAAGGTTGACTCCGCCTTGCATCCCTTCAGTCGGTCGATAAATGAGTACCAAGCATTCTTGGGAACTAAACACTGGGGGTTCCACGTTCGGCTGACCACCTGACCGGAACATCTGCTCCTGCACACCAGAGCCCAAGGTCAAGAAAACTGAGATGGGCACGGTAGGCCTTGGCCCTCTATGAGCTGTAGCGCCACTGAGTTTAGTTCAGTTTGTATTCTGTACCCTCATGAGAGAATCATTCGAATATGTTCTATTATACACAAGCAAGATCTGAAAAATCTACAGTTCTTCAGCTGTTTTCGTCACTATCTCAAATGAGTCCAAAACATTTGGATATCTTCGAAAAGGTGAAACATTTCCAAAAATCTACTGTTTGCTCTGTATCTGTATTTCTTACTATTACCCAAGAGTAAGAAATAACTTAGTATCTTCTATTCAAATCAGAATTGTAAATGTGATTTTTACTATTTCACAAGAGCAAAAAACATTTGAATATCTTCTATAAAAATAGCTTAAATATCAAAAATCTACCGTTCTTTATCAGTATTTCTTCATTATCTCAGAGTAAGAAACATTAGAACAGTTTTCATATAACTAAGAGAATTTCAAAAATCTACTGTTTTTTTTTAAAAAAAAACTGTATTCCTCAATATTCCACAAGAATTAAGAAACATTTGAATATTTTTTTTCTCAAAAAAATAGGAAAATTGCTAAAATCTACTGTTCTTTAATTGTAATCCTCCTTACTCTGCAAAAGTTGGAATAATATTAATATCTTCAACGAAAAAAGGAAAATTTCAAACATGTATCGTTCTTTAACTGTATACCACATAATTTCACAAGAGTAAGAAACATTTGAATATGTTCTATAAAAATAGGAAAATTTCAAAAATCTACTGTTGTTTAACTCTATTCTTCATTATTTCACTAAAATAAGAAATATTTTAGTATCTTCTATTAAAACAGGAAATTTTCAAATATGTACTGTTCTTTAACAGTATTTCTCAATATTCCGTAAGAATTAAGAAACATTTGAATATTTTTTTTCTCATAAAAATAGGAAAATTGCTAAAATCTACTGTTCTTTAATTGTAATCCTCCTTACTCTGCAAAAATTGGAATAATCTTAAATTCTTCTATGAAAAAAGGAAAATTTCAAACATGTATCGTTCTTTAACTGTATACCACATTATTTCACAAGAGTAAGAAACATTTGAATATGTTCTATAAAAATAGGAGAATTTCAAAAATCTACTGTTGTTTAACTCTATTCTTCATTATTTCACTAAAATAAGAAATATTTTAGTATCTTCTATTAAAACAGGAAATTTTCAAATATGTACTGTTCTTTAACAGTATTCCTCAATATTCCGTAAGAATTAAGAAACATTTGAACATTTTTTTCTCATAAAAATAGGAAAATTGCTAAAATCTACTGTTCTTCAACTGTTTTCAATTATATTCTGCAAAAGTAAGAATAATTTTAATATCCTCTATAAAAAAGGAAACTTTCCAATATGTACTGTTCTTCAACTGTATTCCCCACTTTTTCACAAGAGTAAGAAAGATTTGAATATCTTCTGAAAAAATAGGAGAATTTCATAAATTTATTGTTCTTCAACTCTGTTCTTTACTATTTCACTAGAGTAAGAAGCATTTTAATATCCTCTATAAAAATAGAAAAATTTCAGAAATCTACTGTTCCTTAATTTCAATTCTCACTATTTAACAAGAGTGAGAAGCATTTAAATATCTTCTATAAAAATAAGAACATATTAAAAATTTACTATTCTTTTGCTGCCTTCTTCACTATCACAAGAATAAGGAATATCTAAATATCTACCATAAAAATAGAAAGAAAAAAAATATTACAAATTTTACGTCGTTTGGTTGTAGTTATACTATCCCAATAGGAAAACTCTCTTATAAGAATAGGAAAATAATACATTTGACTACTTTCTCGCAAAAACAGGAAAAATCTCAAAAACCAAAATATATATTACCTGCATTTTATCAACCAGAAATTTAAGAAACATTTAAACGCCCTGTATTAAACTTAGAGGAATTTAAATAATTTAATGCCATGCGTTTATACTCTTCACAATTTTAAATTAAGGAAACATTTGAATGTATGCTTTATAAATGGGAAACATATCACAAATCTATTGTTCTTTGTCTGTATTCTGCACTTTCCCTGTTTTAAAGAGCATTTAATTATTTGTTACGTAAAAAGAAAAAAAAATGTCTGTAATCTATTGTCTTTTGTTTGCATTCTTCAATATCGCACTCCATTTGCATTTATATGAAGAAAACTAATAGCGGGAAATGTATATCCTTTCCACAAAAGGCTCTTTATTTTCAGAGGTAAATTCGTACAGAAACCTTCTAAACTGTAATCGTTCTACGCTGTAACACCCCACACTGTAATGGTTCCGGGCGTAATCAGGACGTAATCAAGCTTTTCGAAATGCTGACGAGAGTTTGATTGCCACCGTACATTTCGAAGCGGAATCCTCAAATTTTACACCTAAAAGAACAATTTTGGATCGAGAAAATTAACAGTCGAGGCCAATTCCATTGTTTCTCACTTTTGAGATTACTTTTGACTAAGCTATTTTGAAATCCTGTCTTTAGAGTTTCAGTTTAATTTTGGTTTCATTTTTATTATTGAAATGGTTTTGATTTAATTTTTATGTTTCTCAATTGATTTTATTTTCAAATGATTTTGATTTGATTTTAAAAGGATTTTGATTTGATTTTAAAATGATTTTGATTTGATTTCAAAATGATTTTGATTTGATTTTAAAATAATTTTGATTTGATTTTGAAATGATTTTTGTTTATTTTTTATATATTTCGCAATTGATATAAGTAATAAAATGATTTTGGTTTGTTTTTTTTCTATTTCCCAATTAATTCAATTATTAAAATAGTTTTTTATTTGATTGGCATATTTCTCAATCGATTTAATTATTTAAAAGATTTTTATTTGAATTTTTTATTCTTCAATTTTCTTACTTATTTAAATAGTTTTGATTTTATTTTTATATTTCTTTACTGATTTAATTATTAAAATGATCTTGATATTTACATTTCACAATTGGTTAAATTACTTAAGTGTAATCTCATTTGTATACCTCAATTGGTCTAATCACTATATTTATTTTAGTTTTACACAATTATTTTATTACACATATTAATATTAGAACAATTTCCTAAAAGAACAATTTAGGATCAAGCAAATTAGCTGTCCAGGCCGATTCCATTGTTTCTCACTTTTGAGATTTCTTTCGGCTAAGCTATTTTGAAATTCTGTCTTTAATGCTTTAGTTTAATTTTTGTTGAGTTTTTATTATTTAAATGATTTCGATTTGATTTTTATGTTTTCAATTGATTTACTTATAAATTATTATATTTGATTTTTGTATTTTTCAATTGATTTCCCCATAAAATTATTTTGAAGTGATTTTTATACTTCACAATTGATTTAGTTATTAAAATGATCTCTCTGCTTTTAATATTTAACAAATGATTTAATTTTAAAACAGAGTTTTACTTTCTTTTTCTTTTCCATAATTAATTTAATTATTTTAATGAATTTGATTTTTTTTTTATTTTACAATTTGCAGACTTAAATAAAAATTTATTTATATAAAAAAATTGTTAAAATTACATTAGAGTAACAAAAATTTGAACCGTTGTGGTGGTTAAACTATAAAAACCAACTTAAGGAAATTTCATGGGGATGAATCCAAATTTGATGCAAAAAGGCATGTTTCGTCAAAAAAGTGAGTTTTTTGGTCCAAATTAGCATATTTCGTCACGGTTGCAGTTAACTGTCACAGATACTTCAAGAGATTTTTTTTGAAATGTTGTTATTACTGTTTACAGAATGAAATATAACCAACCATTCAAAGTTTATAAGAATGATCCTTTTTTTTCTTACCGTATATTTATTTAGAATTTCAGAGAAGTAAAACACATTACAACTATTTTGCTTGCTAATAAAATGGGCAAGTGCACTGCATAGTTCTGAATTGTACTTACTATTCAAAACGAAAAAGATTTTTTCGAGTTATTTTTTTCCGCATTAATTGGAGCAAAGGTAGCTTTTGAGAGTTGAAACGATTTTTTCAATACCTTGAAAGTTCTCCTTTGAACTTTAATTAGTTACCTTCAATTAACGCTCTTTCGCTAATCGTACTTTCTTAATCATTTAATTGCAATTGTTCATTATTGAACAAGAAAGAATACTTTAACTACGGCTCCTATCGACTTTTTGCCATGAAAAGTTTTCATCAAACAATTAGTTTCGTACATAGACTTTATTTGAGGTATTCTCATTTTTAAAAATACAACGAAATTTTTTAATTTTGTGCTGTGCTTAAAGGAGAAATTTCAAAACAAGAGATATATTTGAGAAGTACTGCTAAAAACCTTATTCACAAAATATTCAAAAATAAAAACGCTAACATTTCGTCTTCTTCTATTTCTATTGGCGTAACAGCCCTTTGTGGGCCAGAGCCTTCTCCAAACCCTCCTCCGTTCTGTTCTTTTCTTTGCGATTGTTCTCCAGTTAGTCATTCTTAAGATTTTGAAATTCTCTTCCACACAGTCAAGCCATCTGATCTCAGGCCTACCTCTAACTCCAGTTCCTATTGGCTTGCAATTGAAGATCTTAAATGTCCAGGATGAAAGGTTCATTCGTATGGTTGTGACCCACAAGCTTTAAGGGACATATTTTGATGTATTTGTTGGTATCAGGTCCCTTGAACAGCCTATATTGTTCAAAATCATGTCGTTGTCTCAATAAGCCATCCACATTAATGGCACCGAAAATTTTTCTCAAGGCTTTTTCTCAAAAACAGCAAGCAGGTCTGCTTGTGATTTAGGTAAAGACCATGTTTCGGATTCCATGTTACGACATATCTAATGATTGTTTTATATAGCATTATTTTTTCGCGTCATGTAATTAATTTTGACTTTTGAAATTCATCTGTGGTAAAAGAATTTATTTCACCTTTTTTCATCCCTTGTTTCTCAACAGACAACGTTAAAAAGTTTGGGACATTAAAAAGAAAAGTGACTCGTGTGTGCGCAACATTGTCAATTCTGAGTTTTATACATTTAAATTAATGTATTTGTAAATAATTTTAAAATCAAATAGTAATTAATTTTATAATCATATAATAAATAATTTTATAATCAAAATAATAAATAATTTTATAATCAAAAAATTTCATTCTACAGAAAAAACTAAAACTATTCTTGCAGTTTTTCTTTGCGAGTGAACCAATGTAATTTTAATAAAAAAAGGAGTCCGAAAATGTCTTTAACTTTAAGAACTAAAAATACTTTTTTTCGTAAAGGTATGCTATACTTCAATAGGATTTAAATGAAGGGCTAACTTTTGCGAACCCTTGATATTCAATAGTGCCAAAACTCTTGTATTATAATTCGACAAAAAATAAAAAAAAGGTTAAAAAAAAGTTAAAACTTCTTTTAGGGGACAATTTCACATTTTATAATTTACCCATTCTGTGTCTGGTAATAACAAAAAAAAAATAATTATAAAACAGCAGCGGTCGCCATAGCAACGTAAGCAATGACGGCGTATGCGCACTGTTCACTATTACTCTTGAACACAGTTGAAAAGTGTGATGACGTTCAAAGAAGGTGAATATGCCATCAAACCCAAAACAAGACCCATTTTGCCAATGGGTAAAAAGTTGCTAATAAGGCAGTTTTTTAAACTCTCATCTCTTTTGTAAAAGGTTGAGAACTTACAGCATTTCTAAATAAAATAAGCAATTCCATTCTTGTGATTTTAGTTACAAAGCGCTAAAATTTACATTGCTAGTTGAGACGATTGTTAAAACTTGCACTGCTAAACCTGTGCAAAATAAGTACTTTACGCGTTCAGGAATTCTGATTAATTATCACTTAAAAATAAAAGTGGATACACAAAATTCTCAAAGTTCAACGTATCTGACGAAACCGTTTGATGAAAAATACTCCAAACGATCATTTTGTTTAATATGAAGAAGTTATAAAGAACCTTCACTCGTTTTCTAAAATGAATTCGTTAAAAGTGTTGGTTTTACTGTTACATATCAATTCACACGATTGATTAGAGAATGGAACATAAAAAATGCAGCACGCGTGAAAAAGTATGTCATTTTCAGGAATCGAACCCCAGACTTCTGCTTACCAAGCCAGCCTACTAACCCTGATTCCATTTTGTCACTTTGCCACAAATTTTAGAATCAGCTAAAAAAAATATCTTAGAACTTATAAGTTACACAAACGTAAGGAAGCTACTTTGTCAAAAACTATAGTATTTCTCAAAAATCCATTACAAAATGATTGTCAAAAATAACGAAGTACAGCTCAAGATCGTCAAAAATAAGCGTTTTATTTCACGCAATGTCTAAAATGGAATTACATGGAATTACATTTTTTCTTCACAAAATCTTTCAAGATTTAATTAATTCTGATGAAACTTAAATGTTTTCATTCCATTCCCATTAATTACGTTTTATACTGTTACGTTGATTTAAAAATAACCTGTACTTTAAATCTCTATACATTTTCCAATGGAAGATCTTCCATCTGATAAGAGTTCTAAAGTTGGCATGCTCATCGATGAAATTAGGTGAGACGTGTGGGATTGGGGAAAAATTTTCCCTATTTTCCTTTCCAGGGATCATCGATTTGCAGAATTGATGCGTATCGAGGCAGAAAAGAAGGTTGGCGAGGATAGGATGACGTGATTCGTAAACATTCTTTCGCTTCAGTCCATTGGCTCCTGACAGCCTAGATAAAATTACTCCGGAGGCTTCATCTCAAGTTTTTGGTGCGTGCCTCAACTACTCTGATGAGATATGGTTACCGGAAAGGGACTATTTTTATTTACAGTTAAAGTTGCGGTGAAACTGAAAAAAGTTTAAAAATCAAGTTTAAGAACTTTTCTCTTTTGAAATATAATAAGAAGCGAATCACCAGGGAAAAAATATTTTTCAACGTTAGATATTTCCTTGTTAACTTTTTCAAATCCTTGATTGCTTTAGATGATATTTTTTAAAAATATATAAAATTTCTTCATGTTTTAAAAATTTATCTAATCCAGAATATTTTTAACGGAATATATTTCTTAATGAAAATTTTTTTTGGAGATTTTCAAATTTTTAATTGGCTTGTTGGATCATATTTTCAATAACCAAAAATATATTTTAGTTAAATATTATTTCTTATTTCAATTTATGTTCTCATTTCGATTAGCATCATTATTATATAAAAATGAATACTCAATAAAAATGTATATTTAATTACTTATTTCAACAACAGTTTTTGCTTAATGAATTGAATACCAAAAAAATTATTTAAAAAGTATTTCAAATTTGTTCATTTATAGAAACAAATTCGTATTCATAAGAATTATATTAGAAGGGAATTGATTTTGGCAAACGTGGGACAAATGTAATATTAAAAGCTTTGAATATGTTTCGAAAATTTTTCCCTTTTATTTGATTCCAGTTTGCTTTTTCACAAATTCTAAAAAAGTTTCATTTCCTCACCAAAAACTATTTTCTGTTTTAACAACTGTTCATTTTTTACAAAAAAAGAAGAATTAAATATACAGACATACACTTTAAAATACTGACCAACATGTAAGTGAAATTTTCTACAATATACCCTTAAAAAGAAAATTACCGCAAGTACATCACTGAGAAAAATCACCGAAAAACAATATCAATAGAAATATATATTTACTCTTATGTAGAAAAACTGCATTTATAAACGGGGGAACAAATCGGTTTAAATTTCTGTACTACATGGTAATGTCAATTCTGTTAAAGAAAAATTCTGGCTTATATAACCAAAATATGCGGTATTTATATGGTTCTTTTGGTAATTATTCCGTTCACTTGGTGACGGTTTGGCGGGAATTTTAGTTTTCAAAATTGTTCCTGTTACCACATATTTAATAAAAAATGCAAAAATGAAAAGTGAAGTTAACTGAATAAATGGTTTCCATGCCATTCTTTCAAATATCATGACAAAATTACATTATTTTATCACATAATGTGAAATGTGAAATCTTTCATATTATTAATTTTTACCAAAATTTTCCCAAAGCGCTTTATTATAATTGCCGAGTGTTTTGGCGTTCTCATGGAGCCAGAAAAGTTCATCTTTGAAAATGCTTTGAAACTTCTGTTCTTTGTTTTCAGGAAGTTGTTTCATTGTCTTCAATGCATAAATGGTTTAATTTCCTTAAACACTATTTTCCATTTTAATAGATTCTTCAATTTTTTACTCATAAATGAAAGAAAAAATAATTACCAATGCATAAAAATAATCGTAAAGAAAATTTATTTCTTTGTAAGTTTCTTACAGAAACAACATCGTTGAGTAAGGTTATTAATAGAAAAGCAATATGAACTGAAATATATATTTACATTTACATTGAAAGATAATTTCATCATATCAATAAAAAAATTATGTATTACACAGAAAAAACACCGCGGTCAAAACTACCAGAATTTGGAAAAATTTACCAAGTTTCTGGCTTGTGTTAAATTTACCGTGTTTACCAAAAAGGTTGACATAAAAAGGTTAACTAATTAATCACAAGCAATAAAAGCATGTGAACTCAAAGATAATGAAAATAGAAAACTGGAAATTTTTTAACCTGTAGTCAGTACATAACCAAGCTAATTTCAGGTCTTCGTTCACATGTACCACCGCATCAACACCTATCCTTCCAAACTAACGAATGCTGCGTTTGTGAATGTAAGTGATAAATGGATGTAAGTGACTGTTATAGTTTAGGCATTTGCGGACAGTGTAAATCCCAAAAGGTGAAATAAAACTTAAATTTTAAATTGGCCAAAAGACGATTGGCAAAATTAGATGGAAAGTTATTCTGAAAAAGTTTGGCTTTGAAGTTATCCACTTCCAACTTAAAGTTGGTATTATGGTTACAAATTCTTTTAAATCTGATATTTTGAGAAATAAAAATACTTCTGAGTATCCTGACACTAATGCAACTGAAACAGTTTTGTAGACTGAGTATTTCAAGTTGAAGTCTTTGCGTTTATCGTGTTAGTGGGTCCGTGGCCCGAAACTTTATGTAAATTTACGAAGTTAACCCTTCCTTCTCGCTCCCGTGAAAATGACTGGGTGAGGTTTCGCCCTCTATTTCTCGCTCCTGTGATATTCACAGGGGGGGGAGTGTTCAGTAGTAACGCGCTTATAAGAATAAAACTAATTCATTTCTTTTGTCCAGAAAACATTTTATTCCTCATTTTACTCACCAGATTGCAGTACCAGTAATTGCAGATAGTTTATTTTAAACTAGATGTCAGCACTAATCAAATAATATATGTGTATAATATACGTGTATAAAAAAATAGGCATTTTTTGGACCGTTCTCTTGAAAATTAACCGATCGTTAAGGGGTTAACAGTACAGTCGACATCATTAGTTTCAACAAGATTTAAACAATTAAGATAAATTGAATGATGTAAATTTTGAAATTCAGGAAAGTTAACGTAGAAAATATCATCAATATATCTGAAACATAAAAAGTTGGGATTTATCTCGTTATGGAACATGCTTAAAATGTAAATTATGATGACATTTAATAATGGAAGCGAATATTTTAAACTATATAATGTAAATTTTAAATACAATATAAACATTTAACACAATAGGTAACTGTAAGCATAAAAACCTTTTTATCACTTTAAAACACCTGCATCAAGAGCGAACTCGAATGAAACACATCGATTAAACAGGAAAATAATCAATTCTCGCCTTGACAGCCAAAAGACAAATGATGATTCTTATTCGAAGAATATCGTTTTCCAAAGAAGATGTGCTTAATGATGTGCTAAGCGTTGCCGAATGACGTGCCGAATTGGAGAAAACTTTATTTTTAGCATTTGTAATATTGCGAATGATAATGTAATGAATCCAATCTGTGTTTTAAATTGCTTGTCAAAACTTTAAAAAAAAGAATTTTAATCTTTATGTACAAATAATAATCGGAACGATAACTTTGTGTAGAAATGTTGATTTTTTTTTTGTTTTTGGAAAATTTAGTATTTAAAGATTAAGAGAAAATATTTTTGTATACTGGTTTAGATACGATTTAGTTATATAGTAATGATAAATTAGGTTATTCATAATATAAGTAACAGGTACTTGTATTGAAATTTCAAAATCAGCAATATTATACTCGAATATTAAACGAATAACCGAATCTTAACACGAATAAGTACAATGTTGCTGGATATTGTATACTTTTAAAGTAAATAAATATGAGTACATCTAACATAATGAAAGTTAGTAATTCTAATATATAAATACGTATTTTTAATGTAGCTTAAAATGTTCCATATTTTTAATAGCCAATTTAGTTTAGACTAAGAAATAGAAAATTTAACCTTCTCTTAATTGTTTTGAATCCACAAAAACGAAAATATTTATAAAAATGAATCAAAGTATCGAAAAAAATAAACCCATAATTTTTCATTAAAAAATGTATTTATAAAAATATTATGAAAAAGTAAATATCAAATTTGAGAACATTATTATATAGGCATAATTTAAAATTTTATTTTTAAGGAATTTAACGCTGTATGTTTGAGGAAAACGTGTAAGTATAGAGATGCAATTTAATTGCAATAGCTGAAAACTAGAGAGCTTTCAATATAATATTTAAAAGGAGAAATTATGAGCTGTGATTATAATAAACGGTCAAAAATGTATGAATGCGTTTTGACTACAATGTGTAAAGCTTCTCCCAATATTTGATCCAGGAGTTCCCTTGTCTTCTGGATCGGTTTCAGAATTACAAGGCTACGGATTTACATAAAAATAACCAACCATTATGAAATAAGTTGATCTTACATAATAAAAGTAAATTATCGAGTATTTTAAATTCTTATTTTATTTCCTCTTAAAAAATTATTAAGTAAACAATTTTAATCCATATTTTTTATAAAAAAAATTGCGTTTCTTCTAGAAAATTTAATGGTGCTTTATGAAATTAGATATTGTTGAAACTTCACTCTGAAAAAGATTTTAATTACATTTTTATTTAAAATTTTGAAAGCTAAGAAAAGATTATATTCTTGGATGACAATCGCTTTTGAATATAAAATACATTCTTTTTTAAACAAAAAGTAATTTCTTTAGTTCTTCAGATTACAATATAATCTTGCACAAATTTTGTGATTTTAAACATGTTTATGTGGTAGAAAATTCTGTTATTATTTTTAATAGAAATTAAATCCATTATTTCTAGCAGAAAAAATGGAATTTAAATGAATAATGTCAGGAATAAACGAAAGAAATTTAGTAAGTCTATTCAACAAAGGTTGAAGCATTATCAGTTAAAAGATTGCTTGCATAAATTTAAGAAAGAAAAAAAATTATTATGCAACGAGAAATTTAAATTAATGAATTTTAAGTTTTCATTTTTTTAATTTCTTGTAACAGCTGAAAGAGTTTGTTGGATTTCAGCTTAAAGTTTAATTAAAATATATCGCTAAAAAGTTATAAAATTGAATGTAGCTAACCAGTACAAAAGAAACATTATTCTAAAGTGCCAATTAAATAATAAATTAATTCCAGGTTTCTTTATAAGTATTCTTATTACTTATTTATCCTCTACGTGACCTTTGGGCACTTAAGGCCTCTAGCATATCCCTCCAACGCCTCCTGTCTCTAGCAATAGATCTTGCTTCCTCCCAGGCAGATATTCTACATTCTTTTAATTCGTCCAAAAACATGCGCTGGATGGTAAGTCTGGGTCTTCTTCTTGTTTTTTTTACCATCAGGGGCCCATGTAAGAGCAAAAGATGTAATTTTTCATTTGGGCATTCTAAGGATATGTCCAAGCCAGCTCCATCTTCGTTTTATAATTTCATCTTCTATTGTTTTTATTTTAGCTTTCTTTAATAGATTTTGACTTGATACTTTGTAAGGCCAGAAAATTTTAAAAATAAATATTAAACATTTGTTTTGAAAGGTTTCTAATTTTTGTATTTCGATCTTAGTCTGTTTCCAGGTTTCTGCGCAATGTAATAGTACTGCTCTAACAATAGCTTGGTAAACAACTATTTTTGTCTTTATTTCAATATTTGACTCTCTCCAAAATTTATGTAATCCCTTAAAACATGTTCTTGCTTTGATTATTTTCTGTTTAATATCTTCACTACTTCCACCTTTTTTTTTTAAATCTACAATAGAACCTAAATAGCTAAATGGCTCTATGTCATATATTTCGTGATTTTCGATTTTAATTTTGTCATTTTTCTTTTGATTTATTCTCATTACTTTAGTTTTCTTCTTGTTCATGAATAAACCTACACTATTTGAATATTTGTTGAATTTGTCTGTTTTAAGTTGAAGGTCTGTACATTTGGATGAAATAAGTACGATGTCATCAGCAAAATCAAGGTCTTCTAAAGTAGTTGTGAAATTCCACCTTATTCCTCTTTTTTCATCTTTCAAGCTGTTTCGCATAATCCAGTCTATCACCAGTATAAATAAAAATCCCGATAAAACACATCCCTGTCTCACGCCAGTTTTTACTAAAAAGAATTCAGTTAATTCTCCATTTACTTCTATACATGCTTTGCTGTTATCATACATATCTTTGATTATGTTAATATATTTTTCTGGTATATTATAAAGTGATAAAATTTCCCATAATTTCTCTCTCTTAACTGAATCAAAGGCTTTACTGAAATCAATAAAGTTTAAATATAAAGAGGTGTTAAATTTTAAGCTTTGCTCAATGATATTTCTAAGTTTGAAGATTTGCTGCATTGTTCCATTTCCACTGCGGAAGCCTGCTTGTTCTTCTCTTAAAATACCATAAATTTCGTGTTTTAGTCTATTCAAAATTATCCTTCCAAATATTTTTCCCGGTATGGAAAGAAGGCTAATGCCCCTCCAATTTTCGCATTTTGTTAGATCGCCTTTCTTGGGAATTTTCACTATTACTGCTTCTTTCCATTGTTCTGGTATTCTTTCATTTCTCCAGATTTCATTGAAGAGCTTTTACAACTGTCTTGTAGTGGTTTCAAAATCTGCCTTAAGCATCTCTGCCACAATTCCATCTCACCCTGCAGTCTTTCTGGTTTTGTGGCCCTCAGGGCATTCTGTACCTCATCCAGCTAGATATCTTCCAAAGAAAAATCTGCAGTAGATGCTTCTGTAAATAAGTATTCTTATAATTTCTAGTAAATAATCCATTTGTAGATAACTTTTAAAATTATTTTTATTCGTAGGGTTTTTAACGGAATATAAAACCGGGAAATATTTCAAATTAAATTTGATTGAAAGTTTGTAAATTTAAAAAAAATTATTGTAATAAATATTAAAGTTATAATTAATCAATATTATATTTATAATTTGTAATTAATATGAAAGTTAGTGTTAAACCTATTTTTAACATGAAGCATTTAAGAAGAAAGTTGTAATAAATTAAAGAAACACCTATTTGTAATTTTAAAAAACTGTGGTGTAATGTCTATTCAAATTTTTTGTTCAAAAATTTCAAAATTTCTGTGAAAAACCTTACTTTATTGACGTTTACGTGTTACTTTAGTGAATTGAGAGTTCAATCGCATTTTAAAGGTTGTAGTATGGCCAAGCTTCAATGCATTTCCCCCTTTCTGGAACTATTTTCCCTAATTTTAGCGTACGTTTGAAAACCAATATTCGATATTTCTTATATATCGTTATTTCGAAATATCGATATTTCTTGCTTACAATCGATAGTTTGATGTCACCTAGTACGATGCAGAAAATTCCATAGAAACAGGAGCAAACTGTCGTGAAAAGGCTTGTATGTTAATTCTATATAAAGATAATAGCTCTATATAAATGTAAAGACAATTCTTTACTAATGATAACTATTTTCTCATAACAAGATTTACATAATTTGCATGAAATAATTTTGTTTGTATTAAATAATTTTATTGTATCTCTTTGCAATTGTTATTCCCTTTGTGCTGTGTGTATATATGGGATTAACGAACAAAATTATTTTAAGAAATACTGTATAAATTAATGATGATTACTACTTTATATTCTATCGTAGAAATATTGTACTGATTCTTATGATTCATAGTTATNTTTGCAATTGTTATTCCCTTTGTGCTGTGCGTATACGAGGGTTACTATTTATATTTCTGGCCTTGGCAACAGTAAGTATTGCTAGGCGACCGCAGACGATTTTAATCGAAAGTTTGATATTTTTAAACATAAATTCAGCAGTCAATTTACCATTATAGCTTTATTTGTGTTGTTGACAGTAAATTGAAAAGTTCTTCTCTTTCAAAAAATGGAATTAAATCGTGAACATTTTCGTGCCATTTTTTTCATAACTTTTGACATGGATTGTCAAGACAAGAGTGCTTCGATGAACTTAATTCTTTATTCAGCGATAAAGCGCCATCCTACAGCACTGTAAAAAATTGCTATAATGAATTTAATCGTGGTCGATGTTCGATCCAGGACGAATCCCGTGCAGGTCGTCCAAAATCCGTTGTTGTTCCAAAAAAGATCGATGCTGTGCGTGAACTGATAAAGCAAGATCGTCATGTGACATACCGTGAGATAGAGGCGTCTTTGGACATTAGAATGACTAGCATCAATAAAATATTGCATGAACATTTGAGCGTAAAAAAAAATTTGTTCGCTTTGAATCCCGCATAATCTGACAAACCCTCAAAAAAAAAAGGCTCGTGTCGATTGGTGCAAGGAAATGTTGGAAAAATACGTTCAAGGTACACCAAAGGCTGTGTATAACATCTACACAGGTGACGAATCATGGATCTATGCATATGAGCCGGAAACAAAACAGCAATCAACTGTATGGGTCTTTCAAGAAGAGGCAAACCCAACAAAAGTTGTTCGAGGAAGAAGCACATCGAAACAAATGATTGCCTGTTTCTTCGGCATTAACGGTTATGTGGCAACAGTGGCGCTAGAGCAAAGCAGGACGGTCAATTCTGAATGGTACACGACCATTTGTTTGCCAGAAGTCATCGGAGAAATTCGAAAAAAGCATTATTAGTGTAATAATATT
>NC_092211.1:63097615-63137576 GCF_043381705.1 Parasteatoda tepidariorum | reverse complement strand
AATTATGTTGGAATAAAGTTTGATTTTTTTCTCTAGTTTGTCAACCATAATAAATTTTTCAGCCACTAAATGAATTCCTAGGTGGTCCTATTGGATCACTAAATTTTAATTGCTGGTGTGAACCGTACTTATGAGTATCACATCTTACTGTAATTCTGATTGTGTTATAGGTGGTAATTAATATTTTATGATATGTATCATAATATGAATTATGTTGGAATAAAGTTTGATTTTTTTCTCTAGTTTGTCAACCATAATAAATTTTTCAGCCACTGAATGAATTCCTAGGTCATCCTATTGGACCACTGACTTTTAATTGCTGGTGTGAACCCTACTTATGAGTATCATATCTTACTGTAATTCTGATCATGTTATAGGTGGTGATTAATATTTTATATATGCACCATAATAAAAAAATGGACGACAGAGAAGAGAAAAAAGTGAAATTTTTGATCAAATATTGAGTTTGTATCTTTTAAAAAGATTGTATTTCACGATCCTATCCAAATATGGAATTTTTATACAGCATTACAATAAAATGAACAGAAATTCGCAATATTTTATTTCTGTGACAGTTTTTAAATTAGTACGACAGTTAAATATGAAGGCCTAATAGAATGTGAAAAAAAGGCAGAACGGGTCAGCTCTACAATCAGAAACATCTGCTATTTTTTCTCGATCAATCAAAATACTAAGGGGAAATTTTTGATTTAGAAAGATTAAGGCAGTTTCCTATCTGACAATCATTTGCTATGACTTCATTCTCTCTGAAACCAACCAAGCTGAGAGATTATCTTGTGACCGTCAGTCAGTAAAGGTGCTTTTATGTTTTGGGGAATTTGCGTGCTTTTCGCAGTAGCTGTATTGGAGTTATTGAAACTGTGCATAGCAATTCAAAATATTTAATTCTGCTAACTTTTTTTAACTACATAGAGGAAAAACATTCTGGTAAATGAAACAAACTAATTCCTGCTAATAAAACCAAAATATACAGTATTTAAACCATTTATATGGTAACAACAGAATTTCTGATTTTAAAAATCATAATTCTTGCTACGATACATTTGTAAAATTGTAAATCTGAAAAGTAAATTTAACTGAATAAATTGTTTTTATGTCATGCTTTAAGGTATCATGATAAAATTAATACATTTTACCAAATTTTATCACATGTTATAAAATCACATTTTATTGTTATGATTTTCTTACAGAAATCATTACCAAAGAGCTTCGATAAAAATAAAAATAAATAGGAAGAAGTGAAGTTGTAATAATAGATCTATTTTTCTGTTTTCATTTCCAGTTAGTTAACAATTAAAATATTACAAATTAAAATAATTAAAAATTATATATTTTGCGATGTCATAAAGTTAGTGGAAACAAATTAGTTATAAAAGCTTTATTTTCTCATTTTCTTCTACATGTTCTATAAACTCTCAAAACAAATCAACTCTATGTTAATTTTTACAAGTACGCGGAAAAAAAATTCTGGTGAAATTATCATATTTGTAAGAAAATGACATTTAAAAAATAATAATTCTGCTATTAAACCATTCATTTGGTCATTTTTCTTTTCGCATGGTAAAAATTTACCGAAAATACTCTTTTTCAAAATTATAGTTAATTTTACCACACATTTACTGAAAAGGCAAATCTTAAAAGTAAATATAACCCAAGAAATGGCTTTATGTCGTAGTCTAATGTATCACAATAAAATTAAGAAATTTTACCACAATTATTAAAAATCAGCATTGTATTAAAACCAAATTTTATGTTTAATCTTCCGAAAGTATCATCAAAACTCTTCGGTAAAAATTAACGTACTTCTTGTTGTTTGCATAGAGTCAGAAACGCGGTAAATTTTACCACATTCTGGTAGTTTTGTTTTATTAAGTCAAACCCACAATGTATATTTCGAATTAAAATTTAAAAAAGCTTAAGGTTGATAAAAAATTATAACAATGAAATATTAAGTACGTTTTGATTAAATATATTTCCTCCTTGATTATTTTTTAAACACAAATCCCTCTACGAATAAGTATTATCAATACTCTTCGAAAGTATTATCAATACTCTTCGGTGAAAATTAATGTACTTTTTGTTGTTTGCATAGAGCCAGAAAAGCGGTAAATTTTACCACATTCTGGTAGTTTTGTTTTATTAAATCATACCCACAGTGTTTATTTCGAATTAAATTTTAAAAAAGCTTAAAGTTGATAGAAAAATTATAACAATGAAATATTAAGTGTGTTTTGATTAAATATACTTTTTCCCTGATTATTTTTTAAATGCAAATCCTCCTAAGAATAAGTATTATCAATACTCTTCGAAAGTATTATCAATACTCTTCGGTAAGAATTAACGTACTTATTGTTGTTTGCATAGAGCCAGAAACACGGTAAATTTTACCACATTCTGGTAGTTTTATTAAATCCTACCCACAGTGTATATTTCGAACTAAAATTTAAAAAAGCTTAAAGTTGATAAAAAAATTATAATAATGAAATATTAAGTGCGTTTTGATTAAATATATTTTTTCCCTGATTTTTTTTTAAATGCAAATCTTCCTAAGAATAAGTATTATCAATACTCTTTGAAAGTATTATCAATACTCTTCGGTAAGAATTAACGTACCTATTGTTGTTTGCATAGAGCCAGAAACACGATAAATTTTACCACATTCTGGTAGTTTTATTAAATCCTAAATTAAAATTTAAAAAAGCTTAAAGTTGATAAAAAAAAATTATAATAATGAAATACTAAGTGCGTTTTGATTAAATTTATTTTTCCTTGAATACTTTTTAAATGCAAATCCTTCTACAAAATAATTTATTTAACACTTTCGATTACAAAACTTGATTAATATTTTCGTTAATCCAGCAAAAATTATGCCTTGCAGAACATGTTTATTTGACAGAAAAATTCCTATCCATTAAAACAATACTTAGTAGAAAAAATAGACAAAGGAAAGCAATTAAGTGAAACTTTTCAACAAGCATTGATTTATGATCTGCTAGAAAGATTTTTTGGTGCACGCCTAACCAAATACCAAAGTGGTTTTTCTAAACTTTTTACTATCTGCCTCCTACTGAGAAATTTTTAATTACTCACCATCTTTACTTATACTTACGACTTAAGGAGAGTAATTAAAATTGTTTATCGAATACTCAGTGTTCTGTAAGTGTGAGTTTGGAGGAAAAGAGATTATTTTTTAATCACTTAACCTTCGAAAGTTTTTTTTCTTCTTTTCCTTACTCAAAGATATACAAGAATGTGTTAGTAGTTTTATAAATTAAAAAAAAAATTTGAATCTTTGCTCTTTAACGGGCCAATAACGCTAAAAGGATTTAGTTATAATACATGAGTTTTACAGACGTGTGATAAAGTTCATGTTTTTTTTTTTAAATTTTTTCTTTAGAATCTAATTTTGGTTAGGCTTAACAAAACTTTTTTATTGTAAAAATATAGTTATTAAATGGTAAGAAAATTAAAATAATTCAAAATATAAATCAAATTTTTTTATTAAATATTTTAAAGAAATAAGTTTAATTGCCCAAGGAAGTCATTTTGATTGCTTTTTAATTTCAATTAGAACTCAATGATGACCCAATTTCCTAGAATTTCGTGACTTTTTGTATAATTTTTTCATTGTTAATATTTACTAATAACTTGCTATATAACTGAAAATAATATCAAAAATATTAAAAATTAATTTTAAACAAATTTCTTTATATATTAGTTGTTTTTTCGCAATGCAGTCATTTTGACTGCTTTTTAATTTCAATTAGAAATCAATGATGACACAATTTCCTAGAATTTCGTGACTTTTTGTATAATTTTTTTATTGTTAATATTTACTAATAACTTGCTATATAACTGAAAATAATATCAAAAATATTAAAAATTAATTTTAAACAAATTTCTTTATATATTAGTTGTTTTTTCGCAATGCAGTCATTTTGACTGCTTTTGGGCAATGTAGGTACTTCAGTCTTTCTAGTGTCAACTAAATTATAGAATCTGCCTTTAGTTCCTTATAGAACTGCCCTTAGTTCAGAATGTTAATGTGTTTCAATTACTTGTAATTTATTACTAATTTATTTTATATTACAATCAATTAATTGAATTATTGGAAAATACAATTGTAAGCCAAGTGAACCACTAACATAGATAAAGTCATGTGCAAATAACTTTGCTATAAAAAATATCATATATACACGTTGAAGTAACTCTTACTCGAAATTGTCTGACATTTAAAAAAAAATTATTCAGGCTAAGAGTTTAAAACTTAGAAAACGTTGCTCAGTATCTGAGAGCAATTTGAGCGAAAAATTGAAAATACGTGATCTTGATACTAAACATGATTGGATTGACACTTTTTTTATGAAGTTCTTTTTTTTGCGAAGTTTTCTCCTTCATTTTTGAAATTTATTTGTAATGCAAGTTCATAGACAATTTCAAAAAGTTAAATAATAGTGGACATGAGTTTCGGTTGAACATTTTTTTTATTTCGGGGAGAAACATGCTATTTTTGTGTTGCGACATTTACCAAATAAGTTTTCTTTTCATCATGTATATCAAATTTAAAATTTTTTTTATTCTGAGTAAAAAGTGCCTGTCTCATGTTATAAGATATAAATTAAGTTATTAATTCTATTTATAGATTTCGATGACTTCAGCATATTTTTAGCTCGTTGTAACGTTTTATAGAAATGAATAGATAAACTAATAGCACTTGAACATTGTTGTAAACAACTCGAAAAATATATTGATGTACAAAAAGTTTCAAATTAATAAATAAACTTTTAAATTTTGTTTTTTAAGTAATGAATCATATGTGATACGTCGAATTTTTATAATTTAATTAATATACTTATTATACAGTATTTATTGTACAGTATTTATTGTACAGTACTATAGTAAATCATGCTTTAATAACTATGCTGTAATGTTACTTTCTTTGTTATAAAATGCCGAAAAGTTGCATTTCAAGAAATTTTTTTCCCCTTCCTAAATGCCTTCAAAGTCATCATTTTAACTTAACCAAATTAGTAATCAATTTTCGACTTTATCCTCCTTGCCAGTTTATGTAGTTTCTAAAGAATTTATTATTATATAATTCAAGAATATGAAATATATTCAGATTATTCTTGACATGAACAAAACGAATGGCATTACCATTGTAAATTTAAATAAAATCGAAAATAATGCAATTTGTAATTGTAAATTTATCTAACACATTTTCAAATATATACATGATATGTTCAATAATTAATTTGGATATGTATAATTCAAATATCTCTAAACACTTTTTAAAGATTCTATTATTACTTGATGAACTGTTTTTGGATGTTTTTAAAACATTCAATAGCTTCAAGTTTATTAAATTAGTAAGCAATTTTAAAATTCATCCTTATTTAAGGTTATTAAGTATCATATGGGTACATTGTTACATGAATATGCAATGGATAAAATTTCCAATAGGTAGGAAATGCTTTAGGAAGTTTTTTTTCTTAAAATTTAAACAGAATATTGGTGGTTATTGTAAATCTAGTTAAATTTGTAGCCATTTTTAAAGTCTGTCCAAATTAGTGGTTTATTCAGTTTCATATGAGTCTACTTTATCTAGCTGATGGTATGATAAATACAAAATATTGTGGAACTATATTGGAAGATTTCACTTTTTTCTGCAAATAAATAAACAAATGATGCTTGTAGAGAATCTGCTAATAATTGGCTAAAAAATAGTCAAGAAAGAAATATTTAAAATGCTTACAAAATTTTTTATATCTCTCGCATTTAGTGTTAGGAGAATGAAAAATGCATAGTGCTTTTTTTAATGGATCTATGCAAAAATAATGTAAGTAAATAGCTTTGAATTATTACAAAAAATTAAAATCATTGATTAAAAACATTGATTAAAAACATAATTTAATAACCTACAATATTCAAATGATGACATTTGTAAAGTATAACAAAATTTATCCTTGATTTTATTATGATATAAGTTTCGCTTTCTAATGGATTGGTATTTGTTGCAATTTCAACTAGAGTCGAATTAGCTTATAACGATACCGGGTGTAACGAAGCAATTAAAAATACTTGGTTATTGCTATGCCAAGTCGATTGGAGTGTAGCTCACTTTTAAGGAACAAACCCAGCTAGCAAGCAATATTTTTGTGATTCAGAAAATTTCTGAAAAGTTCCATTTCTCCAGTTTAGTTAATATATTCTTGAAAAAATTCCTTTTTGATATTCTTCGGAACAAAAATTTTATTTTTGATATCGACGATGATTTTTAGGCTTTGAGTCTTATCCGAAGATTAATGACACGATAAAGATAGAACAAAACAATTCAAAGCAAGTTAATTAACTTCTTTTATACACCACGGAAATAAAAGAATAATTTTAGTATAAGTACTATATTTATAATTTAATAAGTATGAATTTTCATGGTTTTTTCACAAAACAATTTTTTACGAGCCCTCCTTTGTATACTGTAAACAAATTCTGTTAAAGTTACTGAAAAAAAAAACTGTCAGCTGATGTGTCAGTATAAAACCGCGTATTTCACAGAAAGATACTGCTATTTAAAAACGAACGCCTGTTTTTTAAGCAGATAAGTAGTATTACTTCAACAAACTCTGCTATTTTAACAAGAAAACTCTGTATATAACTCCTAATCCTATAAACTCCTATAAAATATGCACTGCTATTAAATAATGCATTGCTGTCAGAGGGATCCGAGAGCAGAATTTACAAAACCAGTCAACGCCAGGATTTGCAAGCTTTAGGCAAGCATTTGCAAGCGTTAGGATTGGCAAGCATTCTGTTTCCTGAGCCACTAGCTTTAGTGTTTGGTTATGAAATTTGTTTTGATTCGCCTTAATCCTAAAAGTCTTACTTATTAAAATCCCATCTAAGTGAAAAAAATTTTAAAACTGTATTGGTTTTTCCCCTATAATAATGTTTGTCAATTCAACCTACCTAAAATATATATGTAACGATAGATAATAATCAGGTTGAGTATAGATTCGACAATAAAGTCGAATCACAGTTTTATTTATGCGATTTTCAAAACCATTAACTAATTGAAGGAAAATATGAGCAAATTGAAGGATATAATCACAAGATGATTTGAAAAAAAAATTAATTTATGGTAAGCAAGACTGCGCCGCTGAAAAATCAATTTTTAACTGACAGTTTTAATCTGTTTATGATTAGAGTGAAAAACAGAGAAAAATTGCATGTAAAAGCAGTTTTAAACAGATAAATTAATAGAGAAAGTATGTGAAGAAAAAAAGGATATTTTTTGCAGCGCGCAAGTAACGATTAAAACGGAAAAAATCTGTATTTATTTTTAAAAAAAATTCCGTAAAAAATATGTTTCTTATTATTTTTTAATTAGAAATTATTTTTTACAATGTAACGAGCAAATATTGAAGTCGCTTTTCACCCGTAACATACGAGTACTGAAGTTTATCCAATATTTGACTTTAGTTTTCTGAATATTTTTTAGTTTCACCATTTAAAATTATTTTAAACTCCCATTAAATAGATTATGTTAAATAAATTATTTTAATTATATATAAAAATAATTATTCAATTTATATAAAAATTTGCTTAGATATTTTCCCTGGAAATACAAATTAAAAATTAAGTATAAATAAAAGAATATTTTCTACGTCTTTAGAAACAAAAACCACTTAAATGCTTCGAAAATTTTCAAAAGTCTTTATTAAATTATGAATATGTTCAAAATGTGTTATTTACTGACATTTTCAAGAGTATATATACAGTATGGGGAAGATTCACAATTGTTTTTTACATAGTAATTTAAATATTAACAGGACATAGAAATTCACTACGGTTTCGGAGTATTTAAATTATGACAGTCGTTTTGTATTTTTCTTATACTTAAATTGAAGCCGGTAATTTATTTTTAAAAATATATCAGAGTTTTCTACCGATCTAACTGCTTAAATGGGATCAAGGCTGATAAATGAATTATTTATGCAACAACAAATCAACTTTGTTAATAATGAAAAATATTCTACTTCTACTTTGAAATTATTGTTGCAAGTTGGTTTTTTAAAGAAACTGTATTTGTACTGCTAGAGCTCCTTGTTCTTCTTCTCTCTGAAAATTATCTGGTATGATATTAAATATAAAATTAATGTTGTTGTTTCTAATGCCACTTGTTAATACCAGCAAGTCTGCTTGGTGAAATCAAGCAAATTTAAGACAGAGGGCGCGTTTTGTGTTTTTCAGTAACGCCATCTATAACCAAGAATACAACTTCAGCCACACACACGTTACTACCAGTTTATAGGATGAACCCATTCATACATCAATTCATTCATCCACAGACCGTTATTTTGACTTGAATCAGAGAACGATCAATCGCCAATTCAGAACCCCCAGAGGTATGATTTGCTATGAGAACATGAAAGACTTTGTGATCAGACATATTTAACGTGCACCAGTCACCATTTACTGCACGGGTAGTCTTCGCTCTGCGGGGATCGAACTCAGGACCTCTTGGTCATGAGCCCATCGCCCTAGCAAACAGGCTGTAATTGATGTTTTTAAACCGTCTAATTAGAAGGTAGGCTATCCCGGCCATTACTAATAAATTGTAATTAATTGTAGTAATTAACTGATGAATTTGCTAATTAATTGTAATTATTATTCCAAATAGTTATTTAAAAATATTATTAACTGAAGTATTTTGAAACTAGCTGCAATTGAAACTAGCAATCCAACAAGTTAGTAGCTTCTTTCATGGCAGAAAAATAAACTTGTTTAATTTGGAAGTAAAAATCTTTTATCTTCAACAATCACACACAGGCAGATAAGCATGTTTTTCGTTAAATTAGTTTACGTTCTCAAACTATTTCTGTCCCAAAACTAAAAACATAGGGTGATAACAAGTTTGGTGCATTCAATTATTTATGTAAACATGGTGATGCAAATTGAGTTAAAACTTCAGCTGTTATAGTTCCACCTTTGGGAAGTGGCCACATGAATAGGGAGAGAGAGCCAACGGCAATAATCAATGAAGGGTGTAATTAATTAGCTAAGACCTTCTTGTCGTATTGTCCACTGAATTGAAATCTAGATCAATGGACATTCTGTTTAGGATTTCACAAGATTTGCATTTATTAGTTATTCAATACCGATTCTAGAAAGGGTTAATAATTTTCACAGGTTAAACTTATCTCACTGAATGATACTTTCGGATTAAATTTTAAGAATAAAATAATTTTAAGAAAACCTTTTGTTCCATTAAGGAAAAGTCATAAATAAAATATTTTAACGTTTTTAGTCATTTCTTAATGAATTATTTTTTAAAAAAAATTATTTTTTGGCATGACTTTTTCTTAAAATTTTTTTATTCCGAATTCTATTTCGTCAGTAAAGTTTGAATTTTAATCGTAGCTCAAATTGTGAAATTGTCATTGTATAAAATGGTCGTTCGAACTATTGGTATTGTTCAAAATGAACATTTAAGAAAACGGAGATAACTGGAAATGCGCTTTTAAAAAATGGTTATCACTCAAAATACGTGTTTGAAAAATGGTTTTTCCTTAAATTGTGATTTTGAAAAATGATTTTTACTCAAATTGCCAGTTTGAAAAATGGTTTTCCCTCATATTGGGTGTTTGAAAAATGGCTTTTACTCAAATTGTAAATTTGAAAAATTATTTTTACTCAAATTGCCAGTTTGAAAAATGGTTTTCCCTCATATTGGGTGTTTGAAAAATGGCTTTTACTCAAATTATGAGTTCACAAATTGGTTATCACTCAAAATCCGTGTTTGAAAAATCCTCAAATTGCGAATTTGAAAAATAGTTTTCACTCAAATTGCGAGTTTGAAAAATGGTTATCCCTCCTATTGAGTGTGTGAGAAATAGATAAAGCTCAAACTACACGCTTGAAATATAAATATGTCTCGAATTGTTCAGCTGAAAACGTTTAAAAAATAGACATAACATGAAACGAAAGCTTAAAAAATTGTTATCGCTAAAATTACGTGTTTGAAATATGGAATGCCCTCAAATGACAAAACATTATTTATATTGCGCTCTTGAAAAATGGATAATATGTAAATGAAATCAGGTTTAAGATATGGAATACGTGATTGAAAAAAGGAACATAGCTATTAAGAAGATGTATTTTAAAAGAATGAAATTTAAAAGAATGGGAAATAATTAACAAATGAATGATTATTATTTATCGTATTTAAAAAAAATTATATGACTCTTTTAAAGTATGACTCTTTTTAAAGAGTAATGAAAGTATTAAACACGAAAGTTAAATGCTTTACACCAAAAAGGCAAATTTTGTGTAATTTTCAGTTTATTAATTAGGAGTTTGGTAAAGTATTTTTTTTTCACTTTCTCCTATTCACTTTCTTAAACATGCGTGTAGCGTTGCGCTTACCTTTAAACACGTATATGAAGCTAGGTTCCTTTTTTTATTTTTAAACGCGTGCTTTTGAGCTGCATCCAGTTTCCGAAAAGCGTATATTACGCTGCATACAAAAGGAATAGTTAAAAAAATGTTTGTTGATATGATTTGTTTTTATTTTCTATGCATTGACTAAACAATTACTAAGTCTCAAATTTAAAAAAAAAATGAAGTAGCTTTTCTTTTTTATATCTTAACAATCTTTCAACGGTACTTTCTCAAACGTTGTTTACTAACAAGAGAGTGTGAGAACCATAGAGAAAAATGTAGTAAACATAAAAATTTAAAGTTGCCATGCTAAAAACACACACATATACACACAAAACAAACAACAACAACCTCAAATCAAAAATTTAATTTATGAGATTGTTTTAGACTTCTGCTGCATCAAAAGATTAGCTGAAAAAGAAAACAAATTTACAATTTTAGAAAAAAATTGCATTTATTAGCTATTTAATATTGATTCTAGAAAAGTGCTTTCATTTTGAGGTTAAAATATTAATTATTTTATAACAAACTAGATATTTCATAAGTATTCTATTAAAATTTTTTTGTCATAAACAATAAGCTGCACTTATAGAGTATCAATTTAAATATTAAGGCGTTTAATTAAATATGCAAATAGATTTTTATCCTTTAAACAAATTAGAACGTGCAGTATATGATAGATATCATCTTGGGATCCTAAAAGAGTTATTACTTAAAAATATTGTATTTTGTTTAGTTGACAAAAAACCTTTTAAAATAGCTATATTGTTTAAGTAATTATCCTTATCATGGGAGAAATAGCCTAGAGTGAGCCCTCGTTTCTCCGGAACACTTATCAATGCAGTTCTCTTTGTCGACTGAACTTACTAATTCAATACCAAAATGGCTTTGAAATCCATGTTAATAAACTCCAGATGTCGAAATTTCGAACGCCCTCTAGTTTAACAACCAGTTAGTTTACGTTTGAAAAACTTATCTGTTGGTGCTAAATGTGCCTTAAAATTTTTTTTAAAGTTTTAAAAAGTGTACAATTGTAAATAAAAATCAGGTTTGGCATTGTATTTCAACGTAAACGCAATTAATTTGTAATATTTTAGTAATCGACACCTAATGTAAAATATGACTGTAATGTCTTAAATTTTTAGTCAATGTTTCTTAAAAATTAAACAAAACGTAATTAGCCAAAAATAACAGAGTAACTTAAAGGATTTTGAGATGAAACCAAAATTCATGAATTAACCTTTTGACCCAGAATTTTCATTAAACATATTTTTCATATTTTTCGTTGTTGTTGTTTCTCATCCCCACTGGTCTAATCCATTCACCCTCAGGAAGTCAAAAAAAAAAAAAAAAAAAAAAAAAAAAAAAAAAAAAAAACAAGACCGGGTCGAGCTGAAATCCTCCTTTTCAAAATCCACACAGCTAAGGAGGTGGGCCGTGTGACCACTGATGAATCTAGTGAACGCGGACTGATCGCCTCTATTACCTCTGAAGGTCAAAGCACGACCCGGCTTATACCCAGAGTACCAGATACGTACTGGGGATTTTTTTTATTATTCTGAATAAATTTAAGTTAAAATAAATGAAAAAAAGTTAATTTAGCATTTTAATAATTGACTGTTATGTAATACAGCGTGACACAACTGCGTTTTATGTCTGCGCTAGAGGTAAAATTTTCCGAACACGGCTCACTTCCAAACTACTATTGCACTTATTTGTAGTTATTTTGATCTAAGAGAAACAGTTATCAATTATTGAAATTTCTTTGATTTATAAAATCCATTATTGATACATTTTCAAACATAAATGTAAAACATTCAAGCTATTTTTTTTTGAGGATTTTGTATTTTAATAGAAATATAATTCAGATAATCTAACAGATTTTATTTAGAATCTGTTAGACTGTCCTTTATTTTTTAAAAAAAATATTAAATCTGTTTTTGCTTGTAATTAGATTGCTAAAAAATATATACATAAAAGGAACACCGGTGTCCCATCTGCATCAAAGGGTTAATGTATTATCACTGGGTATGCGTTTAAAATACTTTTAGTACAAAAAGTGCATTTATAACCGTAACATATTTAGATACTTTAGCATCCACACAAATTTATATAAAGTAGTAAAAAGCTAAAAAAATATTTGTAGTGTATCATATAAAAATTACCTTCTATTAACTTTATTTAATTAACTATTAAAATATTAACAACTAAAATAAACTATCAAAATAAACTAAGTAAAAATATTCCCATTATAACAGTTAAAAATTTTTCTAACCACATTAGAAATTTGTTGGGTTATCATAACTTCGTAATTACTTTTGAATCATTGGTAATTAAGCTGAGTAAGCGAATTTTATTAATATTTTGATTTTTTGAATGTTTACAAATTTAGAAATATTGAGTACACACACATGCAAATAAGAATATTCTTAATATACAAATAAAACAAAACATTCTTAATATACAAATAAGAAAAATATTTTTAATAAACAAATAAGAATAGTCTTAATATACGAATAAGAAGAATATTCTTTGAATATTGCAGTGAGAATTATGAAACAGATTTTAGATAAAAGCACTCAGTCTTTGTTTTCGAATAGTTTATAAATAATTATGAATTTGAATTGAAATAAAAGCACTCAGCGTTTGCTTTCAAATAGTTTTGAATTGTGAATGCGTATAGAAGAATGAATACGAATAAATTCAGAAACTGTCATAAAAGTATGGAACTGTTTGCTGATATAGCATTTCAATATTCTATTTACTATTCGTTTTTGTATAATAATTACATAAAAAAATAAAAAGGATAAAATGCAAGAAGAGCTGAAAATTGTACAACAGGTTTTCGGTTTCAAAACAAAGCATTTTTTCCCTAACGGATTTAGATATGTTAAAATAAATAAGGAGGGATGAGCATTATGTATAAACTACTGGTTTAATATAACAGGAAGAGAATTAATATCATTTTGCTTTTCTAAATTAGAAACTCGTGAACAAAATTTACCGAAAAATAAAAGCTTTACGTATTTTTTTAATTCATTTTTTAGTTAATTTAGCTGTTTTAAGTAGATCTATTAAAATAATTATTTTAACTAATTTTCATTTTATTAATTTTATTTCCTACTATTTTACTCTTAAAATTTATTAAGTAAAATTAATTAAGTTTTGTAAACGCACTCGTATGAACAAAATGCTCAAAAATGTCTTAAAAAGAGTAATATATAAAACAGTAAAGAGATTAATTTCTGCATCAAAGCATTTTCAGGATTTAAACGCAATAATTTAAAAAGCTATTGCGACATTATACATCTAAATATAATCTCCCACAATTGCATTAAACTGCTCTAATTTTTACTAAAGTTTTAACTTTCATTTCTGGATTATTCTAGATTCTTGTTCATAAAGTTAATTTCTATCCTCTATTTTTAGTAGCATATATAGATCTTTCTAACAATCTCCCAAATGGATTGTTTTCCATTTACAGCATTTAAAGCTGAAATGGGAAAGGGAACAAAGGGAAAAAACCTTTTTGGCTTCGTTTAGAAATCCCTATTCCCCAATTCAGTTAAGCCAAGGCGCTTATTTTGGCTCCATTTCTCTTTTTCGCTCGCATTCTTCAACAACGGAGAAATTATCGAATCAATTTAGCGACGTAAGACGCTACATTTAACTATGTTCCCTTAAATTATTCTGCAAATGATATAGGAGACAGATAGTTTGAGTGAGGAGAAATAAATAAATAAAAAAATATCCTTTTTGTGATTTACTATTGTTCTTACTTTTTTTTCCAATCTGCTTTGATTGGTTTTTACATATTCTAAGTGTTTCCTTTATTTTTTTTTGCTTTGGAAATCGACTTTGAAAGCAGTTAAATTGGCGCTATTTGTTTACATTTTGTTTGCATGACATCGGTAAAAGAAATTCTTGAAATTGAATATTGTTAATTACTTGTAAACAACCATTCAAAATTTAATATTTAAGTGGAATTTTCAGAATCGAGGTTTTGAGTAAATTAAATGCTGCTTTTGTAATTTTATTTCTGTCCTATTTCAATATATTGCTTTTTAAATTATTTGCATGAGAAGTTTCATGTTTTTAAATTTGATTTTATCAGTAATGTCATTGAATGCTCATTTTTCTAATTTTGATTGATTAATCGATCAGACAATTATTTTAATTTATTTTAACAATTATTTTAATTAATAGATAATCTTGATTGATTTATTTGTATTTGAGCGAGGGATTGAAAAATCAATTTAAAAAAAAACCCGGAAGGAGTTAGAAATGTACGATATGCTGTGCTCTGTATTCGAAATAGGACAATAGTCAATTTATTCTATTGAATTTAAAAATGAATAACAAAGTTTGTGATCACATGACGCTGCTAAAAGGGAGAAACTATAAATAGAACTAGAAAATTAGTTAAGGAAGTCCTGACTGAAAGCGTTTATTTTTTCATTTTTATTGTTTATTTATTTCTTTTTTTTGAAAAAAACATGCAATTTTAGACCCGAGTCAAAATTTGAAAAACCATTAAAATTCGAATATACATGACGCAAAACAAATTCTGGTAAAATTACCGTAGTGCAGGGTACGGTACGGTTTTATTATTAATTTTACCATAATCATTACCAAAGCGCCTCTGTAAAATATATCAAGGTTTTTTGGTGTTTCCGTAGAACTAGAAATGTGGTTAATTTTTCCATACTCTGATTGTTTTGAAAATACTTTTTTTCTCGGTTCATGGAATAAAATATTTTTAAATGTACTATTTTAAGCTTTCTTGTCCAAAACTTTCAAATGCTCCATATAGTTTTATCTCTTAATGTTAGATTGGGGATTATTAATTTTTTTTGGAAGTTTAATTTACCCTTTAAACCTTTGAAATGCGTTTCTACAAAGATTACATCAGTTTTGGAATTTGCAGATCTCGTTTAACACTTTCGCTACCATATCATGCCATCAGCTGCATTTGTGGTATGCCTGTCTAGTGAATATCTCACGATGGCGCGTGATTTGCAGAGAATGTATTATTGTTTCAAACATCAAGAATGAAAAGTGATATCTCACATTTTAGTAATTAACACAGAGTTTCCTCTTTAATAATACAGCATGCAAAATGTGACACCTAATTATAAAGAACAAAAAAGACAACACTTTATGACGTAACATATATAGCACAACGCTGTGGAAATAAGCATAACTACTCATTGGGCGATGAGAATAGATGAGATAGAATTCTAAGGGAATTTATGAAGTTTAACTAAATGTATTAATTATTTGTTTTATTTTAATTCCAAAGAATGCTTGGTTAATTTTCTGTACATTAGTTTAATGAAAAATAGTTATTTATATTATTTGTAACACTTTAAGTAAGTGACAATTTGATGTTAATATTTTAGTTTTTCGAAATATTTCTTGCTTTTAAGTTTATTTATATAGTGAATATAATAGATATTTATATGTTAACGAGCACCAATACTCCTTTTAAGGAAATAGAGGAATAAATACAAATAAATGTTACAGATGTTAATATATTAGTTTTTCGAAATATTTCTTGCCTTTAAGTTTGTTTATACAGTGAATATAATAGATATTTATATGTTAACGAGCACCAAAACTCCTTTTAAGGAAATAGAGGAATGAATACAAATAAATGTTACGGATGTTAATATTTTAGTTTTTCTAAATATTTCTTGCTTTTAAGTTTATTTATATAGTAAATATAATAGATATTTATATGTTAATGAGCGCCAATACTCCTTTTAAACAAATAGAGGAATCAATAAAAATAAGTGCTATTTCCTATAATTACAAAATAGCGAGAAAATTTCAATATAGATGTTAATTTTCTTCAAAACAAAAATAAAAATGAATAGCTGCAAAATAAAAACATAATAATGAGAATTGTTTACTCTTTACATTTACAGTAATATCTAACTATATTCCTAAAGTATTGTTAGATGTCATCAATAAGGCAATGGTGGAAAATAAACTTTGAAAAAATGTGTAGCGATGATGTCAAAGTGGAATGTCCTTAAGGGGCTTAAATTTTTTTTTCTTGACTAAATTGTTGTTTTTTTGAAGAAATTTTTTTTTATGATCTCTTTTATTCTGAGCAATTCGACACCAAGCATAAGATAATGCTAAAAAAACTTCCGAAGCGTTAGCAAAAATACTGAAATTTTCCTCCTGAAAGAAAATTACACATCAAATTTCTAAACTGGAACCGCCTCATAACTCAAATATTTTGTTTAAAGTTATTTATTCTAAGTCGTAAAATTTTGTTAATGTTATTTACTCAATGATATATCCGTGCTTTGGTTTCCATGCAATTTTAATCTATCCTTAATTCTCCTAGAAATTCGTCGCAAACATTTATGCGACCTCCTACAAATTATAACGTTTTTAAATTTGCACATTTCGAAAAAAAATAGACTAAAATTGTCATTTAAATTAAAATCTGAAACCTGCATAGAGATTGCAGATTTGAAATCAATTATATGAAGGCATATAAGAACTGTTAAAGAAACTTATACAGTTCAAACAAAATGTTCCTCATTGTTTTATATGAGAGATATGGTTTATTAATATTCATTAATAAAGCTTAATATGTTTCGCTGAATAAAAAAAAATTAAAAACAATTTTTCATTTTCAATTTAAAAGAGAATTCTCTTTTTTTGGAAAAAGAAATAATTTTTAGAAATATCTACAAAGTACAGTGAAAGAGAAAGAAATGAATTTAAAATGGTACTTTTGAGACTGTCATGTTCATTTTTCATCTTTAAGAAAATTACAATTATTCGTTTGATTTATAAAGAAAAGAAAAGTCGAGAATTTTTCCAGTAATCTAATTTAATAAGCCTCAGAAAAAGAATTTTATTTCTTTGATGCTTCAGATTTTTTTTTAAATTCTCGTAAGGTTGGTTGAAATATATCAAAAATTTAAAACTTTTTGCTATATTTCACTTTAGGACGGTGTATTTTAGAAATGAAAAATACTATATGCCAACGCTATGAATATTGAAGCAACTTAGCCGGTGTTTCTTGATATAATAAAGCAAAAAAGTAAAAAAAAAAGATTCTTCTCTTTTCCAGGAAGTGGCATTTCTGTCTATATAAAAACGTGAAATCAAAGAATAGTCTTCCATTTTTGGATTCGTTCCAAAAGACCCAATCATTCGAGGCTTTTTCTTTTTTATTGGATTTTTTAAAATTACGAAATTGCGCTAACATATATCTAAAACCTCTTTTTCAAAAGCACGTTTTGTGTATATGAAGAATTCATATTTGAAAAGCTATCATTGAACAGTTTTTTTTTTTAAAAATTCTTTTGGGATTTGGGAAAGATGGGTTTATTTTTTTGGGAGATCAAACTTATTTTCTGGCTTTCATTTGGAAAGTCAATATTGAAACCTGATGTATGAATAGCTCAATGTTTCTGTATGGTAATTAAAATATCCACTAATGAGTTATTCAATTAGCTGAGGTGAACAAATGGAAGTAATTACTTGCACGCGCTGGAATTGCATTTAATATATTTTGTGCCATTTCGGAATATTTTAATAGTTAAACTGTTGTATTTCTTGGCGGTGCATTAGAAATAATAATGAGTGCAAGTGGTAATAGATTATCGGAAAATTATTTAAAAATTATTTCATGTTTCATTTGGCTTCTGAACTAAATTTTTTTAATATAGCGCAATTTTAACTTATTGTAGAAATATGAGGTAGTTAGTCATTCCTGAAAAATGCTTTTTTCTTCTGAATGTACAGATTTAAATTGAATCAATACTTATCATAAAAATATTCAGCGTTAAGTTTAATTTAGTAATAATTAATTTAGAATATTCAATATTTTTGTCATATAAAAGGGCTCAAAATTGCGCCAGATGAAAATAAAAATCAGTAACAAATATTTACCAATGGCATTGGCAATTTAATTGTCCCGTGCATTTATTAATTCAGCTTTATTGTTTATTAAAACTTCGTAATACTTTTCCTTATAAATAGATATAATTTGAAATTTATTCAGTGTTTTCTTTTAAATTATTAATCATTTAAGAAATAAGATTTAACTATAATAACACTGATGAACAAATGTGTTGATGCATTTGTGCAAATACTTGATCTGCGGCCTTATTCGTGGGCGAAGATTTCAAATCTCACATTTGCTTCGCTCCCAGAGCTACAGATTTTCTTAATGACACATCTTTAGTCTATTTTTGTCAAAATGCACAAGTTTAAAAACGTTGTATATAACAGAGCGAGACGTCAATGCAACGACAAACTTCTAGGGTAGTTGGAGCACATCATCATTGCGTAGGAACTCATGCCCGTAAAAATCGTAGTACACGTCTAGGGGTGCTTCGCTATTATGATTTGCTCAGAAGCAAATGCATAAACAGTTCATAATGGGGAAGTGTCCCTAGCGGCATATGTCGACATTTCTGGACGTGCTTTCCAATACAATATAAATCCTGATGGTGTGCCTTACGAAGTTTGACGCGACATTTATGCGACTCCTTGTTATGTATAACCTTTTCAAACTTGTACATTTCGACAAAAATAAACCGAAAATGTCAGCTAAAAAAAAATAACAAAGCTTGGAGAGGGAAACCGGTTACAGATTTCAAATCAGCAGTAACGAAGTATCTAAAGTCTGTTAAAAAATCTCATGCAACAGGAAAAAAACTTGTTTCCAAGTGTAATTAAAACAACGTTATGTAATTACGCGATTCTGATTATTCATCAAGCGTATTATTAACAACAAAGAAAAAAACAACAGCTTTTTAATATAGTCTACTACAAGATAAGGATATTTTATGTATAAAATGTCATAGCTATTAAGTATATCAGCTTCATACGATTTTTAAATCCGTTGTTAAGTTTAAATTGTTGCCAGCTACTATTGGAAAGAGGAGGTGATTGATGCATTTGTATGAAAGAATTTGAATTGTTCACTGTTTTGTTTGAACGAAAATGATACTCTGCTCTCTAATGTACATATAATCTTCAAATTTATGTTTTGACATGTTTCCTGCTTTCTTGGAAGAAACAATGAAGTCTATCTATCTATCTAATCTGTTGTTGTTGTTGTTTCTAAAGCCACTTGCCACACGAGCAAGCCTGCTTGGTGAAACAGGGCAAATTTAAGGCAGAGTTTGCGTTTTTTGCTTTTCAGTGGCGCCATCTATGGCCAAGAATTCGACTTCTGCCACACCATACGTTGTACACGCTTATAGGGCGGACCCATTCATACATCCATTCATTCGTCCACAGATCGTAATTTTGACTTAAATCAGAGAACGATCGATCTCCCATCCAGTACCCCCAGAGCTATTGATTTGTTATAGGAACATGGAGGACTTTTGCGACTCGACAGATTTAATGTGCATCAGTCACTTTACTACACGGGGAGTCTCCGACCAGGCTATCCCGGCTAATCTCTCTCTCTCCCTCTCTCTCGTTATGATATATTCTAACTTAAATATACTTTTAAATACTTTGAAATGATTTTAATAATATTTAAAACATTGTTTGCAGTTTGTAATAGTGTTTCAAATCAAATTCAGATTAAATCCCAAGATAGAACTTCTTATTCTAATTTTTCTCTAAGATATATCTTAACTGACATTCAATTTTAATTTACTTTAATGCACTTTATAAAGTTTAAAACAATGTTTATAGTTGAATGTTTGAAAACATGTATTTAGCATTTTTCTAAATTAGCATATTAATATATTTCAAATTAAGATCTTTTCTTTCTGAAAAGGAAAAACTATGCCTTTACGTTTGAAGCTTCAAGATAAAATTAATAAGTACAAACTCTTTATGTAACATTTCCTTAAAATAAATTAAGATCTGTTTTGAATAAATTTTCAAAAGGTTTAAAACAGTGTTTAGAACAAAGTTTAGATATTGAAACAATGTTTGAAATAGAGTTTAAAATAATATTTCAAAAACACATACGAACTAATCTAAAATTAGTAACAAATTTTCCTTTTTTAAAAAAAATGTGCTTTTACAGTTGGGACTTTAAAAAAAATTAATAAGATCAAAATCTTTATTCGAACTATTCCCTAAATTATATTCTAAGATACACTTTGAATATAGTTTCATGCACTTCAAAAGCTTAAAAATAATGTTTGAAACAGTGTATATTGTTTGAAACAATGTTTAGAATACTGAACAAAGTTTGAAATAATATTTCAAAAACACATACTTAATATTCAAAACTAGCTGCAAAAATTAAGAGTTTTCTCTTCATAAAAAACTTTGCTTTTGCAGTTGAGACTTCAAGATAAAATTAATAAGATCGAACTCTTTATTCTAACTTTTACCCCAAAAACTTTGAAACTAGTTTTCCGAAATTCAATCCATCTTAGCTAGAGTATGACCTCTTTTTCTCAGACTTTAGGTATGCGCATTTATCTTGGCGAGGTCCCCGACGTTGAATTTAGATATATTTCATCCATTTATATTAATAATTTTGCGTCGCGTTCTGTCTTTTCCTCTCAGAATACATCATTTTTCTTCAGTTTATACTTTCATGACATAAAGCTAGATGGATGCCAGTGAAAAAATACTTTGGAAAACCTAAAAACAAAACTTATCGTTAATTTTAATACAATGCTCTTTTAAACAAAAAACTGCCTGTCATAATATTCAAGCTTTATTTCTTAAAATATGGAACTGAATTAACAAAATATTTAGATATATCTACATTTACCCATCAAATGCTATAAAGCATTTGAGACTATATTACTATATTTAAATTGAAAATGACAAATATGCACTATAAAAAACTTTGGTGTTTAGTTGCTATATAGCACTTTTGGTGTTGAGATACACTAAAACTTTTTACCGTCGCATCTTTTTGTAGTCACAATTGTTATTTAGTTTTTAACTGTTATAATTTATTAATTTTTTAATTTAGTCATTTTTATTGATTCGTTTGTTTACTGACAACACATATTTTTATACACATTAAAATCATTTTAATGGTTTCATTGCAATTAATTCATTCATAATAATGCAATTTTATAATTTATCAATTAACAAATTTATTCATAATCACTTGTATTTTCTTTTGTTTGCCTTCTTTAATACATAACACAATTCATAATTTAGTTAAAAATTAAAACTAAAAACTGAAATTTTAGGGATTGTGACAAAACGTATTTAATTAAGAAACAATTCTCAAAGAATCTTTATAAAAAAAACTACAGAATTTAATAATTTCCTGATTAATTTATTGTTACCCAGCAATAACATATTCTTAAGTCGATTCTCCAGTACTAACATTTTGTCTAAACAAGTTCTTTACTCGGGAAAATAGAATATTTTCAAATTTTTACTGAACTCAGCAAAAAGTTTTCGTGTATCTGAGCACCAATAAAGATAGCAACTACTTTACACCACAGTAGTGCTCTACTAAGTGCTCCAACAACTACATTACATCAAACTACAGGGATACTCCCTGGTGCAGTGAAACAATTAGAAGGTTCTTTTACATCACGTGGCGTAAAATAGCCGACACCATGTTTGACATTTAATAACACCAAATTTTAAAGATTGCAATAAGATATGACACTCTTAATAATCAATTAAGTAATTATTACGAGACACTACAAAGAAAAAATCAGTAATTTAGATTGCATACATACATTAATTTTTAAAATAAAATTGTTTTCTAAATCACGCGAACACGGTACAAAAATGCTTGTAAAATTGTCGCATTGTATGGAAATGACATTTCTGGTAAAAAAAAAGAAACATAGTTCTGGTAATTAAAACCAAAATATGTGGTATTTAAGCCATTCGTTTGGCAATTTTTCGGTTTATATGGTAACTGTTCCGTTCATATGGTAACTGGGAAATTCAGATTTCTTAAAATGATAGTTCTTATTACTTTACATTTAGTAAAAAATACATAACTTCAGTTAATTTAACCGCAGAAAAGGTTTTTAAGCCATGTTCTAACTAAGGTATCATGATAAAGTTACCAAATTTTTCAACATTTAACGAAGTTTTTTCTCAATTTATTAAACCATATTTTATCGTGAATTTTTCCAAAATCATTACCAAAGAGCTTTGGCAAAAATTACCCAGCTTTTTCGTGTTCGCTTAAGGACAAAAAAATGGTAAATTTTACTATATTTTGGTAATTTTGATCACACCTTCCTTGTCAAAGCCACACCTTTAGCTGATATGGATTGGCATTGATCACCGCTGCTGTTTTACCTAACATAGAAAGAAAAAAAAATGCCAAAGAACATTAGAAAACGAATTTGTGCTTGCAAAGATTTCAAGCAAAGTTATTTAAAAGATTTGTGTAAGCCTTTTTTCCCCCACGACATAGCTATTTTAAATTTTTACATTCAAATAGGATAATTTAAAGGTAGATAAAGGTAAATAATTTTTAGGAACAAATAAAGCAATGGGGAAATATTTTAAACTTTATAAAACTCACTTTGTATATCAAACCAAATCCTTAAGCAGAACTTCTGCGGTGATCAAGTACTTTAATCACGAAAAGTAATAATAATCTTAGAGAGAACATTAGAAAATGAAGTGGTGCTATCGTAAAACAAGCCTAGATTAGAATTAGAAAGCAAACTCGGAAAGTCCGAACTTAATGTAATCAGGTGAACAAATGCCAGATCAGCGTATCTAAATTAAAAGACATTTCCTACAAACCATCTTGTTAAGAGTGGGCGGATACTTAAGTTTTGGAAGGAGTTAGTATAGTTCCCAGTCTTTGACGTTTCAAAGTTGAGAAGTCCTTGCAGAAGCCATTATTTGTTTTAATGAATGTCTGTATATTCCTAGAACTATTACTTAAACTACTATGGTTTAAAGTAAATATAGTAATTGTGATAATTACCGATTCCTGGTTCTTTTTTATTTCACTTCTAAAGATATTTCGACATTGATTTACTGGATTAAAGAGTTAACTATTTATTTGTAAGAATTTTTTTTTACAAAAGGAAACTACAACAATCTAATATATTTGTTTATGGAGTGTATAATAATAATATATACCTATATTAAAACTAAACTCATTTGCGCGACAGTCTACGTGCCCATCTCAGTTTTCTTGACCTTGACCTCTGGGGTGCAAGAGCAGATGTTCCGGTTAGATGGTCAGCTGAACGCGGAACCCCCAGTGTTTAGTTCCCAAGCATGCTTGGTACCGTTATGGTATACCTATATTACTACTTTTTTAAGTTTATCTGTATAATTATAAAGCGTTTCTATAAAAGGTGGGTCATGGAGGCTGAAGCTTCATAGTTTTGTGACGAAAGATCCGAGTATGGCAATGTGGTTAGCGTTACGCACATGCCGCTTTTACTTAATAGATAGGCTGATAAACCACCGATCTGAAGCTGAATGAGCTTCAAGCAACACCTCCTAAAAGAAAGAAGGCCTCAGCACGGATCAATTTAGTAGTCCCACGTAACATAAACTGCGCAGTGGATGAAAAATAAGAAAAATGTCACTGCGTTCAGGGTACTAAGTTGCGCAGTGGTTGTGGTAATACGAAAGAGGTCATTACGTTAAAGCTACTAAATGATCAAATTTCTTGTTTATGGTAACTCGTGCTGAGGCCTTCATTTTTCTAGGAGGTATTGCTTCAAGCCGCTATTGGGGATCAAACTCCAGTCCTTTCTATTAACACTGTGCTTTAACTGCTTAGCCAGCGCAGCCTACATATCCTTAAAAAATTATTTTCCTAAAGGTTCTAAGCGTGTTTTTATATTTTAAAGGTCATTGAAAGTATTACGTAAGAATTATTTCCAAAGAACATTTTACGAAATTTTAAATGTTATATAATAGACTCTTTAACAAATTTCATGTTTGGAAAAAAATCAACACAATAGAATGAGAATTAAACTGCTATCGTGCATTACAATAGTAATGTTACTTATATCCCGTCTTATTAAGTAGTAATTTGGAAAGATATTTACAATTATGATAGTAAACGTTTATGATGTTTTTTCTAACAATTACCTTTCTCTCCTTTTAACCAAAGTTTTAATTATTAACTTTGCCAAATAATGTAGAACAATGAAATTAACTTTATTTTTGATGAGGATTCTATTAATACTCGTATTAGTCGATCGTTTAATTTGCATGTGGTTCGAAAATTTTGTTATTAAAATAGCTTTGTTGGAATATGTTTTTTTTCAAACTTGATTAAAGCAAACCATTAAAATTTTTGATGTCAATAAATTTTTGATGTCAGTAGCAACTAAATTCTGAATAAAAGTCTGAATGTTTTAAATATACTTTCCTATTTTATGAAGGAATTAAAAAGTTACATATAATTTAAAGTTCGTTAAAAACGTCTTCGCGATATTTGAAATGCTTTCTGCTATAGATTTTAATCAAATCTATAGTAGAGAGCATTTACTATACGTAAAAAGAATGAAAATATAAAAGCTTAAAGTCGAATTTTATATTTTAGAGGATGGGGTAAGCAATATATAAGAACTTAATAAATTTTTACTTTAACTCTCTTTTTACTCTAACTTTAACTCTTTTAAAACGATAGTTCCAACGCTTTGCCTTTTAAAAATAAAATCCAGGGGATAAAACAATCAGCACAATGCAACACTCTACTGTTGTACAATATACTTTTACACTATGCACTGCTATAGAAAATTTATAAGATAGTACACATGAGATGACTTTAGAGATGACTTTTAAGTATTTTTGTTAGCAAAAGTGTTATAACTAAATTTGTAAAAATGCTCTTAAATTCGATTAATAAACACCTAATAATCTTTTTGTTAAAGAAGTAGAAAACAATATATAATATTAATTGTAGTTTGTATTGAACAGTGCGTATGTGTGTGTGTTGAAATGCTACTGTTGAAACATACAGAATAATATTTTTATTCTAAAATTCTTTATATTTTAGAAGAAAATTCCAACAGACTCGTTATTACATAATTAAAATTTTTTTAAATCAAATCTAGAGAGAAAAATAGTTCGAACAACGAAAACGTAATAGAAATAGTACTCTTACGTTATATACTACAATAGTAAATTAACAATACACTGGCGAAGAAATTGTAATGGATATTTCATAAATTCATATTGAATATTCAAAGTATCAAGTTTAAATTCATAAAGAAAATTTCGAGAATTAAGCGATAAAAACTTATTTTTAAGTCTTTTAATCAGATTGCCAAAAATATGAAAATTTTATTGCTTCTCGTATTGAGTGCATAATTGGAAAATTCTACTGCTGAAATATCCAAAATAATACTTCTATTTAAAGTTTAAAGCAGGCTTTTATATTTTCAAAGACAAAAGGAAAAAAAATGCATAAAAAAGTTGCAAAAAAGATTCTAAAAGACTCTTTACGATATATTAAAAGTTCTGTTCTTTCATCAAATCCAGGGAGAAGAACTGTCAGAACAATGTCATAGAGATAGCATTCTAACATTTTATTATAATATGCAATGACACTTTTATGAATATTAGCTTATGTGCATTGAATATATGCCAATATATATTTGATATATACATTGAATATATAATTTTTGAATATATTGAATTTGAATAATTTTTATATCAAATTCAGCAAGAATATAATCAGAACAATGAAAATGCAAAAAATGCAATAGGAATGGTACTCTTCCATTAGATATTGCAATAGTAAATTAGCAATACACGAGCAAATAAATTGCAATGAATATTTCATACAATCGTGTTAGATTGTCATAAAGTCAATTATAACTTGTAAAAGAACAAATCATATATTTAGCGATAAAAACTTATTTTTTTTTTTTGATCAGATTGTAAAAAGTGTGAAAATTTTATTGCTTCTTGTATTGAGTGCATAATGTGAAAATTCAATTTTCGAAGTATCTAAAATAATACTTTTATTTAAAGTTTAATCTTACGTTTACATTTTTAAAGAAAATAAAACATAAAAAATTACACAAAAATTGAAAAAAAAAATCGATTTTAAGATATTTTTCGCAATATTTTAAAAGTTTTGTTGTTTCATAAAATGCAGGGAGAAGAACAGTCAGAAAAATACAATAGAAATAGCACTCGAACATTTTATTATATTATGTATTACTATTGCAATACTAAATTAATATGGACACCTATAAATTAAAACATTAAAATAAAATATTTGTTTATGATGTGGAACATGTGAAAATTTTCTTACTGTTTACAATGAGTACGTAATCAAAAAATTCTATTGTTGAAATATTTAAATAATTCGATAATCCAAAAAGTTTAAAGCTAAGTTTTATATTTTTGAAGTCAGGAAATCATAAAAAACGTTACATGAAAATTAATTCCGAAAGACTTTTCACGATGTACATAAAAATCTATTCCAAAACTCTTTTCACGATATTTTAAAAGTTTTGCTTTTTTAAAAAATCCATGGAGAAGTCTTAGAAAAATGCAACAGAAATGGTAGTCTAATGTTCCATTATATTATGTATTGATATTGTAATGGTAAATTAATAATAAAGAGCACTAGTGAACTGTTTGTAATTTGAGCTTCATCTATAACATCCTATAACATTAGATAGTTATAGTGTCAAGTCTTAATTTTTAAAAGTGTTTCCTAAATATGAACGATAAAAACGAAAAATTTGTTTATATTTTGGAATGTATGGAGATTTTATTGCTGTTTACATTGGGAACATAATCGGAAAATTCTATTGTTGAAATATCCAAAATAATTCTATAATCCAAAAAGTTTAAAGCCAACTTTTATATTTTTGAAGTCAGGAAATCATAAAAAAACGTTACATAAAAATCAATTCCGAAAGACTTTTCAAGATGTACATAAAAATCAATTCCAAAACTCTTTTCACGATATTTTAAAAGTTTTGCTTTTTTAAAAAATCCATGGAGAAGTCTTAGAAAAATGCAACAGAAATGGTAGTATAGTGTTCCATTATATTATGTATTGATATTGTAATGGTAAATTAATAAAAGAACACTAGTGAACTGTTTGTAATTTGAGCTTCATCTATAACATCCTATAACATTAGATAGTTATAGTGTCAAGTCTTAATTTTTAAAAGTGTTTCCTAAATATGAACGATAAAAACGAAAAATTTGTTTATATTTTGGAATGTATGGAGATTTTATTGCTGTTTACATTGGGAACATAATCGGAAAATTCTATTGTTGAAATATCCAAAATAATTCTATAATCCAAAAAGTTTAAAGCCAACTTTTATATTTTTGAAGACAGAAAATCATAAAAAAACGTTACATAAAAATCAATTCCGAAAGACTTTTCACGATATTTTAAAAAGTTTTGCTCTTTTATCAAATCCAGAGAGAAAAATAACCGAATATTTCAATTATGAATGTTACATTTTATTTTGAAGAAACGAATAAAAATATAAAAATAAAAGTCTAAACTGGAAATATAAAGATAGAAAAATAACAGAATAAAATGGAATTTTCTTTTTGCTATCGAGGAAGCCAGACGTCCTGGTCCAAGGAGTCGAGACTTTCGATGACTGATAAAAACGTCAATCAAAAGGAAAAAAAAGGGAAAAAGGAAAAGGCAACAATAGAGAAGTATTCCCTTTCGATGTGTGCTTTGTTCCCTTTTTAGATTAAATCGTCATTAAAAGAATATCGTCTGCTATTTTCAAGGAATTCTTTCATTTGAGGAGAGGAATTATTCGATTTGTTTGACAGGTGACATATTATTAATTTGCCAAAGCTGTTCTTTTCTCTTTAATTAAATTTACTGGAAATTGAAAGAACGATGTTTTGCTCGCAACATTTGTTCATCAAATACTTTGTTAAAAAGAAAGTATTTTTATTCATTTGAAAGTCAAATAAAATCAAACGGAAATTCTTTTCGGAACATGTTAATATATTTTCGGCATATATGCGCGATTAAAAAACTAATTAATTTTATGGAGCATCAGAAATGTATGTAGTTCTCAAGTTTTAGGAATTGTTCAGCCATAACGGAAAAGAAATAAATTAAATATGGATGCTCGTAAAATTCCCCCCCCCCATAAATTTTATTGTATTTATAATGTAACAAGAATTCGAAGTAGTAGGAAAATGAGTAACGAGTTGTTTGTTAATAATGTGTTGTTTATTGGAATTAATTTAGGGATTGGAAAAAAAAGAATTAAGTTGTTTTTGATAAAATACTTAGTATAATTTTTTTTGATATAAATAACTATTTATCTGAACAATCCAATCTAACTTTTTAGTTTACCAACGCATAGTTAGTAGACCAGATTTCTGGGATGACATCTCTAGGTTGATTATAGATTATTGTCGTTATCTTTCGGTCAAAACTTTTTAATTATTAGACTACAACATGGAACATATAAAAATCAAATACAGGTTGATCAACAAGGAACTGTAATATTTCGAAATCTATTGTACATGAAGCATTCAAACTGTAGGAATAAATAGTACTAACAACCAAATTTACCTTGCATATGCTTTTTTTCTGAAATTAGAAAAAAACATATTTATTCGTCTGTTGTTTTATCATTTCATTTTCCTTTTGGGGCATATTTCTCCGGTTACCCTATATATCATAGATATATATAAAGTAAAGAAATGCATGAGAAAAACATAATTTTTTTAAAACTGAAAACATCCTTTTATTATGATTTAATGTATTTATTCAAAATTATCTAAATAAGAGAAAAACTGTATTATTAAATGTCAAGGTTTAAAAATTCGAACTTTAATTTCTTATTTTTTAATATTTAATTTCATAATTTTTCAAACGTGTTTCAAAATTTCTGCCGACGTGTTTTTTTCCGTAACATGCGGATAATATCTAACAACTTAGCAGCCAGAAATTATTCGAAATATGACAGATTTTTTTAAAATTTTTTTTCAGTGTGGTAGTTTAGATCATACTTTTTTTTCCTCAGTGCATCTTATGACAATAAGCTCAAACTCCTTTCTTAACCCCAGAAGTCAGGGCCTAGTTGAAAGAAGAGGTTCAATGTTAGATTTTAAATATTGGTTCTACCTTCATTTTGCATTACGATGCAGAGTAAACCTAAATTAAGTTTTAGAAAAAAACCCAACAACCTAATATACCCCACCCAACAACCTTATATGCCTGTAATTATGCTAACAAATTAAAGCTTCTGTTTCAACTCCAAAGGGATGAAAGTTAAACATTTATTTTAAATCTGTGAAATCGTATTATGCTAAATTTAGCTTACATTTTTACTTTCATTTTTTTTCTAGTTGTGTAATTACTTATAAATGGAAATTTCATCGGCACAAATCCCAAATCAAACAGAATCAGTTTATTTTTCGTGGCTCGCAGAAGACAAACAAACGTGGAAGTCGAATTTTAAAGTGGCTTTGAACCTGAAAGAACTACTTAGCTTTTATATTCTATTTTTTAATATACCGTTTACTTACAAGCTAAATCAAATAAAGATATTTAGGCAAACAGTTTAGATTATTCTCAGTGTTGATTTAGGAATTGAAGATGCAACCAAACAAATATGATATTTAAGTTTAAATTAACTTATGCAAGGAATAAATATTTACTCCTGGTGAAGATAACTTTATAATAACAAAGTGTATTTTGAAATGGGCTTAAAACTAGAATTTAATATATATGGAATCCTTTTCTTGACGTGCTTAAAGCAAATATTTTCTCAGGATTACTCATAATTTTTTTTTTGTATTTTGATGGTACATTAATAAATGGAAAGGCTAAATATGCATGCAGTTAGTTTGGTATTGCTCTTGGCCTTAAAGCTTTTAATCAATATATGAAACTATAAATAGTTTCTTAAAATATACTTTAAATAAGACAAGTACTTAACATTGTTATAACTAAAACAAAACTCCAGCGAAAATAAATCCTAAATACGGCTTAATATTTATTTTAAAAATTTAATTTGAAATCTCGAAGGAAAATAATAAAATATTTCAGCTACATTTTCTTTTCATGAGGAAAAATGAAATAAGGTCTTTCAGTTGATGTAATATTGTAATAGACTCTGTAAAAAATTCAAGAAAACTGATTTACTGTAAAATGTACAGAGAAAGTAGTCTGTATTGATGTAAATTGAGCCACGAAAGCTTTTTTTCATCCTTTAGGACATCACGACCAGTATTTAGTCTAATTTTTCAGATTATAACTTATAACAGGATGGTACAGGGTTTAATGTGTTAGCTGGATAAACAGATATTTATGGAGCTCAAATCCTGCGATAACTTAACAGTTCTTCACTCATATATTTTTTTTCTTCCTTACTGTAAGTTATTGCGAGGAATATTGATTTTAACATAAGAATTATTGGATGTCTGATACCGTAATATTCTCATACCGTAATTTTTACCATAAATATTTAGAAATATTTCTAGGTTGATAATAAAAAAGGAGACTTCATGAGTTTCATCAGTTATTTTGATTTTTAGTATACAGGCTGGTTATAATTAAATTTCCACTTTGAAATGGTCATAAAAGATTACTACTGAACCAAATAATATTGAACTTGGTAATAGTTTAAATGAAGTCATAGGAAATTATATTTTCCGCAAAAAAAAGTTCCAAAACTAACCACCAAAGGGAAATGGTTCTTGAATGTAATATTTTTAAGGGAAGGCTTACATTGGTTTAAAATGTGTTTAAATGTGTGTCATCGTTTCTGAAACGTCTTACAACGCATATTCAAAGTGACACCTACCGTCTTCCGAAAGCAAGCTTAACTTGTAGTTCGTAGCTTATCATAAGCAGCTCGGCTATTTAACAAAAGCGCTGTAGTAGCATAAAATGATGCTTCTTTGCGAATAATATGGTATTTTTCTAACTGATATGAGTCTGCAATAATTACTCATGACCGTTTGGACAAGTTTAGCCTATTTTTAGCCAGCGCCTTATATGTTTATTCTAAAAATGGTGCAAAATGTCAGTATGGAGAAAAGCCATAGTTTTGAGAAAATGAAAAGAGCTTGTGGTTAAATTTTTTGGTAGTTAGAAATCTTCTCTAATGCAGCATTATCTGTTCTCATAAAAGTTTGCAAAAATTGGAAATAAGGCATTGATTTTGATAACTTTCATCAAGGTGGAAAAATGTCTTAAAATTGGCGATTTTTTTTAAAAAAAAGGATTAATAACTTTTCAAATATTTTATTTATTTGTCCGTTCTAAAGCCCAGATAGTTCTTTACAGCAATATGGCATATACAGTTTAAAATTATAGCTTTGCTTCAAGTGTCAGGCACTTAAACTGTGCATTTTTATTTTTTTGGGTTTAGAGCTTCACATAACCTTTCTAACAATGTTGCACACAACACCATTTCCCCCCTGGGTGGAGTATTTTGAACTTTTTTCGGAGGAAAATAAATTCCAGAGAACTTTTTTAAACTATTATTAAAGTCGATGACATTTGGTTCATAGCAGTTTTCTTTTATGATCATTTCAAAGTGGAACGTTAATTATACCCATCCTGTGACTCACTCTGTCAGAAAAAATGGTTTAACGTTAAACCATAATATCGATATACTTAACCATATTATTATGTCAATTTTTTCTAACTTTTAAAAGGTTTTAGCTAGAACATATATTTGTACAACAATAATAAGCAAGGATAATATATTTGGCGATATTATACTTTCTGGTTATTTTTTATCAAAACCAACCAATTTTTGCAATTAACTGAAGGAAATAACTTTATTTTCAAAAATAAAGTACATAACTAATTCACTTTATTATTAAAAATAAAGTAAGATTTTATATGAAAATACTTCAAAGTATGACAGAAAGGTATTGACATGGATTTAAGATAATCTGTTAATGGGCTACACAGCAATATAGACAAAAATGAATAAAAGGGTACTTGCGAGGGATTTAACATGAAGTATGATCTTCTTTTACGGCAATGGGGGTCCCACAACAAACTTTGGTGTTATTGACGAATGTTTTGGGACGATAAATCTAAGATCTTGGGACAATGAATCCCAATTCTCCTATAAGGCAATTTTGATTAAAAGGAAATAATTAGAAGTGTATCGTGAGAGGCAATAACTCTGTCTCTGTATTATTCTGTTTTCTTCTTCAAATAAGGTCTCCAGTCATAACAAGACAACAAACAAACAGATATACAGTCATAAATCCCATTAAGCGTGTTTGAGTACTCTTGGCAGAATAATTATGTCTCGGTATCTTCTCTTCCAAACCTTTCTGGGATTAAGGACTAAAGGAGTTGTTCTCCTAAAACATTAGATTTATGTCACAAACCTTTTTCAATCTTACAGCACGAAAATTCATAGTGAAACCTGTATTCTCGTCAGGGGATTGATAACTTTATTAAAATTTCCACAGTTTTTCTATGTTATGTTTGGATTGTTTTGATAGAATTATTTTGTTTAGGATCTTGAGTTCGTGTCATTCCCTTTTTGTAACCATTACTTTTTACCAACACTGATTAAACATGCATAGTCAAAACTACAAGAATATGGTTAAATGTACCGTGTTTCGGTACCTATGGGAACACATAAAAGCTGGGTAATTTATACCGATATCTTTGGTAATGATTTTGGTAAAATTAGCAATTGACAAAATTAAAATAATTTAACATTTTCAAAATTAGCAAGCAAATATGGTTTTATAATATGCATTAAAATCTGGCAAATGTGGTAAAATGTTGTTATTTTTTAACTATAATTTAGGATTTGGTATACAAATTATTTATTCAGTTAAATTTACTTTTCAGTTTTGTATTTTTTCTACATGTGATGTAAATAATAACTATAATTTTGAAAACCAAATTATCCGGTAAACCATCACTATATGAACAGTAAAATTACAAAATGAATGGTTTAAATACCTTCTATCTTGGTGTTTTTGTTATCAGAATTATTATTATTATTATTGTTATTATTCGGAGATGTCCTTACCGTACAGGACTGTAATTTAATCAGAATTTTTTCTTCGTGTACTATAATAAATTTAACATTACAGTAATGATCTGTTTCATCTTTGGTTACTTATTATTTGCAATTTGTTTGAAATTGCAAATAATAAGTAACCAAAGAATAGCTAATTTGTTTGAAATTTATTGCAAATTTATTCATGAAAACTCTATTGGAATTGACCATTAGTAATTGATATGCACTATTTTTAGTTTATAGATAGAAGGAAAAAATGAAATTCTATTGCAGAATTAAGTTACAATATAAATTATTTTATTTTATAGATCGTTTACTTTATTATAACGATATTTTATTTAATGATTATTTTTCTTGTCTATTATTTAATGTATCAAAATATTTAGCATATCTCTTTTTCTTATTAAATGGACAAAGAAAACTGTAAGGTTATGTTTGACGGAGCAAAAAAGTATTTTTATATAACTCTATTTTTAGTTTAAATAAAGAAGGAAAAAATGTGAAGAGAAATTCTTTCGCAAAAAAAGTATGTTAAAGTAAGAAAAAATTGGTTCCTTATTTACACAAAGGAAAACGTTTCCTTTAAGTTTGTGTACCCTTCTTGACTCGTTTACCTGAACTACTATTGCGCTTGCGCAGAATGGTTAATGAGAGCTTTTTTGAATAAAATATTCTCAACTCTCACTTTTCTTATCACCGTTTATGCTAAGATAGAAAAAAGAAAACACACACACGCTCGCCAAAGGTATTTTCTATTATATCTTTCGAAGGCAATTCAGATTAGATCCAAAATGCCTACCACGTAGTTGTTGGCCATCTAAATAATGTCCTGTCCTTAACTACATAAGAGGAATTGTTCGTCTCACTTGCTTGGCGAAAAAAAAAATAAAACTCAAGTATTTTCTCGGTCACATTTTATAGACTTTTTTGATAATACTTGTAGGTTTACCACCGGAAACAGGAAAAACCCAAGTACGTCGCCAAATAAAAGTATTCGACAAGAATCTTTTTCTTTTCTCAAAACATCTTTGCTGATGGTGTGTTCCTCAAAAAAATTTGTAATGCTACAGCGGAAGAATTTTTTTCTTTAGTTACTTTCGCTAAAAATAACTTAAGTGTGGTTTTTATATAACATTTATTGAATCTTGGCGAAAGTTTGTTAGAGTTTTTATGACGGTCATCAGTAGTACGTGTAGAGTATAATGTATGGTTTTTAATAACGTAAAATAATATTTTAAAATGTCATATTTTAAGTAATATATTTATCATTGATGTTTTATTTAAAAATTTAATATTTTTCAATGACGAATTGTTTCACGATTCTTTCTAAGTGAAATTTATGTGGACATTCTTTTAGTTTATGAAGCAAATAAAAATTATATATATATTTTTAAAAAAAAAGTATTTTTATTTAATAATTACTGAATTTTAGGGAAAGTAGGAGTATAATGTACGGTTTTATACAACGTAAAATAATATTCGAATAGCTCATATTTTGCTTTATAATAGTAATATATAGATTTTCTGGCTCATTCGATCATTTACTATTACCAAATGAAGAATTTTTCTATGCTTCCCTTTAAAAGGATGAAATAGTAATTTATGTGGGCATTCATTTAGTCTATGCAGCAAAAGAAAATTGTTTTTAGGAAAAGAATTGTTTTTATTTAATAATTATTAAAACTTGGGGAAAGTCCGTAAAATTTTAATATAATGGTTTATAAGTACGTGCAGAGATTCATTGTGAAAAAAAAGTTTAAGCAATGAGGAATAGTATTTCAATAGTTTAGTCAAACCAACACAAAATGTTATCTAAACTTTATTGTTCATTTTGCCATTTACTCCTTATTTTATGAAGATATTGTTCCAGAAAATAAAAAGTAATTAATATTTGATTACCTCTATTATCTAAAGCAAGAAAAGTTTTAAAAATATGAACATTTTAATTATATATGCATTATGCATTGAAATAAAAACAATTGATTTTGCATAAATAATATAGAGAAAAGGAGTGATAGAAAATATAAAGTATTCGATTGTTTCGACAATTTTCTCTTTAAATATTGATATAAAATTAAAAAGAACTAGTTTATTTGTTTTATCATGTGTAAAAACTTATAAAACTAGCAAAAATATTGTTATTAAAATTTTTTTGAATGGCCATTTTTAGGTTAATATACGAAAATTTTTTACATGTACACTAAACCCTGCAAAAACATTTCTATCTCCTAAAACAAAAAATCATTTTGAAGATTTTATTTAGAAACCTATAAACTATGCTTTGAACAATTATTTTAAAAGAAAAATGCATATACTTGTCTTTGTCGAAAAACATGCATAAAAATGAAATTCTACTTTTCCCTCTTAATCTTTAGTTTAAATCATGTGTGTTATAATCATAAGCACAAGTTAAAAATTGCAGACAATTATTTTAAAATCAACATAAGATATTGTGCTTAAGGGGGTGTAAAGTGTGAAAAAAACTGATTTTGAAATAAACGTATTTAAGGACTTTAAATCATTAGTCTATCCACTGTTTTCATCTTCTACAAAAACTACTATAACTTTGTAAATAAGTACTTTGTAACTTGGAGTACAAACAAAGGTAATGCATTTTTAAAAAGCTAAGATTACCTGAACTCTAAATATATAATAAAGTCGATTTCGAAAATTTTACCCGAAATCAGGTACCCTAATTCAGTACTGGTATTCATTTTGCAATTTAAAAGGTTCGTGTCCAGTACATTATATTGCTAATTGAACACATTTAATATTTTAATTAAAAAGAACTGGTATTTTAACAATAAAAACAGATATGATAGCTAAGACAAGAAATTATCCACATAGTTTCATTCATAATTATCTACATATTAGCTGGCAGATTTCTCTACAACTTCCATTATTACTTGCTATTATTGAATGAATCCATGAGTAATCTTCCTTGTTATGTATAGTATAATACAGAATCTGAAATGTGAGAATAAATTAGGTTTTGTAATCTATTAAGAATACCTGGAGGTATCAGATATCATATTCATTTCACTTCGTTAAGTAACATTACAAATGGTTTAAAATCTATTGGAAATGGTTTGACTAGCTTTGTCATAATAATACTACAACATAATTTTGCTGGAAGGCTTTGATTATTCATCATACATGATTCTATTCTGTCGTGACTGAAACATGATATATTCATCATTACTAGTTTAATCCCTTCTTACCTGAATTGATTTTGAGTTTAAATTTATTTCCTTTTCACTTTTTATTGCTTTGTGAATTTCTATTCCATTATTAATTCATATGTGTAATGAAAATTTAGTAAGCATAATCTTTCTCCTCCCTATTGGCAACGTAAAATAGAGTTACAAGTTTATTAATCTTTAAAATGAGATCTCCGTCTTTCTAAATAACTCAAATGAACATTTTGAGTTTATTAATGACTCAATTGATGTGATTATTTGAAGTCTGAAATCTAATCTGATTATAATCCCGAGATTATTTAGAATCTGAAGGAGGCTTACGAGTATATGATTAAACCACAGAATACTAATAATAATACTTGTAAATAACCCAAATTTAATTTCAAACCAAATGCTATTTACGAGTTTATTAATAAGAGAAATGAGATATACGAAGTTAATAATGACCCAGATAAGACTTAAGAGTTCGTTAGCAACCTAAATCTCAAAGTTATATATTAATTAGTAATTAGTACAAATTTATTTTCAGTTTGCAAACTTTCATAAGTTTTTTTAATAATGGGAATTTTCTCTATATATATGTTTTTAAAAAATGCATATTGATGAACAATATTCCAGCACCTCTGCATTTAAATTTTATTTAAATATTAATTAAAAAAAATAAAACAACTACTAATTTTGTTAATAATATTGTTAAAACTCGTAATTTTTACGACTGTTTACTGTTAAGACAATACAATTAAGACCACATTGATAGCACTGGGAAACAGTTATTTTTTGTTGTATGAGATTTTTGTGGCATGAGATGAGGGGGATTGGCGCACATCATTAGGGTTGAAAATTTGCATGGAAATTGACGTCATACGCCGTTAGGGACGCTTTCATATTATGAACTGTTTCCTTATTTGCTTCTAAACAGGTTATAATCGATAAGCACCCCCAGCCACTTACAACGATGCTTCCGGAAAGGGGGTTCTACAAAATTTTAATCCTGATAATGTGCACTAATTCGCCGCTTTAATTAGAAGCTACATTTAAGTATCCTCTTTTACATATAATGTTTTAAAACTTATACATTTCGTCGAAAAGTAGACTAAAACTGTCCTTTTAAAAACCTGTTGCTTTAGAGGCAAAACTAGTTTCAAATTTGAAGTCCCCATATCTAAATTAGGCAAAATCAAGTAATGCAACATAATTTTGCACACCAGTAAATTTGTTTTGTTTTGTTCTAGGTTATTATTTGAATTTTTAAATCCCTTTTGTATATTTAACTTGTAGCTCGTTTAAAACTTTTATAAGACTAACGCGTTTGTTTAAAGCCTTTATGAGAGTTACGAGTTTGTCTAAAACCCTTATGAGAGTTGCGAGTTTGTCTGAAACACTTATGAGAGTTACTTGTTTGTCTAAAACCCTTATGAGATTTCTGAATTTGTCTAAAACACTTACACGAGTTCCAAATTTGATTAATACGCTTATAAGAGTAACGAGTTTAAAACAATTATGAGAACTGCGAGTTTGTCTAAAACAGTTATGAGAGTTACGAGTTTGTCAAAAACCCTTATGAGAGCTACGAATTTCCTCTAAAACGCTTATGAAATATGCGAATGTGTCTGACACACTTATGGAATTCGCGAATTTGTCTAGTACACTTATGAGAGTTACAAATTTGTCTAAAACTTTTATGAATTACGAGTTTATTAATAACCTGAATGAGACTTCACAGTTTTTAAATCACTGAAATGAGATTTCAAGGTTTAATAATCCAAATGATATTTATGAATTTATTAATAAATTTAAGTCTTGCTATTTAGTTATAATCCGATTTTGCATTTGACCGAAAAAACGCATGGGGTTGCATATAGCATTTTCAGTCTATTTCTAAATTTTAAAGCTATAGAAGCGAATATTATTGTCGATATTCTACTAAAAATATTTACAACCAGATATTATATACAAAAAATTAAATTCAGTTTACTAAGTAATTCCCAGTTAGAAAATAATGGGAAACATTTTAATATTTTGTATCTGAGTAGTAATTTTAACCAAGTTTTCAAACCGTTACTTCTCAAGCGTGACTCAGTTAAAACTTTCTTATAATTATACGTTAAAAGATTTTAATTTATTTCCTCTAAAAATTATGAGTTAGGAAGACGATAATGCGTCACGAACATTTTTTTTGCTCACGTAAGCGGGGAATAGTAAAGCCTGCTTGCTTAAAAGAGAACAGGAAAATGTCGGAGACTTTTAATCAAGTTTAGTTGTCACATTTTCCCTTCAGACGTTACTGAAAGTCTCATCTCTTATCGTCGCCTTAATACTTTCTCTAAACAAAAGTATCTTCTTCATCATTTTAAGCAATATTTATATGACTTAGTAATAAAAGTTTCTAATTAAATTATGATATTTTGTATAAATATAGCAGTTGTGCAGTTTATATAATCATGCAAAATATATACACAGTTTACTGTCTTTAAATGGAAATTCTTTCCCATTCTCAAACTTTTCTTTCGAACCTTTAGAGGTGAATAATTCCTTTTCAACACCACAGGTAATCACGCCGTATATCACAATTGATAGATTATTGATAGATTATTCCTATACTGTTGGTATAATCTATCATTCAATGACTCTTGCAAAAATGTCTTTGAATTTTACCAGAATTTTTTTCTCTGTGTAGATATAAATAATGTTAAAAAGTTACCTATCAGAGTATAACTGTTTCTAATTGAATACTTTTAATATATATCTGCTAAAAACAGATAAAAATGCAGAAAAAAATGTTCCTGATAAGTAATTAAAAGTGTTTTTCAGCACGAGAAGTAATCTCCACTTGTATTTGCTACCTCATTAATAAAAAGAAAAACCCGATGTACTAACGAAAAGAACAGAATCGTATGTGAAGCTAAGGAATTAAGAGAATTACTGAAGTAAATCTTGGAGTTTATTATTACTTTTAATAATTAAAAATTTAATTTTAATAAGCCTTTTACTGAGTTACGATGAATATGAGTTAAGTTTTTGAAGATTTATCATGCTGCGTGGAAAAATCATTATTACTGAAAATATTCGCATACATTTGGCTACATTTATGCGTAAAGTTTTACTTTAAGCAAGAAATAACTGCAAATGAGATTCTGAAAATGATTGAAGAATTAAAATAAATTACTAATATCAGTCTAATTTTTATAAAAAAAATATTAGAATTATTTCAGGTATTTTCTAAATAATAAAAGTTTCATTTTAACATTATTATATTTTGAGGGAGCTTAAAAATCTGAAAAAACAGATATTTTATTTTGAATAAATATGAAATTATTTATATTCTGTAAAGAATTAAATAGAAAAGAAAATTAATAACAATTCATAAATTTATGTGCAAAAATATATCCATGTAATGTA
>NC_092211.1:63060015-63097552 GCF_043381705.1 Parasteatoda tepidariorum | reverse complement strand
ATTTATAAATTCCCTCAAAATAAATGCGAGATAAAAATAATTAAAGAAAGAATTACATTAGATTACATTAATAATTAACTCAAATCATCTTGACATAATATCGCTCTTAAATAAGCGAATCTAAATATTTTTTTTAACGTTTGACATTTCACCATTGATTAAATTTTGCACTTACATCATTCAAAAAAAGTTCTTGAAGGTTTATTTAAAAATATCATGATTACCATTCGAGTTTGAATAGATCTTTTTTAAAAAAAAGTAAAGTTCTAGAAATGTCGATATTCACTTTTATTTTTTTATCTTTGTATTCAAATAAATATCCTTTCGTGAGCGGTCTTCAATAGTCCTTTCATTTCAGTTCATTTTTTGTTCAAAAACATTTTTAAACATTTGATTTTGACGGGAAGTGGCTGGTAACTCTCCCTTTTTCTTCTCCATCACCCTTTCTTTTGATGTATGCAATTTTTTTTGGCGATTTTTTATGGCGCATGTCCGTGACTCTAAGGAGGTTCACGGAAAAAAGGAGCGAAAAGGTTCTCTATTTTTTTAACGATTTTCAAACACATTTTTTTGTATATATTTATACGAAAGAAGGAAGAAAAATAAGCATTTTCGAAGAATAACTTAGAATAGAGAAATAAAGAAAAATAATAGATGATTTCCCCAAAGCTCTCTTGAAGTTAAGACTTGTAAATAGGGAATAATGACGTATTTATTCTAACTCGTAAACATTCATTATATTTAAAAAAAAATAAATTTGTTGGTGACGAGTAAATGCATTTATGTAAATAAATAAAAAATGCCACTAATTAAAGTCTCACAAAAGAGAAATTATTTTGTTTATATTTTTAAAAAAATTAACGCAATTTCAATAATTAATTAATTTTCTTAGTGAGCTGAATGATATGATTATGAATCATTTGAATTTAAAGCCTTCAATACCATTCTTAAATAAAGAATGATGTTAAAATGATTAATATTTGTGATTTTACTTCAAATGAGGAATAATTCAAGCTATTTTAAATTCCAAAATACACATTTGATTAAATTTTAATTTATATTTCAATCAGGAATTTATGCTTGGATTGTACAATGTTCAAAATTAAAAACGAAGCACTCTGAATAACTTTTGATCTAATGATCGTCTCTTCACGCTCTTAGATTCATTCTTTACGGTTTGCGGGGTTGATCTCAAATATGTTAATTAATTACCGAAGACGATATTTTAAGTGAGATATAGAACACAAAGAACTATACTTTTTCTGAATAAACATACACTTTTTTCAATGGATTCGGGTTTCTTGCCCGAAAATATAGGAAGTAGCATCAATCTGGAAAATATGGTCCCCATAGTTTCGTCAGAAGTGCTATCAAAAGTTTGGAATTTTTTGGCGATTTTTTATGGATCTTTTTCGTTACTCTACAGAAATTCACGGGAAAATTGAGCGAAACAGTTCGCTATTTTTTTAAACAATTTTCAAATGCATTTTTTTGTATAAAATTGTACAAAAGAAGGAAGAGAAATAAGCCTCACAAGACGTGTCCCACTAAAAGAGAAATCTCATAAAAGGAGAAATTATTTTGTTTACGTTCTGAAAAAATAAGCGCAATTTCCATAATTAATTAATTTTCTTATCATATTATTATAAATCCGTCGAATTTAAAACATTTAGTTGTTGTTGACGTATGCCTGTTTTAGGCAGAGGGGGTACGATTGTTCGTGTTTTCCAGTTGCGCCATCTATGGTCAAGAATTCGACGTCTGCCACACCATACGTCGCACCCGTTTATAGGGCGGACCCATTCATACATCCATTCATTCATCCGCAGATCGAAATTTTGACCTGAATCAGAGAACGATCTATCTCCTATCCAGTACCCCCAGAGGTATTGATTTGTTATGGGAACATGGAGGACTTTTGCGACAGATTTAACGTGCATCAGTCACTTACTACACGGGGAGTCTTCGGCCGGCGGGGCTCGAACCCATAAACTCTCCGACATGTGCCCATCGCCTTACCGACCAGGCTATTCCGACTCTAAAAAACATTCAGCATTCTTCTTAAATAAAGAATGATGTTAAAATGATTAATATTCTAGATTTTACCTCAAATATTAAATTATTCAAGCTATTTAAATTCAAAAGTACACATTTGGTAAAATTTTCAGTCTAGAATAGAATATATGCTTAGATTGTACATTAATAAGATACTTTGGTGAATAAAAATAAGTTATTGTGATAATAGATAATAATTTTTATTGATAAATATCTCTGTGAATAATTTATTTTGTTCTTATCTATATATAATATAAGATATATGCACTGGTTTTTTAAAGGACAAGTAAGACTCTGTAAGATATAATATTAATATTTCTTAAATATCAAATTAATTTTTAGTATAAAACTAAAACAACTTTCCCATAATTTAAATTTCAAATTTTTATTGTTTATTTAAAAAAAGTTCTCTAATTTAATTAAAACATTGTATTTACTATAAAAGCATTTTTGAACATATTTTTTAAAATTAACAATTAATAATTAGTAATTTGACAGATTAATTTTATTTTAAAATCATTCATTTTATTAAAAAAATAATAACGTTTATAATGACGCATAAATACTTTTGTTTAAATTTAAAAAAAAAAAACTCTTTTATAATAGGAAATATTTAATTTAAATTTTAAAGTTTTTACAGATTGTCGACTATTAGTTAAATTTTGTAATTTATTTACTCATTATAATTTTTAAATAGATTTTATTATGTAAAAAAAAGGTATAATGACATAAATTACTCACAAAATTTATTCATAATATGCTTCAACGTATATGTGTATATATTGTAATCTGTGCATATTATATGCATAATATTGTTAAATCATTTATATTATACATTTTTTTCATCAAATTAAATTAATCGAACTATTTCAAACCAAATTTATTAGGTAGTAATGTGTATTAAGAATTGTTTACAAAGTAGGTAACGTATTCTAAGTATAAAAATATATAATAAATCATTTTATTTCAGATTTTGAAATAATGTTTTATAATATTTGTAGTTAGGTAATAAATTTTCTTATTGACGAGTATGACCTTTTTCAAATACATTTCAATTAGTATAATATTAGTAATGGAATAATCGTAATAAAATTGTAATATCCATGTAATATCCAAGTACACTTATGTAAAATCAATCTAAAATATTTTCGATTTTTGATAGGTTTCATATTTTAATTTAATAAAAAACGTAGAATTTAGCGCTTTCTTTAAACATTAAAATTGAAAAATATTGAAAAATGTAAATTAAAAAAAAAAAAAAATACTTCAAAATATACATTAGGTAAAGGAAATAATTAAATTTACTATGTATTAAGAATAGTTTACAAAGTAAGTAATGCATTCTCAGAAAAAAAATGCATACTATATGATTTTGTTTCAAATTTTAAAATGATATTTTATAATATTTGTAATTAAGTATGACGAGTATGGTCTTTTTTAAATGCATTTCAATCAGTATATAATAATATAATTCATAATATAATAAATATCATAAAAATTCTTATCATAATAAAATTGCGATATCCATATACTATCCAAGTAGGTTCACGAAAAAATTTTCGATTTTTTATAGGTTTTATATTTTTTTAAAAATAAAAAACATCTAATTAATTGTTGTTTTTTAAACATTAAAATTGAGAAATATTGAAAAATGTAAAATTTTTAAAAAAATTAATCCAAAATATACGTTGGTTAAAGGAAATAATCGAATTTTCTATGATTTTTTTTATTTAAAAGGAAGAGTGGGGTAAAACCGGGTAGTGAAGTAAAAGCAGGTACCCGACCTGAAACTACTCTGAAGCAGGGACCCCGCACCCCTACTTGAAATAGTCATACCTTGTTACCATAGTCACCGCCACAGGTCCAGACGAATGTTTGGAGGAGTTCTTATTTTAGACAAACTATTAGATATTTGTAGCAAGGAAGTATAATAATTAAAAAAAAACAATGAAAGGTTTATTTTCTGTAAACTATATTATTCAAGCGTATTACTTAATTTAAAATTATTGTTTTGATTTTTTTATTGATAATTTATAAATGTAATTATAATTTTTTTTTGGTTTTCAGGTATGCTGAAGACATAATTCTTCGATTTGATTTTGAAATTGTCAAAGGAAAATAACAGTTTTAAGGGTATATTTATTTCTATGTCATCCTTTCTTAATATTATTCCCTACTATTAATATGATATGATATTTTATTTTTATCGCAAATTCAGAGTTTAAAACTAAAGGATTCTTTTATTATAAAGTAATCCTGTAATATCACCTTTATTATGTAGCATTTTATACTTAGTCGATATTTTTATTTTTATTTTTCACTAAAGTAAAAAAAAAAATAAATTTTGGAAAAAAGTGTAGTGGAAAAACTGATTATTTTTTAAAATCTAATTATGAAAACGAAATGTATCTTATTTCTTTTAAAGGCAAATGATACTAAATCAAGGCTCGCATGTTGTACTTTCTGCATTTTCGGCAGAAAATGTGATTTCCATATTAAAACTAAATATGATATTTTTCAGTGAAATCATTTATGCAATAAAAGTTGTGTAAAGTTGTGAACATTAGATGATTTTTTTTCTTACTCTATGTGATAATATATTGGTTTAAATAAAGGTGATTCTTATTGGATACTAAATAATTTAAATATTTCTCTTCAGTTCAGGTAAAAGTTTGTTTAATCTAAAATTTATGCCAATTTTTTTTTTAATTTTCCAAAAATCCATTTTTTAAAATAAGTTCTTAAGTTTATTTTAAATTTAAATAACTCATTTATATATGTTTGCTGCAGTGTTACACAATCTTTGCTTTTAAATAATTAAAAAACCTTCGTTCTCCCTTATTTATTATACTTTCTAGGTTTTTATGTCAACAAAACTGATTTATGTATAATCTTGCAGCAATATATTTAATTATGGATAATAATTTAAATTTCTTTCATTCTATTTTGTTCAATTCAAGCTATTCTAAATACAGAACCTTCAAAAATTTATTAAAAATTTTTTGCTGTTGTTCAGGAATTAATGAATTTGTTAACCTATTAAGAAAAATAAGAATAATCTTTTATTTTGCTTCTAGATATTCATATAAAGTACATATACTAATAAGTGGAAGTTAAATCGTTTTAAACAGCATTTAAAATAAAAAGTAATTAAAATTAATTTTAAATGATAAAGTAAATAGTTTAAGTTAATCAACATAAATACTTAATTGAATAATGTAAAATTATTGTTGCAAAATGGAAAAAAACATACGTTAAATATGTAAAAAAGTAATTAAAAAATGAAAAATATATAACACAAATACATATTTGAAGATAGAAAATACATAAGCTGTTTTATGTTGACACATAAACACAATTAAGTATGTACAGTGCGCAAAAAATCATCCTGACCAGCCTGAATAACTTTCGATCGAATAATCGGATCTTCACTTTTGAGGACTCATTCTTAATAGTTCAAGGGGGTGACCTCAAACATGCTAATTAATTAGGACAGATATTTTAGGTTACGAAATCAGACATTCTCTGAATAAACATATCTTTTTCCTGACTTAGTCGGATTTCTAAACAAAAATATTGGGGGTAGTCTCATTCTATGAGATATGGCTCCAATATGGTTTTGTCTTCAGAGCCGTCCAAAGTTTGGACCTCTTAACATCAGCTTTTTTTTACTTGCGTATTTCACTATATCTCGAAAACTTTTTAAGTTAATTGAAAAATTTTAGTTCATAATTACAAAATTCATTTATCCAAATATAATGATGCAAAAAATAACTTTAGTAAATAATTATTACCTTTTATTATTTTATTTAATAATAGTCGAAAACTTTTTGAATTGTAAGGTATTTTTCACATTATTTTAAAGATAGTAATTTTACAAGTTAAAATTTCGTCTTGTAAATGATGTAAAAATTTGTACAATTTACAACTAATTTTGGTTATCATATGCAGTGACTGTGCAAAATTTTGTAATCGTATTTGGCAACTAAAGAAAGAAAATCCGATTTGAATATCTCAAAGATGTAAAAAAGCATCAAGCAATTTTCTAAGAAGTTTTGTACTTTTTAAGAGAAACTTCAAAATGATAAGGGGTTTTCTGCAAATTTTATTTTGTATCATTAGACAAAATTAAATAACAAATAATAATACATTACAAAATTAAATCACAAATGATAATACCTTACACTATAAACCCCTTATCATATATTGTGCAAATCTTACCCATTTGAACCCCTTATCATTTGAGCTTCCTTTTAAAAAGCATTAAAACCACTTAATAATTACTTGAAACTTTTTAAATTTTTAAGATTTCCAATCGGACATTTTTTATTAGTTGCCAAATACGATTCTCTACAAAATAAAGAAAAAACAAATTAAAATTTTTCAGACGCATGCGTAATATAAAAAAAACTACTTTAATTACTCATATCTTGCGCAATTTAAAAAAAAAATTCGTTCATTTTAAAGCGATAATCTTGTAATTAATTTTAAATTGCTCCAAAAATTTTATTTAATCTTATTTAATCTTATCAAAAATTTCCATATTTCCATAAATGTGAAAGCTAGGTTCACGAAATTTCGTGCAAATATCTCATATAATAAGCAAAATGATCGTTACTAGTTAGAACTGTAGTTGTTGCTTTTTTTGGCATGTTCAAAACTTTATTTTCCATTTGTAATTTATTGTCAGTCCCTCAAACCACTAAAAGCTTTAAACTTCAATGATAAGTATGAGGGAGCACTAAACACTTCTAAATTTTTAACATGATTCTCTAAATATTTTTGAGAAAGATCAAAAAATGTGTTAGTATAGAAGTGCTTCCATTATGTTGCCCAATCCCTGTATTTATTGTGGAGAAGTGAAATTTTTATAAGACGTGGTTTATCATCTCGAGATATTCTTCAATTCGTTTTATATATAAACTGGATTATGAACAGGCAAATGAAGTAACACACAAGCATTTTTATATGACACACTCTTTAGCAGTCAGTAAAGAAATGCAATAATACAATTATGAAATACATTATACAATTAAAGAAATACATAGGTATAAAATTTGGAAGCCGTTAGATAAGTTTAAAAAAAAGACGTCAGTTATCATTTGCTTATTATAAGACGTGGATTATTATCCCGAATTTTTTTAAAATTATTTTCACCTGCAAACTAAATCATTTATACTCAAATCAATCAACACACATGCAATTTTGTATAAACATACAATTTAACCAGTCAGCTTACAAATAAAATTATGAAAACTGAAAAAAATGGCAAAGTCAAAAAAAAAAGATTAATTATTCAGATTTAGTACACACTTACATTTGTTATGAATATAAGCTTGTAAATAGGTAGAAAAAGCGTTAAAGTAAACAAAAAGTAGCTAAAATAATATATTATTTTAAATGAAAAAAATCTGTTTTAAATCTATACTTCATATATTTTCTCAAAGATCTTACAGAAGGAATCATTTTTCAAACACGGCACACGAGAACTAAAATATCTTACAAACAGTAATTCTTCCGAAAATTCAGGCATGTGATGCAAATATCAAATATTTGCCTGTACTAGAAGTTCAGAATGCTTCACTAGTCAAAGAAGTTAATTACTTATTTGAGCCTTCTAACATTTCCTTCATAAAAGAAATATTTTAAAGATTAAACATAGTTTAGTGGGCTGTTGACTTCACGTAAGATAGTCTTTTGAGAGTTTTTAAAGTTTTCATATCACAGTTTAATATCAAAGGTTGCTATAAAAGTATAATATCAGTGTTATTTACCTTCATAATTGAAGTTAACTGAAATGGAATATTTCAGACTGAATTTCTATGGAGCTTTTAAGTTTGTAAGCAAAATAAGAAAAAATGTATTTTGACGTATATTTGAGTTGCTAACTATTTCCTAATTTTTTATTTAGAATTCTGTTATAGTTAGAATTATAGTCTATTTACATATTATGAAATGCATATAATATACTAGTTAAATTAACTTTTATTGCATTATGCTTTAGAAACCAAGTTTATTTTCTTGAAATAATAAAAATTAGTTAAAAAATAATTAAACAGATGGCGCTAATGAATATAAAAAGTATAAAGCGATGTTTTATGATGAACATTGAAAAAGAAATTAAGAATGCTCTTCTAAAATAATAGAATGCTCTTCCAATATTTCTGCAAGAAGCAGGAAATTTTTTAAAAAATTCACAAATATACCCTCTGAAAGGGCTATAATAATTGTGATGAAAGTAATAATTAATCTTCAATTTTTTGTAAACAAAGTTTGTATTAAAGTCATCACTAGAACAATGAAACACAAATGCTTAAAATATTTTAAATTGATATTAGTGTATATAATATAAAAGTGTCGTTGTAAAACTCTTTATCGATAATATTAAATAGTGAAAAAGCACATTAGTGTCCAAAATATTTACTTTTAATGATAAGTAAAAGTATTATAAGACTGGTTGTGAATTAAAACACATTTTACTAAAGAAATTCCCTTGAAATTGACATTATAGAATAGAATCGCTCCAGTGCAATGCAATGATTTATTCTGTGACAGCATGATAATTACTAGTTCAGCAATTTCATTATTGCTTCAATTGTTATCAGCGAAATCACTTACGGTTTACGAGAACGCATTTGTACAAAATATCAGAGAAGAGAAATATTTACTTAATATTTTATTTTTGTCATATTTACATAATTCTCGAATTTAGCTACAAGAAAATGAGGGTGATTTGCAAATTTCTATTAATTTGATTAATCAATTGTACAAAATAATTTAGGGGAATATTCAGCAAATATTTCTCTTTATTGTAGTCTTAATCAAATCACTGAAATCTATCAACAATATCATCACAGTGAATGTTTTTTAACCAATTAAGAAAATGTTTTTATGAAAATTTTTTATCTTTAGCAATATAATTTAAATGGGATTTGGTAAACTAATGAGAATATATATTAATCAATTAATCAATATTAATCAATTGTACAAAATAATTTAGGGGAATGTTCAGCAAATATTTCTCTATATTGTAGTCTTAATCAAATCACTGAAATCTATCAACAATATCATTACAGTGAATGTTTTTTAACCAATTAAGAAAATGTTTTTATGAAAATTTTTCATCTTTAGCAATATAATTTAAATGGGATTTGGTAAACTAATGAGAATATATATNTATATATATATATATATTAAAGCAGCGAAAGTTTTTTTTGCAATGAAAAAAACTAATAAAGCAAATAAAACCAAACCTGGCAAAATATCCGATGTTAGACCAATACATGGGAAAGCAATACATGGCATATCCTGTTACCTCACTAAGGAAACTTCTTACTTGTCCAGCTCAGCAGCTAAGCGATATCCTAGCAATCAGATCAAAACATATTTTATAGGATAACGCATGAAACAGCTACACAAGTCTTGCATCGTTGTTTCATACTGCTTGCCTACCCTGTGGCAACAACACCCACTTTTGCACCAAGCTTATCGATGGACGTTGGAGCTGGTTTTTCTATTTGAGCGTTGTTGCTGGCTGGCGTTATTGTCCATAAAGATGAAATTTGGTCCTATGCTCCACGGAAAAATCCCACATAAGGTACAAGGATCTCGTTGTTGCACCGCTGATCAGTCTGAGTACATCAACTGAACACATGAAGGGCGGTACTCCCGTAAGCCACGATACCTGCCCAAACCCTCGACCATAGTTGTCCTTTTTGACAATGTTAGAATGCAACTACCAGGTTCTCACAAGATGAGAACAGGTCTCGAGTTACGGACTGAATTGCGACTCATCTAAGAAAAGAATCAGTCCACAATAATCCTCTGTTCAAGACGATTGTTGACGGAACCATAATAGATAGTCCTTTTAGTGGTACGCAGTCAAAGGGATGTTGATTACAATGTGTCTGGCATACAGATCATCTGCATCAAGTCTCTGGTCGACTGATATACGTAAATTTGATTTTCCTGTTGCATTATGCAAGCTGTTAGACGGTTTTGTCGTTGACGCCTGTCTTTTTTGGCAAGAAATCTGAAATAACGATCTTGAGACGGTGTTGTTTCCTTCTTGTGGTACTGACCAGATTGTTGCTGTATTAGTGAACTTTTTACGCAGAAGGAGCACCACGTTTCTTGAAACATTGAGGTCCATACCACAGGTAGCTTGTGATTGGCCCACTTCAAGTTTTCGGACTCTCTGCCAACTTGTGGTATCGTCTAGAGAATGACGACTGACCAAGCAAGCGATGGGTCGGTAAAGAAATAAAAAACAACTAAGGATTGGACTAAACTGCGATAGATGTAATATAACGCACTATATAATTCCATGCACTATATGATACCATGCACTATATGATTCGAAATACAAATAAGGTAACTCTACACAAACGCGATCACAACACCAATGCCTTATGACTTCACAGGCCAGGTAGGGGTATCAGCTATTGTCTGACACCTAATTCGTGTATAGTAGTTACATATTGTTTTGTGTAAAAAAACAAACCGTCCGAACCGATATATATATATATATATATATATATACAGAGATGCCAACTTGTCCGGANTATATATGGTATTGAAAACTTAGTTATTTTTTTAAAATAAAATTTAGATAAATATAAAAATATATACAGGAGAAAAAACTCTTTAAATGGAAAGAAAATTACTCTAACATAATATATCTTAAAATTGTGAGAATTCGACAAAAAGGGCATATTCATACTAAATAATTTTACAATTAAAATCCTCTCAAACTTTCATTAGTTTATTTCTTTTTAATTTACAAAGTGCTTTTTAATTTGTATTACATACTTGCTCTTAGACTTCTGTTTACATTAATTTTTGAAGTATTATTAAACAATACTCAAACTAAAAAAATATAAGCAAAAAGAAAAGCAAATTAGCAATAACTGTAACATTAAATTAAACATTTGAAATGCATTTTAAAAAGTAATTCTAACGTTAACACTTTTTTTCAATTTTTAAAAAAATCAAATTACAACTAAATAAAGGAAAATATAGCAAATTACTTTAAATTTACCATTACCGAATGATCTTTTATTCTTTTCATTTTTATTTGCTTTGGATTCCAGTAGTAAATTCAGAGTTTATTTGCCCAATTCCATTTTATTTACTTATGAAACATTCGTGTTCTTTTGTTGCTTTAAAATAATGTCGTTTGTGAAATAACTTATATATGTTTCTTTCCTTTTATTTGCATTGCTTCAACCTACGCATACAATTAAAAAAATTTTTTTCAATTAATTTGCTTAAATTCTCTCGAATATGATTTAAATAGATTGCTTTTAAAGGCTTACCAAAGTGCTAATAAATAATAGAAGGAATTATCAGTTAATTATTAATTGAGGAGAAGAATCATAGAATTATCACTTAAATATTAGAAACAGAGTTTAGTATTTCTTATAAAGCTTTTTTAAGAGCTCATAATATCTATTTTGATTTCATGGCACTATATTTTTAATTAGTAACGTATCTCGCTTGTTAATATTAAACTTTGTTATGAAGATGGTAATAAAAGTGGACATGTTTGGAGCGCTCAAAATTAGACTCCCATTTTCAAAACCCGTCTGACAGGAATGAGGAAAAATGTGATTTGAACCAGAAAACGTAATGTTGCTGCAAATGAAAATTAGGGTGAAAAAAGCTAGAAAACTGCGGTAGCCGAGGATGAAATGGAAAAGGAAGAATAAATAAAGGTGAAAAAACAAAACAAGAAAAACCGCAGCGGCCGAGATGAAAAAAAAAAATGAACGAAGGAACTCATTATGCTTTCAAACTTTTCAAAAGTTTAATTTTACTAATTGTTCTAAATGATAAAAGAGTGAACGTTGAGAAGAATTCTCATACTTAGAATATTTTTATTATTGAGTTTGATTACGGTTATTATTACTACGTTCAGATTGACATAGAATTCGTTCTGGTTGACGAGTGTTGACAATACTTAACATGTACGCTAAGTAGAACATAAAAAAAACGAAATTTGGAATAAAAATGCTCTTCTTTACCCCTAGATTGCACTATTTATGTACAAAAAAGAACGTTATTTAATATGGGGTGGTTTAAAAAGTCAGTAGCCAGTGTCGCAAATCGTGCACCGGGAAGCAAGGCTTCCAATGGACACCCACGAGTTAGGAGTGACACCTGGCCTCTGCACATAATGCACATAATTGTAAATAGCTTATTTTAGTGTTTTGTCAGTTTTATATTTAACTCAGTTTTTGCTCTTACTTTGTATTACCGTTATGTATTCATTCGATGTATCTCGCATTTTTATATCTATCTTGTAGAGAACATCTTATTGATTTATTTACACATCTCATTGTTTTGCTCTCATTATTCGACTAATTTGAACTAGGGGTTTGCCAAATTTTTGCCTTACTGCCTGCTTTTCACCTCTATTTTATCTCTAAGTAAATCTATATTAGTTTTTATTATTCACGACTCATAATTCCGACTCATAGTAGCCATAAACCCAAAGCTGAGTCGATTGTTCAACGACGGTTGTTAAATACCATAGTTCCAACGGAGCTGTGGTGTAGCGGATACAGCGCTCGCCTCCCAATGATGTGACCACAGCTCGAATCCCAGCAATGGCTGGTTGATACGATTTCCGCACCCGATTCGAACCTACTACAGTGCTGACGTGAAATATCCTCAGTGGTAGACCGATCATGGGTTAGAGTCCCCTTCCTATTAGTTTAACCGTGGGAGGTTTCCATGGTTTCCTTCACCATTCAAAGCAAAATGCAGGTTAGCTTCATCAAAAAATCCTCCACGTAGGCAAATTTCTCCCAATAATAGATCCAGGAGTTCCCTTGTCCTCTGAATTGGGTTCAAAATTATAAGGCTTCTGAGTTGAACAGTGGTAGTCGTAAACTTAAAATTTGGTCAGTTGTTCAATGACGGCTATTAAATAAAATGAAATAATTCTAACAAATCAGCTGATGCCGCCGAAGGTATTGAGTTCCTGAATTTTTCGTAAGTTGCAAATCCTAAGATCATTCCGTATCATGACAGGAAAAAGAAGGATCGTTGTTTTACTATTACGATAGTAATCTGTCGATTGGAATGCGGAAATAGCGGCATTTAAAAGGCGTTTTAAAGTAAAAATGAATGTTGAGTTAGACGAGTTTTGCAAGCAGACCTGCATAATATACACGAACCTGCGAACGTCATCACCATCACGAAAACTTTTTACAATAACTAAAAAAATGAAAGAAGAAATAAATAAAAAAACCAGCCGTTTAAAAAAGAAAGTTTGTCTTTTTCGAATTCCCGGAAAAGAATTTTACTCCTTTTTCTACCAATGCAAACACGATTTAAAATTTCATTCACATAACTGAAAATCACACATCGTAATTCCTTTTTACGTGATTTAAGATCGCGTAAATAAATTACACGATTTAAGATTCCAAAATTGTTTACTATTACTTAAAGAGAAAAAAAAATCCGCCTTTTCAAAAAAAGTTGTTTTTTTTCGAATTCACAAAAAAAAAAAAAAAAAAAAAAAACGATTCATTTTTATGCCTTTTCCTATCAATGCAAACGTGAATTAAAATATCAGTCACATGATTTGAAATCACATAACGCAATTCCTTTTTACGCGATTTAAGATCGTCCACCATGTTTCGTTTATTCACAGTTTTATATCAAATATCGTTGTTCGTATTCAAGCGATTTAAAAGCCACTATTATGATTCGTCTTCAAGTGACATAAAAATTATTCATCGCCAAAATGAGGTGGTGACAAAAGGGTTGAAACTTATTACATAAGTTAATCAATGCGTGCAGAAAGTTTTTTAATTGAGATTTTGAGTTCACAGAAAGTTTTTCATTTTATTCAAGAATGTTTTCAAGGGTGAAGATGGAAGCAACTTTCAAATAAACTGAATAAAAAGCAAGCATAACACGCTACTGCAATAGACCGAGAAACACTTCGTGCTACAGTTGAATATGACTGTGTTTTAAATGTATGTTGTATAAAAAGGGATGACGCTTTAAGCACATGAAATAGAGTGTTGAGATGTATTGTCAGTGTATTTATTTATGTTCTTTATTCGAGCCTTTTTCTCATCTACTGTTTGTAATTTAAACTAATTACAAATTTATTTATACCTTGGTTCAAATAAGACGTCACAGGGATGAAAAATTTTGGATAATTTCTGTGTGGTGCCATCAATTTTGGTAAAAAAAACAACAACATAATTTTGGTTAATAAAATCAATATATAATAGTGGGCTACGCCCCCTGCTCGCTAGAGCTCGCCAACTCCCGAAAATTGCTACGCAATCTTATATGGTTTGCTTCGCTCGCTACTAACTTAGGTACATTGCAAATGCACAAAATTCTAAGAATTCAAAACAATCATTTAAATCCATACAAAAACTTTTAAAAAAAAAAAAAATACATCTTTTTAGTAAATAATATGTCACTAAAGTAAATTTGAATTCAAATAAATGACATGTAATTCGTTAAACCTATTAGAAATGTGCTATAGTATAAAATCTTAAGATAAAATTTCTGAAACTGATATCTCTTTAAAAAGGTTAAAATTTTGGCTATAATTAATTCTATTAAAAATTGAAATAAGTGAATTGCAATGGAAAAAACCTGCATAAACAAATAAATTCTAGTAAAACAAATAAATTTGTGATATAAATCAAAAATCGCCAAATAAATTCGTAATATATAAATTCGTGAAAAAAAGCGCTTTCGACAAAATACTAAAATAGAGATCCATCGACAAAGACTACTCACTTCTGCCTAGCTTATGCTCTCTCTGGTTATTTCAGTTTCCGTTTTTAAAAGCACTATATGTTGAGCAATCTCAGCTAGATTTGGCATGTGAGATTTTTAGCGGCAATCATTGGTCGATTTTATAGCGTCGCCATTCGGGGAGTTGTAATGAGGCTTTTTTTTGTCGCCGTGTAAGATAAATATATATTGATAGTATTTAAACATTTCATTTGAAAAATTTTCCGTTCATACGGTACCGGTTTACCAGAAATTCTGGCTTTTAAAACTATTGCTTTTATTACCACACATTTAGTAATAAAAACAAAACTGAAAAGTGAATCTAATCGATTGATTTCTATGCTATGATTTAAAGTATCGTGATAAAACGACCAAAATTTACCACATTTACCAAATTTTATCACATTATATAATATTATATTTTACAGTTAATTTTACCCTAATTATTACCAAAGCACTGAGATTTTTTGTGTTCTCAAAAAGCTAGAAAAGCTATACATTTTAACATATTATGGTAGTTTTAACTATACAGTTTTTTCTTAGTGAAGGTGCACACCAAAATTCAATGACATCCGTCTCTGAAAACTTTACTAATACACTTTCGCCCTGATGACCAAAAATACAAACCAGATTAATTCTTACGTCTTCAAAATAAATTCTTAGCATAAATTCAGTATAAATTCTTAGAGTTTGTATTCAAATTTTTTGTATTAGCATTTATCTTGCATTCTTTATCAGCAGATAAACGCTATTTGCAATTTTGGGAGAAATTTTTTTTTTATATTTCCTTTCCTTAAATATGTGTCTGGTATATTTCACAACGTGAGTTAAATATATTTGCAATTCAATTTGAATAACATATTAATATTTCGTTCCAAGGCATTTTTTATTGTCTCTGAAAATATTACTCAGAAATGAAGATGAACGAGTCCAATGATTCGCTTGCTCAATTACTTGATAAATGGGGACTAATTTACATGCAGTTAATATTTTTCACATTTCTTTATTTTTAGATAAAAAGAAAGAGCTGAAAATTCCGAAATTGAAAATATTTCTCATATTTTTATTTTTATTTTTTTCAGCAAATTATTTCTACAATGCTTTTCCATTTTTTCTTATTATTTTTGTATTAATTTCTAATTTAAAAACTTTAAGTGACACACGGACTTTTATTTGGACATATTGCTATTTATTCTATGAATCTACATAAAATTTGAATTTAAATTTAAAATAATCATGGATTAGGTAAATAAGAAAGTTTTTTGCTTACTTTTAGATGCGATTATTGTTTCAGCATCATATTTCATTTGCTATGATTAAATTTATCATTACATTAATAGACTTTTTATATTTTAAAACAAAGTTGCAAAAATCTAAAAAAAGGGAGATAACCTACATTACTGAAAAGTAAATACTGATTTAACTTTTACATTTTATATTAAGAAGCATTCCTTAAGTGAAATTATTATAATTATACTCCTTTCCGATAAAACTGTTTGTCCAATTTAGATAATATGAAATATCTTTACATAACTGTTTTAGTTTAATTGATTTATATAGTTATTTTATCAACAGTAGAGAGGATATTGGACTGGTTCTTAAATAGTTCCTTTTTTGGTGGCAATTAATGTAAGCAAGACCAGGTTAACACAGAGTTTTCTACACATGATTTACCTAAAAAGCTTTTTTTTAGACACTGTACATATACTACCAAAAAGCAAAAAAATTAAAGGGTAAAACAATATTATTTTAGCTATTATTTTAACATTCTTTAACATTAACAATTTTTATATATATATATATATATATATATGTATTTCTTACTTGAAATTTATCCAAACAAGTGATTTAAATTACCCAAGTGGATTAAGTAGCTCTTAAAAATCTTGTATTGGAAATATATATTTTGAAAATATAATTCTGCATTTTATGTTTTTTAGATTAATTAAAACTTTGTTATACCCAATAAGAAAAATGTTTAAGACAATAATATAAAAAAAAGATCAAATATATGTATACTGAGTTTGCGATTAATAGAATTCAGAATATGACCGAATATTAATGAAAAATTCCTAATGCGAATATAAAATTCAATGAAACTTTTTTGCTTTTTGTATTTAGACTATAAGAATTTATTCCGTTATGAAAAATTAATAAGTAATGAATTTTATAAATTACTCTTACAAATTTTTGAAATGCGATGAACTGTAATGCGAAATAAACTAAATAAGTTATTTTTAATACAATAGAACTATTGAAATATGATATTAGCTTAGAGATTTTAATAATTACTCGAACTTAACTAATTGCTTTAAATTAAGTTTAATCGAGTTAGCTTATACAATCATATAAAGTATTTAATTTGAAGTGCGTTAAAAAGTGAATTAAAAATACTTTTGCTGAATGAATTAACTTGAGATTTACTGCGATGACTCCAAAAGACTTACTAAGCGTAATATGTATCTGATTTTTACAAATATACTATTAGGTCTAATAGTTAAATTGATATTAACTAATATGATATTTGATATAAAACTTAGAATTTGTTATTTTTAAATTTGATTTTATTTATATAATCTTGGTTATATTATCTGCAGTAAACTAATTTTGTTAAATTTAAACTATTCCAGAATAATTTGTTTATTGTAGAGATTATTCATGAATTAATTTAAAAAATAAAGGTTATGAGACTACGTTCGCCAAATCTGGAAACAAAACGAAATTATCCGGTGCTTTTACAATTTGATAAATTATTCTTGATTGGGTAAAAAGTATCATAAGCTCAAAAATAAGTTTTAGTTGATAATAATAAAATCCATAAATAATTATTCATAAATAATTATTTACCTTATTAAGAAATAATTTAATGATAAATTAACTAACTGCAAAGTGTTTAACTTCTTTATTACATCTACTGTTTAGATGGTACTTAATACCTTAATTGAACTTTGTTTTAAATTAGTTTATAATTAGCATTTCATTTATATTATCTACAAATTATCTTTTCTAAGTTAATCAATTATTCGTGCTTGTCAGAAAAATATCATAAGCATAAAAATAATTTTTACTTGATGATAATAAAGCGAATCTATTTATGCCTAGTCAATTATTTACTTTATTTACGAAATATGTTAGGGATTAAATTAATTAATATCTATATTGCAAAGGGTTACTATCTTTATCTTTACTAATGCTTGGTTGACATTAGATACCTTTATTGAACTTAGTTTTTATTTGAGTTCATAAATAGAATATATTAGTTATATTATCAGTGATCAAGATATCCTTACCTTATTTCAGAATAACCTGCTTAACTTACAAACTATCATTGAATAATTTTGGCATTTCAATCAAGATTGTGAGATTGAGTTCTTAGATGCATAAACACATTTATTCAGTTACATTATCTGCACCAATATGATCAAAATATCGTTTCTTTGTTTTAATAACTTGTTTAACGTACAATTTATAATTGATAAAATTTAGTTTCTTAATAAAGATTATGAGAATGTATTTGCCAAATTTTAAGATGCTTAAACACAGTTTTTTCAGTTATTATATTCGCAAAACTCTGAGATGCTTAAACATAAACCAAAGTGCACTGACGCTTTTCCAATTTGATAAAATTTTCTTTTCATTTGATTGAAAAGAATCATAAGCACAAAAATAATATTTTTTTAATATAATAAAACTAATTATTTTATTCCAGAACAATCATTTACTTTTTTACGAAAGTATTTCAGGAAAAAGATTAACACATCTATAGGTATTGTGAAGTATTTAATATCTTTATCATTACTATTGCTTGGTTGACATTAAATATCTTAAATGAACTTTGATTTTAAATAAGTTTATAAATAGAGTTTCAGTTATATTATTTGCACTAGTCTGATCAAAATATCTTCATCTCATTCTAGAATAACCTATAACCTGTTTAATGTGCAAATTATAATTTAATAAGTTTGACCTTTAAATAAGGATAGTGAGATTATATTCGTAAATGAATCCCGAAATGTTTAATGCAAAAATTAACTGATGCTTTTTCAGATTGATCAATTATTCTTGGTTAGCTAAAACGCATCATAAGCACAAAAATAAAATTTATTTTTTGTTAATAATATTTATTATTCTTTTCCAAAAAAATTTACCTTGATAAGGAACTATTTTAGGGAATAAATTAACTAATATCTGTTTCATTTTTAATGTTTAAATGATATTATCTACCCTCATTGAATTATGTTTTTATTTGAGCTTAAAATGAAATTTTCGTTATATTATCTGCGCTAGTATGATTAGGATATCTTCGCTTTATTCTAGAATAACCTGTTTAACTTACAAATTGTTACAATTGTTTGGAGTTTCCATAGAGCCAGGAGCACGGCAAATTTGACCTTAGTCTGGTAGTTTAACTACACTTTTTTCCTCAGTGTACAAACAAAAATTAACCACCCCTTTTCCAAATTGATCAATTATTCTTGTTTGTCTGAAAAATCATATACGCAAAATCATTTTTATTTGATGATGATAAAATTAATTACTTTAAGCCTAATCAATTATTTACTTTATGAAGAGAATATTTTAGGAAATAAATGTAACTAATACCTATACTGCAAAGTGTTTAATATCTTTATCATTCCTAAAGTTTGGTTGATATTAAATACCTTAATTGAAACTTTTCTTTGAGTTTATAAATAGAATTTTAGTTATATTATCAGCGCCAGTATGATCAAGTTATCTTTCCCTTATTCTAGAATCACCTGTTTAACGTACAAAGTATAATTGAATAAATTTGGCATTTAAATAAAGATTGTGAGACTATATTCGCCAAATCCCTAGATGCTTAAACACAAGCAAAAATTAACCGACGCTTTTCCAAATTGATCAATTATTCTTGCCTTGTTAAGAATTATCATAGGCGTAAGAATCAGTTTTAATTGATGATAAGAGCAGAGAAAGGGGGATTTTAATTTCATGCACCAGTTTAATTGCAATTTGTTTGAACTTCAATTATCCAGTTACAAAAATTCTCATGAAACAGACGATTTTTCCGCCGTATTTAAAGAAGTAGAAGAGATAAAAAAAAACGCAAATGATAAATTAGTTTTTTTCGTTTTTTCCGGTTTGTCATATTTTGTTTTCTAGAAACAGATTTCTTTCTCAATATTTCTCCTCTTTTGCGGATAACAAATTGTTTTGTTGAATTGCAATGGAGAAAAACAATTTATTGAAGAAATTATTGCGTTAACAATTATGTTTTCAGTTTTTATTTCCTGTTTATCCTTTTTTTCCTGTTTATCATTTTTTTTATCTACCTTTGAGTTTGATTGCATTAATCAGCAGAAAGTGTTTTTAAAATTTTAATGAGATGGTTTTAGTTTTGCTAATATTTCAGGGAATTGTAACAAAGAACATTAATTAATCTGTGATAAGAAATTAAGTTAATGGTTGTTTTCATTGTGGATATTGTTTACGAAAGCGTTATTTTTCCTTTTTTAAATGTTAAAATAATTTTTCACGTTGAATTATTACTTAAGAGTTTTGCTTAAGTAGTTGTTATCACTGCTGCCGTAAGCATGAAATAAATAACATTTTTATGAATGATTATATCTTGAAGAAATTCCATTTCAAATAAATAAAAGAAGTAGGAAAAACTATTTCTTTGAGTAAAATGAATGCTATTAATGGGCTTTCAAGGGATTAAATATTTATTTATTTTCCTTCGAAAGTCAAAGAAAAAAGACAATTTTTAAAAAAGATATTTTCTAACAAAGTTCTTTGTGCTAAAACATATAAAGCAATTTTTAAATTTAATTTTATATTTCAGCTTTTTAAAAAAACAAAAAACAAAAATAGTGTTTTGTGAGTTATTTGTCTGAAAATGAATTTCAATTTATCAATTTATAAACTTTTTTTGCTATATGAAGTGGCTATAATACTAAAAAGATAAAGATCCTTTTGTTGAAAAACTATTTAAATGTATTCAGGATGTTTCTCAATTACCTCTCTAAATATGAGCATTATAATCTTCTTCAGGCCAGGATAACCTGGTTGGCAAGGCGCTGACTCACGTGTGGGAGAACGAGAGTTCGAATCCAGCCGGCTGTAGACTCCCCGCGTAGTAAATGGTGACTAGTGCACGTTGAATATGTCGGGTCATGAAGTAGTCCATATTCCCATAACAAATCAATACCTCTAAGGATACTGAATTGGAGATTGTTCGTTATCTGGTTCAGGTCAACATTACGATCTGTGGATAAATGAATGAATGGATGTATGAATGGGATCGCCCTATAAACGGGGGTTACGTATGGTTGTCTCAGATGTAGAATTCTTTGCCATAGATGGCGCCACTGGAAAACAAGAACAACCCACCCCCTCTGCACTAATGGCTGACGACAACACCAACAACAAACTTCTTCAGAAATGCAGTCAAATTTAAATAAAAATTAGAGCCAGGATAACCTGGTTGGCAAGGCGCTGATTCACGTGTGGGAGAACGGGAGTTCGAATCCAGCCGGCTGCAGACTCCCCGCGTAGTAAATGGTGACTGATGCATGTTAGATCTGTCGAGTCTCAAAAGTCCACCATGTTCCCATAACAAATCAATACTTTTGGGGGTACTGAATTGGAGTTCGATCATTTTCGGATTCGGGTCAAAATTGCGATCTGTGGATGAATGAATGGATGTATGAATGTGTCCACCCTATAAACGGGTGTGACGTATGGTGTGGCAGAAGTCGAATTTTTGGCCATAGATGGCCAAGAATTCGGCTTCACCAATCAGGCTTCACAATTCAGATGGCTTTCACCAATCAGGCTTGCCCGTGTGGCAAGTCGCATTAGAAACAACAACAACAATTAAAAATTAGGAATATTACACGGAGAAAGAATTTCTGGTAAAATTACCATATAGTACGATAATGATATTCAACCTTAATTCCGGTCAGTAAAACCAAAAATATAGCTTTTAATTCAATGGTTAAATCATTTGGTAACTTTTCCATTTGTATGGTTTGGGTTTTCTGGAAATTGGTCTTGAAAATTGGTCTTGAAAATTATAGCTGTTATTACCAGACGATTAGTCAAAAATACAAAACTGAAAGTTAAATTGAGCCGAATAAATGGTTTTTATGCCATGCTAAGGTAATATCATGAAATTACTAAATTTTTATCACTTTTTATAAGACCATATTTCATTGTTAATTTTTCCAAACTCATTACCAAAGCCTTTTGGTAAAAAATACCAAGCTCTTCGATGTTTCCATAGATCTAGAAACACAGTATATTTTTTCTTATTCAGGTAGTTTTGACACGTTTTTTTCTCACTAGTGGTATTCTAAACTATCATTTAAGCAAGAAAAGGAGAAAAAATATTAAAAGATTTAGACGGAAAATTAATGAAAGTAAGATAAAAAAAATGTTTGATGGTTTTTACATAAAAAATTCAATTAATTAAAAAATAAATAATAAACAAAAGCATCTATTTTATAATATTCCACTGTGTTTAAGTAATTTAATTTCCTAATAATCTCATCAAGAGTTATTCTTTAACTTGTTATATTCATCACAAATCGGTATTTTAGCGTGAAAGAAGTCTTTTTTAAACTCTGTCGAATCACCATTAAGGAAAGCGAGATTGAGAGTTCAATAAATTTGTTTGATATTTTCTCCAAGTTATTAATATACAGCAAACTTAAATGGAGGTAAATAATGAACAAATATTCACTCTCCCTTAAATTATATTTTTGTATTTGATTTCTTTGTATTTTCCATTCCTACACACTTTATTAAAGTTTTTTTTTAATATTTTCAGTAAGAACTATTCTTGTCAATGATATTGAAATCACCCCTTATTATTAATTAGGCTTCAAAAAATTTGAAGAAAGTAATAGCTGTTTCTGACAAAAATTAAAGAAGGCGAGGAAAACAAAAACAAAATAACTTGTTTGATGTTCTTACCATTAGTTTATATTATTTCCATTAGTCTTAGACATACATTTGCATTAGTTTACATTATTACCATTAGTTTTAGACGTACATTTCCATTAGTTTACATTATTACCATTAGTTTTAGACGTACATTTCCATTGGTTTAAATGCAAATAAATAATGTATTAATACATTTTATACTGCACCAGGTTTTTTTTTTCTATACAGTTTCCTTATGTTTTCCTTAACAGCTGCAATATATGATAATGCTTACACCATTTATTATTAAAGCGAAAATAAAAGTGTAGTAATGTTCTGACGAATCACTAGTGAGCAATCATTAAAATATTAAAATCTCTAAATTTTGTTGCTTAAAAAAATTTATTCATTTCGCAAATAAATTTTAGTAAATAATGTACGAATATTCTAATGGATTTGACAAAGCATTTTTTGTATTTGTAAACATTATTTTAACGTTTGCGAATTTATTATTATATAACACGTTTACTTATCATTATAACACGTTATTTGTAAACACTATTGTTAAACCTGTTATTTTTATCATCTCTAATTATCTTATTACTGATGTAATTGTTGTTACTCTCAAACTTAATTCATTTTACCAGTTTTTATAACAAAAAAGCAAATAATGCATAAATATTCTGATGCATTTTATTTTGCATCATGTTGTATTTGTGTACAGTTTCTTTGTACACTTCGTATGCACTATTCTTATACATATATCACCTCAACTTATGTTACTGATGTGCTTGATGTTGATACTTACAAGCTTAATAAATTTTACAAATTTTCATAAATAAAACAAATAATTCAAGGATATTTTGATACATGTTATATTGCAACATGTTGTATATGTATACGGTTCCTTTACATTTCCCATAGGCCCTATTACTATAAATGCTATCGCTACCTCCTCAAATGAACTATACTAATATTCAAAGGTTATATTAAATGCGAATTTCACTGATGGATTTACCTGATTTATTATGTGCGCCCTCAAAATTAGATGAGCGCCCTTCGTTGGGTAATTTTCATACGTCTGTAGTAAATCCAAAGCGCTTGATACAACATACGGGCAATTCATGCTACTTCATCATTTGGAGCAGATGCGCATTATTAATGGAAGCTATCTATTGAGGTCGTGACAGTAATAACATAAGCTTTGACTAGTTTCAACGCTCGTTATGAGCTTTGATATCACTAGTTAATGACTTAATGGGCAATATTATGTCTCTATATATTTGAAAAAGATAATTAAAAGGAAACATAAAGTGTACTTTGTGCTACGTAGACTGAAGCAAAGCACTACGTGAATAGAGCACAAATAAAGTACAGAAATTGATATACTATAGTTTCAGTTCTCTTAAATTTCTCATCACCCTACATAGTTGGAATTCGTCCGAACTTGATTTCTGGGAATCATTCCATATTTTGAAAAATTCCAATTCGGTTATTTTAAGTTTTATACATACATTTGCATATAAATAGTCATACATGGAAAAAATAACAGTGCATATATTCATATAACTGGAAATAAACGAATGTTTCTCTAAAAACTAAAAGTGTGCTCCCCTCACGCTACGAGTATGGCTGCAAAGCGTTTAACTTAAGTTGCAACTTATCTTAGAGTACAATGTTTTATTTTAAGAGTTGTCTAGTTCTATTACCAATAGATAAATGCAGTCGTATTGGCTATTTGACGTTGTTCTAGACAAAGTTTGATTCATTATATAATTGTTTTTTTTCTTTTACCTTGCTCTTCGCGTCAAAATGCTTGACTAATTTTAATGAAAGTTAATCATTAGCTTAACAAAATGCTTTAAAGCATTCGAGTAGTTTATTTTGTTCAAATAATCATTAAAAACTTTTTTGTTATATGTCGAGTGTGTCAAAATGCTCAGTTCTTCTGAAGAAAAAAAACACCAAAAGTTCTTTAAATTCTCTCTAACACTGATCAATTTTAACCGATTTATGTTCCCATTATGCTTTTATAAATTTTAAAAAAACTGGATCAAACTACGTGACGAAGTACTGTGTTAAAATCTATTTTTACTGCAAAATTTTATACCATAATCTTAATAGTAATAGTTATTAAATTAAACAGATTCAGTGATATTGCCTTAAATATTATTTTAAATATTTTAGTACAGTAGATTTTTTTGTTCCGTAAAACTACTGTTCCGTAAAAATATATGGCCTCCTATTGTCAAAATATATTGGCACCTTGAGTACACCTACTTTTTACTACGACTACTATAACTTTAATCAGAATTTTTTTTACAAAAAGGAGCTTTCGCACTTTTAAATTAGCTTCCGTACGCTCTTGCACTAAATATTGAAGCAACTGTTCATTGTTCACGTTTATTTTAGATGCTACGTATCTTTACGTTATGTTGGCGTAATTTAAGTTTCAAAGAAAAAGATACAAGCACACTGTTTATAGCTGTTGAAAGCTGTTTTCTGTTTAAGCCTGCTTTTCGAATTCCACTAGTTCCATAAGAAACTAGATAAATTTTCGCTATTTCAAAATTATAAATTACATTAATTTATTTTAGCTATACAATTTAGTTAGAAGAAGTTGAATTATCAATAAAAATTCAATAATGTTTTTAAAAATATTAATAATAATAAGATGCATTCTTTATCGCTTAATTCATCAAGATCTATAATCCACCAAATTTTTCTGCTCACAGAACCACAGTTTTACGTACAGTAAAGCATCTTGAATCGTAAGTCACAGCTTTAAAGTGATAGTCTACGTCCATTGCAAATATTTGTTTTGATTTTGTTGTCAAAGTTAAAATGATATTCCACTACGTTAGCATTTTTTGCAAAATATTTTATTTTCACTTGCGTAAGTTGGATATTTTTCCCTGGCGCATGTGCATTTTACATGAACTAACGCATGCGCTCTAGAAATACGCATGTGCAATTACTTGAAGACTTACGTATGTGATTGCACGAAAGCTAATGTAAATCTGCAAAATCTCCAAATTGTTGATGAATTGTGCCTGACGACATATGGGGCTCGAAGAAATATATTGGTGTATTTTAATTGTAACATATTTTTTATTTAGAGTTCGACAATGGAATTTCTTTTAAATTGTTCTCTAATTAAAAGTAAGACAATTTATAGAAGTTATTAAGACATTTAAGCTCAAATAAAATAAGATATAAAATGTTAACTTTCAAGCTTCCGTGTTCCCTTAAATTTAAAAAAAATCAACATTAAGTCCCCTTATTTATTTTTAAACACTCTAGTACCTGTACATCGCAATGTAATCAGAGTTTCGCAACAGAAACTTCCATTCCTTTTCATTTCATTCGACTTTTCTGGAAAAATTAAGAAAATCCATTCCCTAAACGGAAACTATAGCTCGACTTTATCGCATTTTCCGGGACAGGAGACTGACTTTATCTGTTCTTCACATCGGAGACAATAAAGCAATGGCTGTCATTGTAGAAAGCAAAACCTTTTATTTTCACTGACAAAAAAACAAACAAACAGTACTGATGTATTACTTTCTGGAAGACAAGACGTTTGATTCATAGTCCTTTTCACTATCTGTAACTTTCTTCATGTTTATGCTCAACAAAAGGATGCGTTTTTACGACGATTACTTTTGCTTGATATCAGGATGTCCTGAAAAGCTCACAATTTTTGTGTGCGATTTCGAATAGAAAAATGTTTATTTTTTAGAATATTTCTTACGTATTCGAGATTACTTTCGCTTTACTAGAGATGGTGATGAAAATGTCAACACTAAAATATAAATTGTCGATATATTAAATTTACATTTGTAGCAAAAGGAAGCATATTCCCGAAATTGGTTCTTAAATTGAATTTGAAAAAAGGTTATTGATTTTAAAATAAATTTATATCGTATCATTTTGAATAAAAATAGTTATTTAAGAATAAAATTATTATTTTTAATATTTGCCGTATTTTTATTATTTGTAACATAACATTGCCATGTTATCTTTCAAATATTATTTTAAACGAAACATGATTATTTTTAGACATTATTAAATGTTATTATTTGACATAAAAACGATTAGTTTTAACATGAAACTTCTATTTTTAGCATAATATTATTCTTTCTAGAAAAAACACTATTGTTTTTAACAAATTACTGTTTTTTAAAGTGGACAACTTAAACTTTTTTTTAATTGAATATCTTTTTTTTTCTTTATTTCTATAAAGATAGAGAAAATATTTCAATTAAGCATATAGGTTTTTGCAAATAAAAGTACGTGTAATTTCTTTTAATGCTATCTACATATGCGTCATTTTCAAAGTAATTATATGGATCAACAAAATGATGTAGTGAACACTGCTGATTTATTACGTTATTTAAGATAAATTTTATCTTAAATTACAGTAAGCATATCAGTAGTAATTTATAGAAGTTACATTTGTCAAGAAATGAAAGATTTTAGTCTCCCGTACTGAAGGAGTAAACTGAAACTTTATTGTATAATAAAAAATGTTATTTGATCGTCATTATTTTCTGAAGGTAATACTTTTTTTATAAAGAAACTAAAAATAATCTAGTTACAGATATATAAAAAAGTCTTCCAAAAACAATTTTATTAATGTTATACTATTTCAAAATTTTTTTCTTAATTTGAAAGCATTTGGAATGCAAAAGAAAAAGTTTATCTTTAATATTATAATAATTTGCTTGTAGCTTTTACATAATATTTTTACGTTATCTGCACTGAATATTTTTTCTATTGTATCTGATTTTAATATTTTAATAATACTTTTTCAAAGCACAAATTGCATAATATTTTAAAAATATCACAATGGAGTACATAAACCTTTTATGTACTCCTTACAGTAAAGCATTTTTTCAAAAACTTTTTTCCAAAATTTTCTTTGGAGCATTTACATTTTGTAATAATTTACGTTTCTTTTTCCATTTTCTTGTCCGTTGTTGTTTATTTGCATAGTTATTTTGTTATTTGAAAACTTTTATGTAATATTTATGCAATGTAAACTTAATTTTTTTTTCATTTCTGAAGCAAGCTGAAATATAACTACACTGTGAGAAATTTCTTGGAAAAAAATCGTTTTATAGCAATTTATTTAAGTGTTTTTTTAACCATATTTAAACAAAATTGTCAAATAACCGAAAATGAGATATTGGTATTCAAACTATTAACTGTAGTACGAAAAACACTGTTTATTAATTGTTTTACGGTTTAACTAACAGAATTTTATCGATCCAAGAAGGCCCACCTAATGAAACCATTTAGTTCCTTGTATCTGGGTATATACTGTAGCGGAGTGGGCTAATCAGTCAATCTCAAGCCCAACGGAATGGAATGTGTAGTTTTAGCGTTGGTACTACAATATTTTCTCCATTTCCTTCAACACATGAAGAACTTCTAGTATCTTACACTCTCAATTTGTGACCCTGCACTATTATCATAAGATACTTGCATTCACACATAGATAGGAGTACCATAAATCTGCTTAACACGGAAAGTTTATTGCTTCCCATCTCTTATTATGGGTGAAACAACCAGATAAACTTATTAAAACACATTCCATAATTCATTTAATAAAACGCGACTCAACCACAACCTAACTCTAATATTCATTACCAAACAAAAAGCCTCGCTCCAATGTCCAGTTAAATTTCTTTTCAATGGTTTAGAAATTAGGTTAGTTGTAAATAGTTTTGAAAAAACCATATAGTTATGTAGTTTTTAATTCATGGTTTTTTAGCCATACCAGTTGTCTAGGATTCTGTTTGGTTAAATTTTTTCTTCAGATTTGTATTTTTTACTAAATGTGTGGTAATAAGAACTATAATTTTGAAAAACAGAATTTCCGGTAAACCATTACCATTTGAACTGAAAAAGTATCAAATGTATGGAATAAATATAATTTATTTTTGTTTTATTAACTATTATTAAGTTTTTTTCATCAATATTAATTTTCAATTACAATTTAAATTAAGTATGTTGATTTTGTTAGAATTTTTTCTTCGAATATATTTCTTGTTTTTGGATGTTGTGATTAGTTGGGAAATTTCTACGCATGAGCTTTGAAACTCAAGTAATGTTAGAGTTAGGGAAAACAGTAAGGTTTTGCAAAATCTCTCCATGATTATCAAATTTCTGAAAACGATTTTCTTTTTCGAATTGTAAGAATCAGTATTAGAGTTATATTTTTATATTAAGTTTTTTAGGCATATTGATCAGTTTCAATAGTTAAAAAAAGCCGAATTCTGGAAAAAAAAGTATCCTAACATCATTTGGTGTCGTAAATAGCCTTTTAAGGTGAGCTGTTAAGACTAATTGAGTAAGCGGCTATAGGCGGCTCGTAATATTTATGTTTCATAAGTTATATTCCAGTTACGTTTCAGAAACATTTGTCAACCAAAGAATAATATTAATTTTGTATGAAAAATGCCTCTATATGACTTAATAACTTCTTAATAACTCCCCTATATGCCTTGATAACTCCCCTTAAACGTATAATAGTTTATGTAATAAAAATATTGAAAGTAAATCTTACAATTATTTGTAAAAAGGAAATCTATGATGACTAATTAATACTCGTTGCATGAATTATCCTAACTGATGTTTAAAATGTAGATGCAAACATTAGTGTTTTCTTTTTGTTTATTAAAAATGAAAGCCATGAAGAATGCTTTGAAAGCCATAAAACAATGATAAATTACAAAAATAAACGTAAGGTTTTAAGAGAAATTAATTTTTTTCTTTTCTTTCATTAGTAATACGAGAGGAATTGATATAGATTTTTTTAAAGAACGACTTTTTTGCTTTTTAACCATAAGTCCCTTCGACCAGGGATCTAATGACAATTAAACACTATAAATTAATGAATTGTTTAAAGGTAAGTGACACCGTAGTGCATAAATGGAGTAAGTCAAGAAAAAAATAGAATGTTTTTATCTCTACTGTCCCTATTTTTGCTTTAAACATGGCCTACACACATCTTAACCATATTTCTGTATCATATTTTTAAGAAATGTAATGTAATTAATGCTACGAAAACTTTTGAATCTTTTTTAAACTGGAAATGTAATTATTCAGGCTTTGCTTTAAATCTAAAAGGAGATAAAATTTATTAAATAAATAAATGTATGTTCACAAGCATTCGTATATTCGTAAGTATTCATGCATTCATAAGTATTTATATATAAGCATTCATAAATAATTCAATTGCACTAAATACTTACAATTATAATAATGTAAGTGTACTTAATTTTTGTTTCATTTAAATGATAACGTTTCTAATTGTAACTTGTTCGAAAAATAAAATAGATTGAATGGATTTTAAGTCTGTACTTACCTGAAAGTAATAATTATTAAATTAATTACGAAACTGATTTATGAAATTATTTTAAACCAAGTAAACTTTTAACTTTTTTAATCAATTGGTATGAAGTCTTTTCGGAGGGTTAAAAAAGTACTGAATTTCTAAACCGTTTGAGTGTTTGAGAAGTTATTGAAGTAGAGGGAGGAGTACATGCTTCCTTCACACCCACACTATAAGAAAATAAGGTAAAAAGTATTGTTACTCTTCGTGCCGGTGCTTTTTACCGTAAAATTCATTTTTACCCGAATATGTAATGGAAAAAATATCTGATGTACCGTAATTTTTACAATGATAATTACCGTGAAATCACTGACTCACTCTAATGAAATAAATAATATAAAAATTACGGTATAACATTTAATGGAAGAAATGGATTTTATGGATTATACACCCAAAGTAAATATTATACAGCAATTTGATCTGAAATTTTTACAGTGTATATAAAAGTTTACCTATTCGACCGAAAACTATCAAAATCAGAAGCAAAAGTCCACAAATAGGGAATGAAGAAAAAATGTTTAAAAATATATAACTTTTACTCCTTTTTTTGTAAGACGAATTGTATCAGTTTTGTTTATGATTTGTGTCTTTTTTCGGCAACTATTCGTAGTAAAAAAAAATATTTTGATCATTGAAAGATTGAAAACATCAAAATTAATAAAGTTTTGCCCCAAATTAATTTTAAAAGCAAACTAAATATTTTAAAACCATATTAAAATTGTATAATATGTTTGACTAACCTGAAATTATATTAACTTTACTGTTTATATTACAAAATATTTTTCTGGATAATCTACAAAAATAAATAACTTGTAAAATTGTCTGGAAATTATTCAATCATGAAACACAAACAATATTTTTATACCAAAAACATCTATTATCTTGTTTGTTCATAATTTTTTTTAATCAAAAAAAGGGTATTGAATTTAAACAAATATTAAACATTAATAGTTAAAAAGAGCGTTTACGACAAACAGGATAATTTAGTTAAATTCATTTTTTTCCACCGTATAAATTTCTACCCCTTAAATTTTTCATAAAATGTATTAATTAAAACAATAAGTAAATAATTATCTTAGAAATGTTAGTTCTCTCTGATAATTACTTGAAAAAGAACAAAACAAATTTAGGGTATGAAAAAAACATGGAAGGTAAAAGATTAATCATAATAATTATAGCACTCCTGATTCGCACTCAAACGTTTTTTTTTAGTACAACATAGTGTGAAAGTTGTAGATTTTAGCGATTTTGACATCTATAAGAAGTACCATACGAGGAAGATCACCCCCTCTGGCTAAATCACTGTACATGGGGCACTTTAATGACGTATTATAAAAATTGATAATTAAAAAAAACTTTTAAATAATTATTTAAAAAATGGAAAAAGTCAAATGAGTAAATGTTAGGATCCAGTTTCTAAATTAATTTCTAATACACATCTTAATCAGTGTTTAATGTTAACCCATTTAAATTTTTACTATTGCCTCTGCTATCAATGTCACAGCATAATCTTATTTAATTACCAATTTTTGAGCTGGCGACTATAAATGTATGAAATAATATTAGCTAATTTGAAGCTTGGATGGGACCACTAAAAAAATCTCTGCAACTGTTTGTTCACAATATGTTTATCATTATCCCCCAAACATGACCAAACACTTAGTTCCATTTTTAGGGATCTAAGTTTTAACGGCCATGGTTGAAATGCCATGTAATTTTTGCCCTGTCAAACGACGTGGATAGCGCCTGAGCTGGTACCCCCTCTCTTTTTCACTCGAGAGAGAGCTTTCAGTCACAACAAATTTAGCGTGCATATTGCTGCATGTACACACCGATTGTGTTGTCAGCTACCAGGATCGAACTCACCACTCTCAACTCTCTAATTAGTGAAGTGAGTGACGTTTATTTAGACGAAGTTTAAAAAGTGTTTGATTTACAACTTAAAATTTTTAATCTTGAAATGTTTAGCGAGAATTTATAAATCAAACATCAAGAATAAAACCTGTTTTCAAGCATTTAAGTAATGTAGCGGAAAACGTCGTTGGTCTAATTGAATGACTTCGCTAATGTTTTCCAAAGTTTAATCTCAAATCGGAATAAATTCCAAGCAAGCCTTCGAAGAGAACGTAAATTCTTTCAGCTCTGCAATTAATGTCAATATTAAGTAAATACAATATTGGAATAGGAAACATAATTAAATATACGGAAGTCATTTGTTTGGCGTCCTTTTGTCTTTAAAACAAATTGTGCTAGAAATAACTTAGAATTCAGTTTTCGTTGAATATCATTTCAATAGCATGCATTTATTGCCATATACTTTTAGGTTTCTTATAGAAATATTGGCTTTCAAATTAATATTTAAAAAGTATAAATCGGATTAAATTAATCCTTAGTTAAGACGTATAGATGGTAATTAATTTGAAATTTTAAACTTGTTAGAAACAGTTATCGTTCCCCTACAAAATTGTCATTATGAATTGAAACTAGGAGGAATGCGTTTTTGTATTTTTCATAAATAAAGTAACGAGGGTTGATTTTTAAGTCACTCGTATTGGAATTTGAGCTATTTAATGATAAGCCATATGTTTTTAAAACTGATTATAGAATGTTTTTGATGAAAATGGTTTTGTTTATTGTGATTTATTTTCATGGCAATGCTGATAACTTGTGAAGTGCCTACCTGGAAATAATGCTGTGATATGTTTACATACAAAAACCTAAAAATTTCAAAATTCGAGGTTTATTAATATACTTTCTCAAAGTCTTGCACTTTCAATGAGATAGCATTTCAAATTGATAGCAATTGTATTAAAATATTAATAAATGAAATAACTTAAATAAATATATTAACATATCAAACATATTGTTTTATATTGTTAATTAATTATATTAAATATAAAATTTTAAAGTGTCGAATAGCATTTTTTCATATAACTATAAATTCTAATATTTTCATGTTCTATTATTCTATTATTTTCATGAATCTATCATCTTCAGGAATATAGTTTTGAAATGCTTTTTTTAATGGCGTGTATAGCTAACTTCTGAAATTATTTTTTGTATTTTTCTAAAGAGCGACATTATATTTAATTCGTCATTTTTTCTGCTGAATAGTTCTATTATGTTATTTTAGGTCAGCGAGTTTGAAAATAAAATTACCAACACACAATTACTTCGTTATTACTTACAATTAACGAGTAATTTCACTATTTTGTGTCCTTTGGATACCTTTTGTTTTCCCCGGATAGTAGTTATTCTCCATTCTTTGAATTTAAAAAACCGGTAGTTGTTGAAAAGAAAAGAATGCTTATTCTTTGTACTTGATTACGAAAATTAAATTACGTTAGCGTTAACTAATAAGAGTATTTTTGGAAGTTTTATATTTCTTTCTATCAATTGAGCGAAAGTTCGGAGTTCGAAATGATTATTTTTCCTATAGGCAGAATGGATTATTTATTAAGTTCAGCAACGATTCTAGTAATGCGCAATTTGGAAGTTTTCTGGTCTTTAAAATTATGATTATATCGCCGGGGAAAGCTATGATGACTCAGAAAGATATAGGTGGCTCAGAGAGTTCGGGAATAGAGCGCTCGCTGCACAATGACGTGATCCATGGTTCAAATCGTAGTGATGGCTGGCCACTGCTTGCATCGACTTCAGTGCTGACGTAAAATATCCTTCATTGCAGATGAGTTAGAGCCATCTTACTGTCAGGCTAACCGTGATAGGTTTTTGTGGTTTTCCTCTCCATGTAACGCAAATGCGGGCTTTTTCCATCAAAAAGTCGTCCTCGAAGACAAATTTCTCTCAATACTTCCCAATACTCCAGGGGTTCCCTTGTCTTCAGGATTGTGTTCAAAATTACAAGGCCGCGAAGCATTGGTAATCGTAAACTCGAAATTGGTTGGGCTGTTTGACGACGGTTATAAAATGAAAAATAAAATCATTTTTGTATGGGCGTTGCAGAAATGGATTATTTATAGATCCCCTTAAGATCCAGTGACGGTTCTAGCAATGCATAAAGATGAAGTTTTCTGCTCTTTAAAATTACGATAATAACCCTGGGAATTACAACTGCGAATATTAAATACCCAGTTCAAAACTTCTAAAATATCTTATTCGAATATGAAATATTTATAGGCTTTAATATTCAGTGTTTCAATGTAGAAAGGACCAATACAACCACGTAACTTCTATCATCAAATTAGAATGAATTATCGCAGTGTTATGCAAATTATATAAATTTCATCTGTTTCACAGTCCGCGAGCAGGAAATATATCCCTCATTGTGTTTTAGAATGCATGAATAAAACATGTAGCGTATCACACCATTTAAGCCGAGCTCGATGTCCTTGTCCCATAAAATCAGCTTCCAATATTAAGTGAAAGGCCTAATGCATTTCCTATTCAGGGAAACCAATTTCATCAAATGCAGTTTTACATGCGAAAGAAAGAACAAAAAGGCGCGAAATCTAATTCCTTCTCGAACCAAAATCACTCATTCAACACTAAAAAGGAATCTTCTTAAATGTTCTCACCACACTCAGCAGCTGCTGCCGTGAATCGATTCTTCAGTCTAAAATTACCAAACAAAGGCTTATTTTTCTTCTTTTTTTATACCTAGAACAAAATAGCGTATCGCCATTTTGATGAACAATAGGGTATAAAATATATCGTCTGTTTATTTCTATAAGTTTGCAGTACTTTCTAGAATTAAGAAAAAGAAATTAAATTTAGGACGTTTCTTACTTTTCCCCCCACTCTCTTCTGTGTCTTTCTTTCAGATAAATAAATGACGAAGTTTATAGTTGAAAAAGTTTTTTAGAAGTAAACTTTCTCAGAGAGTTTCGTTGAAATTAAATAAGGGATGTTCTTTCGCGAAAGATTTTTGGATGAAAACGGTACGGCGTATTATTTGTTGTGGAAATCTCTTACCCTATCGAAACTTTAAAAAAAGATAAATTGTAAAAAGAAATTACAAAATAAAATAAAACGTATTAACTGAGTTTAAAATGTAACGTTATTATACTTGGGAAATTTGATTTTGAGCAATGTTGGCTATGGAGTAGATAAATTAATTCAATTGAAATTAATTCAGCACACAAAACATGAAATGAATTACAATAATGTATTGCTTAACATAATTATTTTAAGATTGTTACCAGGGCATGAAAATAATTTAATCAAAATACTTTTTCCCCTTACGAGTTCTAAATAGACGTTAAAAATAGACGTTATAAATACATGTTTTTAATATTCTAAATAGTATATTCATAAAATATTTGGAATGAGTTTAACTATAACTTCTCTTCAAATTTAATAAGGTGCCAAACTAAATCCCAACTCAAACAATCCCAACTTGAATTTGATTACACGATGTTATGGTTCAAAATGAGGCGATACATGGTTAAACTTGGCATCTTATTTAGGTTCCAGTAAAAATGTATCGTATTATGGCTCAAAATTAAACAAATGTTTCTGTGGAGTAAGTTCAACCATTATATCTATACTTTTTTCTGCAGATTTAAAAAGATGCCAAAATTAACCATATTATCTTCTTTCTACTTCTATTCTGCTTAAATTTGATTTACACCATACTAGGGTTCTATTTAAGCTTAAAGAATGTTCAACTTAGGTTGCAGTAAGCAAGTTTCATAGCGTGGTTAAAATTGAAGGAATTTTTCTTAAAAAAGAGAGCGAATATGTTTGAAGATGAAAACAAATTTATGCGAATGAAAATTTTCTTTAGATTTCAGTTGCACTCAACATTGGATTTTACACAAAATGAGCAGTTGCTACTTAATAAAATCAGGTCTAGTCTAATTCACGATCAGAAGTAAAATTATACCTATATAAGTATTAGCTATTAAGATTGAACTCGGTTATTAAATTTAAACATAGAAGTTAAAACGGAACACAAATATCTATAACAACATTAAATATGACAGGAAGAATACATATTTCTCTCTCTCTTTTTTTTAAAAAAGTAAAAAACAGTCAGTGAATGTTTATGTGAACCAACAATTCTGGTTTCTCGTCACCCCCCAACACCCTCCAAGAGAATGACCAGTTGCAGAGGACGCGACAAGATCTTGTCTCCTCACCGCAAATGGACAGTTCTCCACCTCACCCAGGGGTAAATTTGGGAACAAGAGTCTTTTTTCACATTTGGCAAAAATGAAGCTCTTCCTGGATAAGTATTTCATTTCCCCCTTTTATCTTAGGTAGCTTTTTTGTGTTTCTAACTTCCTGATAGTTTTCAAATCTCTAACAAATATTCTTTCGACTATCTACTCCAAAATAAATCTAGTAGAGCTTGTTAACACTTCTAAACTTTCGATAGTGGTACCATTTTCACCTTATTGTTGACCTACGAGGAAATGTGCTGGCGTCAAGGCTTCAATTTGATCTCCAATTTCGTATTCGTGCTTTAGTGGTCGACTGCTAATGGCAGCTTCAAACTGTGATCAAATTTTCTTCTTCCAATTATGATTGTCTTATGGTTCCGCACAAACACCTTTTCACAATTCCAACCATTCTCTCCCAGTAGCTTCTATTATCTCATTAGAATAACCTCGGATATATGTTTAAAATCTAGAAGTTAAGACAGAACGTATGTGTTTCTTAAACATAAAGCATGACAGAAGGTATACGTATTCCTAGGTTCTTTTTAAAAGTAAAAAATAGCCAATGAATGATTACGTGAACCTTCAAATCTTGGTTCTCGGCATTAGCCAATTAAAAACAATTTTATAAATAACATAAGTTTAAGAATGTTATATTATTTCTTAGAATTTTTTTTATTTTATTTTCCTTAATGTAATTGAAATCTTATTATAAAGTTACAAAGAAGCTTTAATAGTCGGGTCTCGAACAATATTTTTGCCGTTTTCTTGTATCGAGAAATAAAAGAAAACTCTCCTTTATTTGCTTTTAATAAGGTGTTTTTGAGGTTGTTTTGAGGTTGATAGGTGTAAATATATACAGCTGAGGTAAAAAAGGAAGTTATGTTTTTCACTAAAAATAACTTCAGTAATCAACATCAATTTCAACCTCATTTACACCTCATGAAATCATCATATGTGGATAAGCAATATTTTTAGCTGAAATTGGAAGAAATTATACACATCTCAAATATATTTATTTAATTGAAGCGTAAAAAAACTAATCTGTACACCTGAAAGGCAAACTCTCAAAGCTGTTGCTCAAAGGTAGGTTTCTATCAATCTTAAAACAACCTCAAGAGTAACTAAAACAACTTCATATACCTTGATTTATAGATTTTCTAAGATTATTTTTGAAGTCAACTTCAAATAAACCTTTCAGTCTTAACACCTTAAAACAACCTAGAATAAACCTTAGAAACACCCTAAATTTTCGTAAGAGCAAACGCATATA
>NC_092211.1:63003198-63059921 GCF_043381705.1 Parasteatoda tepidariorum | reverse complement strand
TAGATAGATATATAGATAGATAGATAGATAGATAGATAGATAGATAGATAGATATTGTTTCAGTTAGGTTAGAAGCCTGTTTAGAATTATTATTTCCTTATTTCTTATTTTGATTACTTACTATCTGTAAGCAACCACTTAATTTCTATAGATACTTGAATAGCTAATAGCCAAAATATTATTAATTTGATCAGGAACGATACTTTTTGCCACTTTCTTATGTTTAGAAATAAAAGCTCTTTTATTTGCAAAAAAGGAATTGACTTTTTGAGGAATAAGGATATCACACAGATTATATGTATGCTTTTACTTATATAGTATGAACCACGGTTTCAGTATAAAAACCGGTTTATAATTGTAACCATAAGTTTTTATTCTGACTGTCTACTGACTGTAAGCAACCGAGTTTTCTTACGAACTATACTCGAATAGTCTATAACCAAAGTTTTATTAATCCGATCTCGGACTATATTTTTTGCCGTTTTCTTATATCTAGAAATAAAAGAAAGCTTTCTTTTATTTACAAACGAAAGAATTGGCTTTTTAAGGATTGGAGCGAAGATATCGTGATTTACGAGGTTCTTCGTTTCGTCTGAAATCGCTTTTCACATTTTTTTTCCACCGCGGGAATGTTTTTTGTCTTTGTTTATTACTTCTTTATCAGTGGGTTTTAAAGTCAGCATTGTTCCAAAAATTGTTATGTATTGCCCTTCATCAAAGGGAAGAAGAAAAATACGGTTTTGTAAAATGTTTGTTTAGATTCTGTTGAAGCTAAACTTGTAAAATTGCGCATCGAATAATTGTTTTAAGGGAAGTTGGAGATAAATATTTGAGGAAAGAATATTTGAAAGAACATTGTTGAAATACACGCTAGTTGAATATTTTATTCGCATGTATTTATTTTAGTGCTAAACATTTTACTAAGCTCCTCATTTGTTTTAGGGATCTCTTCTACGGAATTGACTTACGATTTTTTATGTAATCTGTTAAATATTTATACATTAAATAAGATATATTTGAATAGATATATTAAATTGATATGATATCAGTAAATTTAAATAAATGAATGCAACAAAATCATTCCACAAAGTTTCCAAAAGTCCAACCAATGCTCTGCTAATGAAACCAGATTCTTTATTTTCCATCTAGCTTCAGAAATATCTTCAAGCTTTAGCAAAAAATGGCATTGCTGACTGGAAAAACTATTAACTGGAAAATTATTAATTTATTTTTAAATATACAACTTATAGTTACAAGTTTGCGAAGTTTGAAGTCAATTTAACTAACCCTCATGCAATTTTTTTTTAAGTCGGAATGGTTTGACAAGCAGTAGAATGCGTTATAATTTTTTTTCCATTTAGCAACGCTGCCTGTTGACAGTTTTTTTTTTCTGTGGATTAACAACTGGTTTACTGAACAGAACAAAACAAACTATGAATATCAAATCCATCAGATTTCCTTCAATTTATTTCATTTTTTTATTTTTTGACTACTCGTTCATTACTTGCCAGTCTGTCATTGCTTTTTTAGGTGGATACTAAAAGTTTTTTTTAATAAAAATATGTTTTTAATTACACAAAATATTTGGAATTTGATGCCTTATTATAAAATTTAAACAAATATCTGAAAACACTAAAATTAAAAAGAAAGAAAGAACAAACTATATTTAATTTCTGAGCTAAATATCTGTTCGGAGCTTAATGAGTTATACGACTGTAAGACTTATTTGAAAGTACGAGAGAGGACACTTATGAGGTATCAGGAATATTTCTTATATTTATCGGACAATATTTCTCTGTAAATTATGGAGTATTGACAAAATTGTTAAACACTTTCATATGCATTTGCATAGAATATCACAGTTGTTTGCTTGGTAGCAAATTAATTAAAAGATTATTACGGCAAAAAAGTGAATACTCAATTTGTTTGTTAAATGCTATTTTATATTATTTTCATTTACAGGTTTTGAAAAAAAAGAATATTATTAAAATTGAGCTCAATAAAAGTGTTACATTCTCTTTTTTATTTATTAACTTTTTATTTATTTCATTTTTTTTTTACTTATTTCTTTTTTTAAACTTATTTCATTCACGATCGCAACGCTTGAGTACGCCCTCTAGCGGAAGCCTGAAAACATCAGGCATTTAGTTCTATCATAATCATTGGCAAAGTCTGACGCCATTTTCTTGGCAGCAAAAAAGAAGCAAAATTTCATTAGGAACATGCAGAAGAACTTGAAAAACGATCCTGAACATCGGTAAAGCTTTCTGAAACAGAAAGAGCAAAACATTTGAAGAATTTCTCAATAGTTTTTACCTTTCTATTATCAACAACATAACTTCCGATTTCATGATCGCTTGCTATTACAGATGTGTGTATTACGGTAAAAAAAAAGTTTTTTTTTCCGTCTTCGATTCATTACAAATTGAAGTGAAGGCAACACTGCTTACTTCATTCCAATAAATAAATGTGATTTCACAATGGACGGAACTGTAATAGTTACAGAATAATCTTCTTCTTTATAGAATAGTATATATTTCTGTATTTATATAATTCGAAAAACAACAGTGACGAATCATCCAAATAACTTGAAATAGTATTATTTGTGTTGATTATTAATAATTTTTTATCGTTTTCTTGGTAAGTATTTTTTAATTTTGAATGATAAATTTTAACTTGAATTCAGTTTCTGTTTTTAAGTCACATATTGAAATTTATGTCGAGATCTTGCAATTATAAAATTTTATTATGTGGTATGTCATCTTAAAGTAATGAAGGGATAATCTATGTATATATTATTTGAGAATAAAGTTTTCAAATGATGAACATATCATTTTGGAATTCTCCGGATTTATAAAGCAGATAATTTTAGAATTTTTATAATAAATAATTTTATTTGTAAATAATTTATTTTCTTATTTGATGATAATTTTCTATAGAACGGTTTTCTACGTCCGATTATGATTGAAAAAAACATGAAAGTTTCTTATTTTAATGTGAGGAACTTTTAGAATTGCTTTTTTTTGTTTCGTAAGCATTCTTTATTTTACGTTGTTTAGTTTATAAATAATGATTTTTATTGAAATTTAAAATTTTTTGATAAAAGTTGTTGTCAAGAAACGTTTTTTGCAAAATTAAATGATATAAAATTATGAGCTTATGTATACTTTTTATTTTAATGTTTGAAGTAATACGATTCTTGAAACTATGGAATGTAAAGTTTACGTAGGCCTTTCATGTTACATCATTAAATTTAGCAAAACGATATCTCTGGTTTTCACTCTAATAAGAAGATACGCATTTTTTTCCTGTTTATTTACAAATATTTTTCGATGTGTTTTAGATATACCTTCTCTAAAAAAAGAGATACCATTTTGCTTTCGCTTGCATAGGAAAGAATATCAAACATTTTGGTTTTTGTAAATTTAATAAGCCACAATAAAGAAGGAGCGCTCCAATGCTACACGCTACATTAAAGACGGCTCCAGAGCAACTGAATGACTGTTCATATGGAAATCGCAGGAGTTCGTCTCATGCAACAACTCCCCCTATAGTTCGTTGTGATAACGAATTTCATTTTATTTTTAGTTAAACAAAAATTAACTTTAACAAATAACTCTGGAGGAGAAATTAAGTGAGGATATATAATTGTGGTGTTGCTGTGGACACGTTCCTATTAATTTCATGCGAAACTAAGGTGGATAATTTAATAACACGACACTTATTGTTGTATTTATTTATATAAATAAATTAAGTTTTAAATGTGTTTCATTGTTTACAAATTTTTCCAAGATTAAGATATTTATTTATAAAATTCTATTTTTCAGTGAAAAACTTAGGAAAACAAATGATTTATCAGATTTAATTTTTTTATGGTTTAAATTGTAAAGGTCTGTTTGCTGTCGTTCAATGTTATACAAATGTTGTATCAATTGATCAGATTTCTTAAAAACTAATTTCCCATACATAACAGTAAAATATTACTTCGTCCACTAAATAGTAATTCTTCTACCGAAAATAGATAATAGCCAGTGGGCAAAATAAATCCCCCTGTATAAATTTTAATTTAATGATTGGCGTACGAGGGGGTAACCTCAATAATGAACGAGGAGGTAGCCTCAAATATGCTAATTAATTAATCCAAGAAATATTTTAAAATAAAAAATCAACCGTAAGAACGCATTTTTTCTGAATGAATATATTTTTAATTAACAGATTTGAATTTTTGACTCTCAAAATGTTGGGACAGATGCAATTTGGGAAGTATGGTCGCAACAGCTTGGTCAGGAGCACACCCCAAAATTTGGACCCCTCAATATTTACTTTACTTTTTGCGCATTTCGACATATCGCAAGCATTTTTAAAGTAAAACTGTAAATTTTTGCACTCAATTATAAAATCTAATTATCCAAAGATAATTCTATACACAAATTTTTTCTAATAATTATTTAGTATGTTTTATTATTTTATTTACTAATAATCGAAACAATTTTAAACTGCAAGGTATACAAATGTTTACATCATTTTTAATGCAATTTTATGTGACAAAATGCTAAATTTGAATGGCATCAGTCAAATAGCTCTTGAGAAAGTTAGTTTTAGTGAATTTTTAATTTGAATTTAATTTCTCAGAAACTATTTGCCCGATTTTGTTTAAATTTTGAATTTTAAGACAGAAAATTAATTCATGAAAATAGTATAAAAACAGTATACTTTACAGTTTTAAGATATTTTTAACTGACATTAAATAAAATAATGGTAAAAAATAATAATGAATTTTTTGATTAGCATAAATTTTTTTCCGAGATATAGCGAAATTCGAAAAGGGCTATTACAAATTAGCATTAGCGGGCCCAGGCCCTGGACCCCTCTCCCGACCAAACTATTGAAACCGTGATTCTCTGGTTGTGGGTACCTCCTACTTTTGGGAATCAGAAATTTGAATCGTTCGAAAAAGAGGTATGTTTTTACAGAGAAAGTAAATTTTTTTTGGATCTGATTTCATAACTCAGGGTGATTTTTCATACTGTACAAATTTATCTTGAATAGCGTTTTAATTTCTTTTGATATATTTATTTTGACACCGATTTAACAAATTTTAAATAGTTTCAGTTCAAAATGTAAAGTTCTGCTTGCTGTCGTATAAAAGTTGCATTGATTCTTCAAACTTCTCAAAAACCAAATTCATATAAATAACGAAATAAATTATTTTTCTAGTAAAAATTTTTTCTCTAAAAATAGACTTCTAATGATACTGAAATGCATCTCAAATTCTATTTATAAATGTATATTAAAAACAACTGTGGGTGGAATGCAAATTAGAAGAGGGATATTATAATAATGTTTCCGGTTGAAATTCTAGTTCAGTTATAATGAGGGTTATTTATATTGAGGGCATATTTAATTATTTTTAAAGGTATTTTTAAAGATTTTTCTAAGTCATTAAAATTTGAGCGTAGCTGAGGACCAAATAATTATATTTGTTGCAGAGAAAAAAGAAACATAATTAATTTAAAATTACGCGATGGAATTTTAAACTTTCATTTCACTACAGATAATACAATGTTATGTAAAGATCGGGATTGTTTTTACTGGATATCATAATTTTCGCTTGTGTGTTATTGGGATTACTTATAGGTGATTATTTCTCAAGTCATAACATATTTAGTTTCTTTCTTCGTCGTTCAAATATAAAACTCGTTATACATGATACGGTAAACTGATGATTGTGTATAATAATTGTTGATTATTCATAATCACCACTAAATTTGGTTTATTTATTGAAATTACATACATTTGCTGACTTGTGTGCTCAATATATAGGCTTATAAGTCATTGTCAAGTAGAAAATACAGATAGAACAATTCAGAGAAAGACATCACAAAGAATACATCCAGGGTTACGGCGGGATTCGAACCCGCTACCTCCACGCTTAACAGAGCGTTTGGACCGGCGATACCGCTCGGCTAGGGAGGCCCCACTAAATTTGGTGAATAGGATAAATTATTGAACATCCATCAACTTTACAAGTTTCTTCATTTGATTTCAGCCTTGTAAGAAGCTGATCGCTTCATCCAGTTATATTTATTAAGTGGTCACACAGTAAAATTTTCACAACATTAAAAATACAATTGCATTTTTCGATAGTTTAACCTTTTAAGATAATTGTATCAAAATATGTAATTGATTTTTGTAAAAAATAGAAAAGTTAAAGCATAATATGTCGAGCACAACCCGCTATGTAGGACTCATTGTGACATGCGTGATCATGTGTACTTGAGCACACTATTAATTAATTGATTTTCTCACACCTATTAAAAATGATGCTCACTCCTGTTTAGTAAAGTACTTTCGTTTTGATTATTTCATGGAAATAATTTGTTTAAAATTATGTAAGTAGAAGAATTAATGGTACTTTCAGAATAAATAGTTGAATTTGGACGTCTAGTTTCTGCCACACTAGGTGGCAGCACCAAGACTCTATTTGGATGCTAAAGTGCACTTGGAATTTAATTTTGCCGTAAATGCCAAGAGCCAATAAGACACTCTAGGGATCTCTTACATGCCGCATAATCATACGACATGACCGCTGAAGATTTTCTGCTTCCCGAAAATCCGGTGTCTGGGGCGGGGATCGAACCCGCACACTTGGGCTCAGAAGGCCGAAGAAAAACCAACTGCGCCACCCAGCCAGTTGGTTCAAATATCAGATAATGATATTTTACGAGTATGTTATTACGTGGCTAGTGTTATAATGAGGCTGTCGCCTTAACAACTGCAATTTAAACATTTAAATTTAGTTCAAGAAATTTCGTGAAATCGCCTTTGACTTACCCAACAGGTTACAAAATATATAGTTATTCACTGTGAAATTACGCCAAAGTTAGCTCTCTATTTCTCTCTAAATCTAACGTATCTCGTTATGTGATAACGTGATCATATGCTTGAATCCACAAGTAACCCATGGTAATCTGTCTCCCAACGTTATAAGTCTATGTTTTTTTCCCCTCGTTATCTTCTTCATACTCTCTGCATCTGACAAGGATATAGTTTGGGGGAAATATAACCAAACTGATAAGCAAGCATACACAAAAATATATTTGGGACTTACATAACAGGAGAAAATTCCAAATCTTAAATAACTTACTAAGATCATTACAAAATCAGACATAGTATTCAAACAAATAATTAGAAAAATAAAATTCAGATTTATGCAATGGCTTCTTAGTAAAATAAAACTAAAGACAAAAGTTTATTTTATGGTAGTTGAGAAGGTAGTATAATGCGAACATGATTCGTGGAAATCATTAAAATAACAGTACACGGCTTTTATAAATAATGAATTTCTCTTTTTAATGACTCACTGAATTTTAAAATGGAGTTTTTATTAAAACAGATGATACATATTTAATGAAATACAATCTCGCATAGCAATAAATTACAATTTTGTCTTGGTACATAATTTTTGAAGCTACGGTACAATGATAGTACATAAAAGACAACATTTAGTTTGAATAAACGAATTATAATGTACATTATGGAGGGTCATTTTTTTATTAGTATTTGCATCAAGATAGTTGTAATAATTTGCCGAGTTGTGGTAATAAAAAAACTAAAAACCATCATAAAAAGGGGCAAACTATCTAAGTAACGTCTAATACGTAGTCATTTCAATTTCAATTCAATTTCAATTCAATTTCAATTCAATTTCAATTCAATTTCAATCCAATTTCAAGTTGTTTGTTGTGGTACCAATGCCGGATTATCCCCTATATTGAGTTCGAAACAACACATTTCTCAAACATCATCAAATAATATATCTAACGTTTCATCAAATAATGTGTCTAAAAAATCTAACAAAAGATATCAAATAATGCATCTCAAACATTTCTGATAATTAATATTTAAGAGTCATAAATATTTAGGGGAGTGAATTTTAGAATTTATTATCCGAAATTAAAATCTAAACACAATACAGATTTGCCATTTTGTATTTGGGGGAGAATACAACATACTGAAATTTCAATTTCCATCCACTTGCAATAAATTTGTCCAGTTTATAATAATTACATTTCTTCGTAGTCTAGCTCAGTCTCTCTCATTTCTGGTTTTCCAACTACGGTTTCTACCCTTTTCACAATATTAAATTTCATCGGACTGGAAAAAGGGCTCATGCTATCAACAGAATTATCCTTAACGCTTCTTTTAGCTCTAGCAAAAGCGCTAGAGCCGCTGCCACCAGCCAAAAATAGCTTACTGAAGAAATCCCACATGGGTGGGACATCTTCTACCTCTGGAGTAGTTGGAGTGAAATACGGAATTTTGCAATTTCCTTCCATGCAATTAGCAGCTTTGAAAGTGATATTTTTTGGCATTGCTGATGCATTGAGACAGGCCATAAGAGCATTATTGTAGACATCTTGAATGCAGTCGTAGCAATTTGGTGTGTACTGTGTAGTGTCAGCAGAGTAGGCGCAAACATGGACTGCGCTTACAGTTGCCGATAAACTCGATCTGATCTTTGATAAGAGAAGTGTGTAGATCAAGCTGAAAGCTACGGAGAAATGCATGTTGGATAGCTGAAACAGAAAAAGGAATGTTAGGTTACATCGTAATAATAAATAAGGCATGAATTATTTTTATTCATTTATTAATAATGTATTATCGTGGCATGATAAAAACGCACTGAAATTTAAATGCTGTTACAATTGAGGAATACAGAGGAAAAAAACGCGTTGAGGGATATTTCAAGGAATTTGAGATAAAGCAGTTTTGAAAGTTACCTTTACGTCATAAATCAGTTTTCAAAACATAATTTTTTTTCCTTTAAAATTGGGTTGCTCTCTCAACACTGTTGGTTGGTTTTTTACCTACCTTGATCTGGGTCCGGATGTTGTTCTCCGCGAGAAAAGCTGGTGCGATTACATTTCTTATAAGGTTTCGAATCTCTCCTAGTTTTGGTACTTTGGTGTCTTATCGCTTAGTAATTCAAGGTTTTGTCTCTCGTGATTTGGAAAAAATTTCCCAGTGAGAGAGTCCCCACCCATAAAGCCGAAAATATCAACACACAGAGCCTGAAAAAATGCAAACAAAAATCTTGAAAAGTCGTCATACAAAGCCAGAAACACACACACACATAGCCTGAACAGTCCCCACACAGAGATGAAAAAGTCCACACACAGAGCCTGAAATATCAACACACAGCGCTTGAAATGTCGACACTCACATTTTCTTAATAAATATCCTCAAATTAATGGATAGTTGGAGAGAACATGGCATGTTGTGGTACAGTTAGAAACAATACTGTCTTTGATTTAATATTTTCTTTGTATTTAATCTATTGTCTTCTTTTTAATCCAGATCGAATCCCAGACTATATAAAATAGCTCACTAGAATTGCTTTAGCATGTCCTCAACAGTCATACCAAATTAACAAAGCATTAATCATTTTAAGTTTTATTTTGACCCGTGATGGCTCAGGGGATAGAGAAATCGCCTTAAAATGAAGTGAACCGAGTTCGAATCCCAGCAATCTCTGGTGTATACGAATTTAGCTTGCACCGACAACAGTGCTGACGTAAAATATCCTCAGTGGTAGACGGATCATCCCCCTGCCGTCAGGTTTACCGTGAGAAGTTTCCATAATTTTCTACTTCATGTAACGCAAATGCGGGTTAGTTACATCAAAAAATCCTCAACAAAGGTAATTTCTCCCAATACTTGATCGAGTAGTTCCCTTGTCTTTCGGATTAGGTTCAAAATTACGAGGCTGCGGAGTTGAAGAGTAGTAGTCGTAAACCAAAATATTGGGTCGGCAGTTCAAGGACGGTTATAACATATAAAGTGAAATATAAGTTTTATTTTGAAAAAATAATTTAATGTTTCTTATTAATATCCAGTCTTAAAATAGTTAAAATAGTTCGCAACTTGAAAGATTGAGTATTTTAAATAAATGTCCCATATCATGTTTTAAATATAACTTACAAAACTAAAATCTACATGATTAAAAAATGTTGGAGTATGTTGAGCAGTAAATACTATGCAAATTCTTTGCAGCTTTGATATGGTATCAAGTTTAACCATATTACTAAGCCAGCATATTCTTTCTATGTTTTATTTAACTATAACAGAGACTTGGTTAAACGAAACGAAGCCAACGTGACAGTTTAACAAAAACATGGCTCAGAGTAATAGAGAGTTTTTTTCTTAAATAAAAGCAACTCCAACTTCGATCAGCTCGTTACGTGTGCTCGATGTTGATCTAGTTGAATGACTCGATCAAGTTGATTATGAAAGAGAAAAGCTAAAATATTTTTAGATGATATGTAAAAATTACAGAAATTTCGCATGATGGTTTGCAACAAAGTCTGATTTTTATCGAGCGTCTAAAAAAATTTTAGTATGATATCGGGACAAAAGTTATGCATTTTTACAACCAGACTTAACAACCAATCGACGTTTGGCTCTTTTAAGAAAAGTGTAATATACAAAAGCATTGTAGGCACTATAACATTCTTTTTCTCTTTTTACTGAAAAAACATGTTAATTATTACGATAACCAGGATTTAAAAAAAGTCTAGAAGCTTGGTAATTAAAATATTTACAAAGAACAAGCTTTTAATTAAAAAATAATACTTCATGTCTGGAAAGTGTCTTGAATTTTTTTACATAGCCATAAAAATGAAAAATTTCGCAATTTAGTTCGAAAAGTAAAATGTTTATTAGTAAAAACTTCCTGAAACGTATGAAAAAATAACAACTTGGATTGAAACAAATGCCACACATGTATGAATATCGTGTTTGTGAACATACAGTAGAGCGTAGTTTATATATTAAAGAAAATTAGTCTCGGAAATATGAATTTTTTATTAAAATCTTATCAAAGTTTTGACTCTTATTAAAAAGGCGGGGTGAATAATAAAAACCATACATTTTAATAAATTCAATATTCTTCTACCAAACGTTTCATTAAAATATTTTATGTAAAAAAAAATTAAAAATAAAATAAAATGAGTGAAAAAAGACACTCCACTCTAATTAAGCAAAAGCATGATTTTGGCTTATATTTCTTAAAAACACTTCGGTACAAACATTTCTTAATTTAAGAACACTGAATATAACAAAACAAAGAGAACAAAAAGATTATTAAGAACATGTTTATTTTTCCGCGCTTAAAGGTTCGTAGAAAGTGCAGACTAAGCTCAATTTCAAACGAAACTCTAAAAATGCCAGAATTACTCTTAAAGACTGTGTTTGGTAACAAATAGTAGGAACTATGCGTTTCACATTGACAGAAACTACCACATGTAATGTATTCAGAACATTACAAATTTCCAAGAAGCATTCACATTGCTTTCCTCTGCTACTAACACATTAAGATAATGTTACCCAGATGTTAGTGACATTGTTTAAATCTAAGCTTTCGGTAGTCTACGCAATAGCATAGCTGATATAACAGTATTTCCGTTATTTAACACCATAATTCATATAAAATTAATTTTTGTTTAGTGTAATTTATTATCAGTTTGAGGTGGGACGCACCATGCTGACTTAATATATATAATGTTGACCATTTAAGAACTCAATCAAGTAATATCAAGTGGAGTACAATAATTTCATTCTGGTATTTATTATTTTACATAGGGTGTTCCGTAATATTCACCCTTAATTTATATTTTTAGAATCCTTTTTTTAAAAAGAAAGTAAAAAGTGTGTACATTGGGAAGGAACAAAATCTAAATCTAAGAATCAAACAAAATCAACTTTTTTAACGTTTTCAGTTCTGATACAATTGCTATACTGCATGGTAATGAAATTTCTTTAAAAAAAAAACATAATTCTGGCAATAAAACGAAAATATATGGTATTTAAACCATTCATTTGGTAATTCATTCCGTTCATTTACATACCATTTGTTTGGGTTTTATTAACGAGAATTATATATATTTTTCATACCAGCAATGTCATTACAATACAGTACAGTAATTCTGACAGATTTTTTAATTCGTGCTCAAGTGCCAGTAACTGTGTTTAGATTTTTATTGAAAGTAAGCCGAGAAAAATTGCTAACGTCTCTTGCAAAATCTAGAGCCCCCTCTTCTTCATAAAGTATGTTTTTCTCCCTTATAACATAAAATTTATTTGCTAGTTCCTTTATAATTTGGTTTTGATCAACAATTCATTAGAACTTATTAACACCATATAAAATCTATGAACGCTATAAAAATTGCTTTCTAATGTTTTTTTCTTTTATAACATCAAATCTAGTTGTCCGTTCCTTTATAATTTGATTTTGATCAACAATTCATTAGAGCTTATTAACACCATATAAAATCTATGAACGCTATAAACGTTGCATTTTAATGCAAAAATTTGCTTAAAATAAACTTTGAATCATAATTAATATGTTGATATTTATAAATTACATTATTTTGAGAAGTATTTATTCCTTTAGTTAAACAAATTAACTTATTTATCATTAAAATATTCATATCAAGCATTGGCTTCAAATTTAATAATTTCTGCTAAAAAGTTAAGATAAAACTAAAACTATCAATCAACCATAATGAACTGAGAAGATATTTGATATTTAAAAAGCTCATTCATTTTTCTTATAATTGTGGATACGCAATTTAATAGAATATTCTTTGTAAATAGCGTCGGTTATAAAGAATAAAGTTATTAAATTACACCCTAAACTACTTTTGGAAAGATTCATAAATTTTCTTACATAACGGGCAGTACTAGTGAAGATGGAAATTAATTCAAATTTCTTCTCAACTCAAAGGGTAGGAAAGCCGATTTTATGTTCTTAATCCATCATGAAATTATCGGCATACCCGTAAGTCCTTTAACTCTTTTAACTACGCAGTATATTAGATTTTTCTCAAAATGTTTCCTTCATATGAAAGATAGAAAAATTAATGGGAATCTGTGGAAACTTTATAGATTTAAAGAGCACTCTTTTCGTAGCAATCTCTTGCGTCATCGATTTCCCTAGCTTACGCCCTAATGATAAATAATATCATTAGAAGTTGAGTTAGAATGTAAGCTCGTTTTAAAATTTTGTGAAGAAAGTTGCCGAGGTATCACGTTTTGTGATAATGCTTTGCTTAAAATGAGTCCATGCATTAATACTTAATAAATTGTTTCAAATATTGTGCAAATGTTAAAATTTTATATTTTGAGCCAAGTTTCTGTTTAATGTCTTTGTTTAAAACTAATTTTTGAAGGGTATGTTGTCTAGCAGTAAGAAATTCTTGATCACATTAAGGTAGAAAGTACGGCACTTTGGGTGCACCATCCATGAAATCCATTTTGCCGTAAAATCCATTTTTACTTTAAAATATTACACAGTAATTTGTACTGCAGTATTTATTTAATTAGATTGATTCAGTGATTGTACGGTAATTATTACTCTAAAAATTATGATTTATGAATTTTTTCTTCTGTAATATATGCCTTTAAAATGGGCTTTACGGTATAAATTACCGACACCTTGTGTGCCGGCACTTTTTCCGTAATTTGATCCGTAATTTTTTACAGTGCACGTGGAAAAATGTTTTCTTTTTCGAATTATTTGCTATTTTCATAACAGTTGGAAACTTGAGACAATTATTTATGACTGTTAGTTAAAGTTTAGCTTATCTTTAACCAGAGCTCTCATATACTTATTCTGAAATTATTGAGAAATGTTAATATGAAGAAAATACATATTTTCGGGGAAATGAAAAGCGCTCGTTAGCTAATTTTTTAATATTCGAAAAAGATACTGCAACGTTGCATACATTTCATACTGCAACGTTGCAGTTTTAAGTTGAATATTATTCAACGATTTCGTCTTTTCCTTGCACAGTTTGTCATCTTAACCCCTAACACTAGTGGCCTTCGAATGTCTTAAACAATAACTTATGTCTGAAACTTATGTCAATAACTTAAAGCATAGAATGTCTTACACAATTACTTACGACTAAGATTTATGTGAATAACTTGGAGTAATGTCATGGAGTGTCTTAACAGTAACTTATGTCTAAAACTTATATCACTAACTTATGTCAATTACTTATGCCATAAATTTTCTCAAACAATAACTTATGTACTTATGTCTAAACAGCTAAATGTTTATTCTTATCGAGACCATAAGATGCTGTGCTTATAATTGTTTTTGTTATGAATAACGTATTTGCGAGCAAACATGCTTATTGAATTTTGATGGTTTTAAGGAATGTTTAACATTTAGCTAATTATTTAAATTAAAAAAAAAAATTTTTTATATTCCATAATTTAATATTTTGATGTTTTATTGGAATAACAGTATAGAAAATTTTCAAGTTCAACAGTTAAAAACTTTTTTTTACGATAGCTAGATTTTTATTACCTATTTCGTAATACAGAATAATTTAATATAATGCTTTTCCTAGTGTTAGCAGTAAACTTTTCACATTTTAATATTTAATATTATTAGTTTTAAACTAAATTGCAGACAAGTATGTTTTTTTTACTTTTCTAAAAATGTTAGTTTGCAATTATAACTAGATATCATCCAATTTAAAACTTTTCTGTATTTAAAATTTCTAAACCAATAAGCTACATTATTATCAAAAACATTGTTAGGAACTAATAAAATTTATCAGTAAAATTTATTGAAGAGTTTTTATCCTACCGTACTACATTTGGAATATTCGCAGGGGATGGATTTTGGCAAACTCCCAAGGTTTAACCAAGTATTTCAAAGTGCTTACTTTTTTTCTCTTACGTCGAACATATGAAGTCTTTTACGTTTGATAAAAATCGTATTTTAAAAAGTTTTTTCTTAAACTAAGTAAATTCAATCAGATAGTAAAGAGCTTACTGAATAGAATAAAAAATTTGCTTTTTTTCAGTCTCATACGTTTAACTTAATGCAATTTTAAAAACGTGTTGTTTAAAATGAATAAAAGTTTTTAAAAGTTGTGTCGGAAATTTTCTGAAAACTAATACCTACCCATGTAGGAGAAACATCAATTTTACGTCAAAAATACACACATTTCACCCTTAAATTTTACTAAGCATTCGTAAAATTTACGTAAAACTGAAATTTCGTATTATAGCAAAAAATGAATACTCCAAAAAAACATCAATTTCACGTGAAATTACACGTAAACAAATTCGTTTAGTTTGTAAATATTTTATCAACCCCTTTATACTAGGTACGTTATTTTTACATTTTATTTGCATGGTAAGTTTGCTTCGTCAATAATACGTAAAGTACACAGAAGCATTTTTAATAAATCTGAATAGTAAATTCACTTCGTCAATATTACGTAACAAAAATATTCCAACCAAAATAAAACGGTAAATTTATTTTGTCAATATTACGTACGATATACGGTAGCTTTTACCAAATTCTAGGTGGTAAAATATACGTCAACATTTATGCGTAAAATGTACAAAAACTTTCTTACCGAAATTTAAATAGTAAACTTACTTCGTCAATAATATTAGGGGAACCGAAAAGTCGTTTCGGTGCATTTGATATTTGGTATCAAGATTTTATTTTTAATCAATAATGTATTATCCGGCGTTGGCAACAACTTGTCAATGTCGGATCGAAAATGAATCGAAATGGTTCGAAAAAAATGCATTTGTTTTTAAGACTAACGAATATTTAATGCGACGAAACGACATTACTTTCCGGTCCCCCTAATACATAAAATATACGGAAGCAATCGTTCCGAAGGGTAGTTGGTAAAATACTTTCTGTTAAGATTACGTAAAATATACCGAAGATTTTTAACCAAATATGTCAATGGTAACATCATTTCGTCAATATTGCATAAGGTTTACACATAAAACATATTGATTTTTCCATTCTCCCTGAAATTCACGGTTAATTCACATATCATGCTAAATGGGTAATAGCTTGGCAGCTACTTAAGGGTTTCAGTGACTGATTTCACTGAAATAATATCACATGCTTATAAAATTTATTACTAAATTTTACCACTGTTACCAAATTTTATCACATAGTATAAAACCACATTTAATCGTTAATTTCCCCAAAATCATTACCAAAGTGCCTTTTTTGGTGTTCCCATAGAGCCAAAAGCGCGGTAAATTTTTTCATATTCTGGTAGTTTTGACTAAAATTTATTTCTCGTATAGTCTTGTATAGTTTTTTTCCGCATTTCTGAATTACAAGTAGCAGATTATTTAACTCTAAACATTGAACTCTCAAATGGTATTTTTTGCATGAATTTTATATTCACAATGATTTTAATAAATTAGAGTATGTCTGAATTATTTCAACTTTTTTTGTTCTCATGGAGCACATCAGACTAAAATATTTAAAGAATAGTTTCAAAGATTAATTTTTTGCTGCTTCCAGAAAATATTATGTAACAGAAAGTAATTAAAAACAAAAGAGTACAAAAGATTACATTTTAGCCATTTTAAAAACTGAAAAACAGCAAAATATAAAATAGATAACGGATAAAAATTTTATTAAAATATACTTATAAAATATGCATTTTCTACAAAGTTAACAGTGTTTCTAATTTTTTGCGACGCAATATTTTCCTTCCGTCGTCGGAATAATTTTTTTACTTTAAATTTATCATCATAAATATTCGGAAAGTTTGACATTTTTTTTTGCATTAATGACATTTTATACTTAGTAAAGTAGATCATATTTTATTCAGTAATATGCAAAATATTTTTTTTAATATTCTAATATGCCAAGATCATCATTTAATCTTAAAAAGAAAAAAACAGAAAAGAAAATTTTACAGAATTACGTAATAGGAAAATATTCTAAACACAAATAAATGTAGGAAATTTTACATCTATATGTACAGCGCGCAAACTGCAAAAATAGACCACCTTGAGTAACTTTAAATCTGATGATCGGATTTTTACGTTCTGGGACTCAATTATAATGGTTGCAGGGGTTATCTCAAATATGCTAATTAATTGGAGCAAAGGGAGTATATATGTATATATATTTATACATATATATTAAGTTACGAAATCAGACACAAAAACGTACTTTCTCTGAATAAATATATATTTTTTTCGACGGATTCATTTTTGCCGAAATCTATTTTTCTTTGGGGTCGAGGGAAAAAAATTGAGAATACAACTATGAAAATTACGTCTACATATGAAACTTTTCCTCCTGCAAAGCTTATTTATAATTTAAAATATCAGCCAAATTAAATTACTTCTTCGTCAATCAAAATATGAATTTCTGCTTATTTGACTCAAAACATGCAAAAACTGACAGGGAAATGTAATTATTTTGATTTAAATAGGTGGTGAAAATAAACTGTCAAAAAAATCAATATTATTAATTTAATATGTGCATGAGTTTTTTCAAAAGACAAACTTCTTTTGTATGCCTGCACTGTAAAAAAGTCCGGATCAAATTCCGCTGAAATGTAACCGTTTAATCCATTTTAACTGACCATGTTATGGAACTAAAAATTTTATGTACCTTAACTTTTGAAGTAATAATTATAGTTAAAACACGAAATAAACAAATATTAGAGTAAAAATTACAGTAATATTTTACAGTAAAAATGGATTTTATGGTAAAATGGTTTTTGCGGATAATGCAGCTAGCTGAACTGTCGGTACTTTATCCCGTATATTATTTCAGATTTTCTTTATAGAGTTTCGCCGCTATTTAAAACATCTCAATCAGGACATAATTAACTGAAATACATATCCAGAGAAATCAAAATTAACATTCCACCAATAAAATTCTAAAAATTTGCTACCACCTTCTATCGATATTAAATTAAACGACTTTTTTCCTCTATGTCATTATTTTGAAATCAAACCCAATAAGTATTATTTTGCTCTATTAAATGGTTCCATATAATCCATATAGTTTATATGGATAATAAATTTGTAAATCAGAAAATGCTTACCTTCCTGTTGCACCATTTTATAGTGAAATTAAATTGATAAGTAATAGTTAGCATGATTAAATGGTTCTACACATACTCCATACGGTTTTATAAAATATAATCCATTTGCAGTGTGGGGGAAGTTTACTCCTGCGACGCATGATATTTTATTTCTTCTTACAACGACTGTTAGAGATTTACGTTTTATAATTTCAACCAGTGTCAATGGTAAAACATCACTTTTGGAAAAAAGGGTGGCTAATCACTGCATTTTCTCTGGCCCTTCATATCAGAAAGATAGCAAACATTAACCCACTTTGACAAAAATAATTTCAGCATTAATAAAAGATCTCAAATGTTTACGCGTCAAAAAGATCAATTTCTGTTGAATTCGACCAAGAAAGATTACGTATTTTTAGATAATACTACAAATAATATTCCTCCAGCTAAGAATCACTTGAGAAGAAAAGTTAAACAGAATTCTTTAAAAACCATTAGAAGGGTTATTTGGAAAAAAAAATGTTTAATACTTCATTATATAAGTGTACGAACCTTCTAATCTGTAATTGCAAACCTCAAGTACATGTAGCACGTAGTTTATTTTTATTGAATCGAAGAACAGTCTGATGGGAGGAATTTGAAAAAGTTCAATTGAACAAGGATTAATATGAGTGCTAAAATTGTCTAAGGAAAGTCTTTTTCAATGATTTGTTTATTAAATACAAATGAATTATAATTAAGCCATCTACTGCAATATTTGGAAAGAAAAACTAACGATCAGTACTAAACGCTGTTGTGGAAATTTAGAAAGACATAAAAATATATCTTTAAATAACTTTGCCTGTGTTAGCTTATTACAAATTAATGGTATTTCAGTTAAATGTGAACAGGAATTTTAAACGGAAAGGTATTTCTGTGAGCATGTCAAGAATGGAATCAGACAAAATGATTTGAGGTTAACCATAGAAAAAAATGCTGTTACTTGCTTCAACAAAATATTCATTGGAAGACATGTCAATTTAAAAAGAGCATGGTATTGGAGTATATCGGTCATGGTCTGGTTTTAAAACATAATCATTTTGCCGCCATGGTAGTCAATGCTTTTACTACATAATTGAGAAATATAGATTTCTGACGGATATTTAAAGAACCTAACAGATTAAACATTATCGAAAATGAGTGTATGGTGATATCTAGAAAATATTCTGTTAAAATTTAAAAATGTGAGAAAATGCTAAGAAAAGGAAAACAATGTGAATAATTGCTCAAACAATGGTGGCATATAGTTATGACTGTATAAACAAACGAAGCTCCTCAATGTCGAAACACAAAATGACTTTATAAAGCAGAAGACAGACAAGTTGCAATAAAGAGAAAATATGTTTTCTGAATATGGAGAAAGGGAAATGTTTGAGCAAGATAAAAGAAGAGAGTTGAGAAGCAGGTATGCGAGGGTTAGGTGAGAGCCTCAGGTACGAAATGCCATTATAAAAACTGCTGTCTTCTGATGGCTGCTACGGAAAAGCTAAAATATTCATGACTTATTTGCTAACGCGCCCGAACATACACTTGAGAAGATAAACCTATAGCCTCATAAAATCATTCTAATCTTGACCATCATTAGTATCAGGTGTTCCTTTCTAACTCTCCTTACAATGCCTTTTGTTCGTTTGAGTGGGGAAATACTGGACTGAATTAGCTTGGTCATCTTGTCAAATATATATTAAACTAAACTCAAATACCTCTGGGGGTACTGGATTGGAAATCGATCGTTCTCTGATTCAGGTCACATTTACGATCTGTGGATGAATGAATTAATGCATGACTGGGCCCGTCCTACAAACGGGTGCGACGCATGGAGTGAATTCTTGGCCATAGATGGTGCCACTCGAAAACAAGAACAATCGCACCCCCTCTGCCTGAAACAGGCATACGTCAACAACAACAACAAACTAAACTCTGTGGCGGGACAGGCCATGGAGGGCCAAAGCTTACTGTGCCCATCTCAGTTTGCTCGACCTTGGTCTCTGGGGTGTAGTAGGGTGGTCAGCCGAACGAGGAACTCCCAGTGTTTAGTATGAGTACCAAGCATGCTTAGTACTCATTTTATAGACCCACTGAAGGGATGGAAGGCTGAGTCAACCTTGCCCAGCCCGAGGATAGAACCCAAGAGCAGTGGCCCGCGAGCTCAGGTGTTAAATATGCAGCGATAAAAGTAAAATAGAAAACAAACCTCAATGAAATTTCTAATTCTGGACAAAATATGAAATACTAGAGAAATCATTCACTAAATTATTATAATTGTTCTAATTAGCATTTGATTTCCAGAATTCTCCTATATTTTTCAAATAAAAGTTTTATTCATTTGTGGAACAAAGTCTTCAATTTCTCCATTTCGTGAGAGTTAAGTATTCATAGAGTTCCAAAAGTTTCGAGAGCTTAAGATTACAATTTTAAACTTTTAAACAGATAACTAAATGACTAAATGATTGAGTCTTTGTGAGCTACCTCTTACTGCCTCTATTAATGTTATAGAATAAATATTGTTATTTTGGAAACAGTCTGCATAACATTTTCATTTTATGATATATATCTGTTGCATTAATAAACAGTAAATCATCGTGTTAAATTAAGTACAGAAGCATCTGCAGAAACAATGCAAGAGATGGATTTAAGATATCAAGAATAGAATTCGGAATATCATTACGCAAATACGAAACTAAAATTCAAGATCAGCATATTCTATGATAAAATTGAGTGAAGTATTAGGATGTTAATAGGATGACATGTTAATAGGATGAAAGATGTGAAATTCAGTCATGTTAATAGGATAAAAAATTCAGAAATGTTATGTTATGATTAATATTATTCAAAAATGTTATGCATGGAGCTGTGGTAGCTCAGGGGATAGAGCGTTCACCAGAATCTCAGCGATGGTTGGTTGATACGAATTCCGCACCCGGCTTGCAACGACCATAGTGCTGGCCTAAACTATCCTCAGTAGTAGACGGATCATGGATTTAAGTCCCTTTGCCGTCAGGCTAACTGTGTGACGCTTTCGTGTTTTTTCTCTTACGTAATGAGGTAATGTAAATGAGGGTTAATTCCATCAAAAAGTTCTCCACGAAGTTAAATTTCGCTCCAGGAGTTCCCTTGTCTTCTGGATTGGATTCAAAATTACAACGCTACGGCGTTGAACATTAATAGTCGTAAGCCCAAAATTGAGTCGGTTGTTTAATGGTGGTCATAAAATAAATTGTTATACATGAAAAATTCAGAAAAGTTTCCAGAGAATTTCGTCGCCAAATTGCAGACTTCGATTGCATCAAAAGAAGTTTTACGCAAAAGGTTAATCTTATTGACTGTATTCTACGTGTAAACTAACAATTTGGATTAACTTTCATTCGGAAGAAGTTTTTACCCCGATGCTAAAGGCGTAGATGAAGTCCCTCTACTCCCATTGTCATATAATTTATGCTTAATTTTTCGACAGTGAGATTAAATCAAAATTTATCATTTTTCATCAGCATATCTGTGGCAGTTTTTTGTCAAATTAAGCAAAATGGTTGATATTAAAAGTTATTTTGTCAGACTTAAGCTGATTTAGCTGAGATATTGTAATATAAATATGCTTTGCAGTCCCCATTAGGTGTTTCAGAGTCTTCAATTTTCATTTTTTTTTTTCAAATTACCCTGAAGTTCACCTGTAATTTGAAAAAAAAAAAAACATAATTTGATAGACGATACTATTAGTTCTTAGTTAGAATTTCATTTTATTTCTCCTCCTTTTTCTAATTCTCCTAAAAATATTTAAAAACAATATTGTCAAAAAATGAAATTATTTTTCTGTTATGGGTGAAAAAAAAATCTCGTAAAATTACCGTACCATACGGTAATGATATTTCTGGCACAAAAAAACCCCCATAATTCTTGTTAAAAAACTAAAATATATAGTATTTTAAACATTCATTTAGTAATTTTTCTGTTTAGATGGTATCGTTTCACAGGAAATTATGGTTTTCAATATCATAGTTCTCATTACCACACATTCAGTGAAAATACAAATCTGAAAAATAAAATTTACAGAATAAATGGTTTTTGTGTCGCTCTTTAAGGTATCATGATAAAATTACTGAATTTTTCTACATTTACCAAGTTTTATTACATATATTTACCAAACAGATGTTTCCAAAAATTTAAATTTTCAAAACAATTACCAAAGCTCTTCGGTAAAAGTTATGAATGTTTTTGGACTTTTCACAGAACCGGAAACATGGTAAATTTTCCCATAGTGTGATAGTTTTTACCATATTTTTTTCTCAGAGTAAATTGCATGAATTAGTTGTAAGATAGAAAATTTTCATGTTCAAGTACCTTAAATTTTCCTTTCAGGAATTTAGAATAAGCATTTAAAATAATGGTTTATAGTTTATTATAATTATAAAATGCGTGGAGTTTGTATATCATTAGTTTTCCAGAACATTGTAAAAAGTTATGTAAGAAGTGTAGAGGTCTATAATTTTTATAACACTATCCATTTCCAAAAAATTACGCGTGCCATCACATTGTTTTTTGTTTTATATTTGAGAGATTATATGCGAGCTATTTTTTATTGTCTCTTTTATATGCATTTCACATAAAGTAGGCTTGGGTTTTTCCTTTATTCTTGATGAGTTTGATAGGATAAGTTCATATATTTTACTATCTACCGAAAATGACGACACTATTTTCTCAACAATAACGTAATTTTCAGCACTTTATTGCACGAGAATAAATTACAATTTATTTCAGTTTCATGAAAACAAAAATCCACACAACGCGTTTAATTTTCTTATTATCATTTTTTTAGGTTGTTGTGTAACAGTTTTTTCTTTTAAATTTTACTTTGGATAGGTTTTTTACAAATCTGTTTAAAAATAGGTTTTATAATTCCTGAAAGAAGTTATTTAAGATTGTAGGAATAATACAAAGATTAGTTATCAATAGATATTTGTACTTTTGATTTAATATGAAAAATTAGAGTTATTAGAGGAAATGAAAAAAAACTTTAACAGAGAACAGCTCATACCAACAAATAGACTACTCTATATTTTTGTTTCAATTATACTTAATTTGAGAAAAAAAATATGATCAAAACTACCAGAATAAGATAAAATTTACCGTGTTTCTGGCTCTATGGAAACTTCGTAAAAATCGATAATTTTAGGCAAAGTTTTAGGCAATGATTTTGGTAGAATTAACAACAAAATATGGTTTAATAATGCGTAATAAAATTTGTAATTTCACCATGATACATGAACATGAAAAAAAACATTTTATTTTGCAGAATTTACTATTCAGCTTTGTATTTCGTATTAAGTGTGTGGTTAAAAGAATTATAATTTTGAAAAGCAGAATTTCTGATAAACCTTTTACATATGAATGGAAGAATTAGCAAATAGAGGGTTTAATACCCTATATTTGTTTTTTTTTATTACAAGAATTCTTTTACCGGAATTTTCGTGGCAATATATTACTGTAATTTTGCCAGAACTTTTCTGTATATCAAATTACGTAGGTTTCATAATAATTTAGAGCTTTATTTTAGTTTTAATGCAGCATCATAATAACTGCATGAGAGAATTGTGGTTTATCAACGAAGATCAGCCAACTAGGCCTTTTATTATTGCGTTATATTTTTATTTAGACTTTTATTTATTTTCCCAGTTTATGCCAGAACAATCGTGTCGTAAGTTTGTATAATAATAAACAATACGTTACAGCATACACTGATATACAAATCTGTATACATAAAATCACAATATAGATTGAATTAAATGTTTGTAAATCAAAGATTGCTCATGACGTATACGTTGCATATTTTTAGAACTTCATTTAGAAAAAAGAGTAGGAGCGTGCATACAATTTCGTGACGAAAACACACAGGTATCAAAACAAGGAACGAAGTGTGATGAAATTAAGGAGCTATCAAAAAGTTTCGGGAGTGGACGGATCTAGTTACGACGGGTTGAACCTCCCCTCAACTAATATTTTTTTTTTTATTTCATTTTATAAGCGTCGTTGAACAGCCGACCCAATTTTTAGGTTTACGACTACTAATGTTCAACTCCGTAATCTCGTAATTTTGAACCTAATATAGAAGACAAGGAAACTCCTGGAGCAAGTATTAGGAGAAATTTGCCTTCGTGGAGGACTTTTCGATAGAACTAACATGCATTTACGTTAGATGGAGTGGTAAACCACGAAGACCACCCACAGTTAGCCTGAGGCAAATGAACTCTAACCCGTGATTCGTTTACCACAGAGGATTTTTACCTCTTAACTGCAGTCGGTGCAAATCGGATGCGGAATTCGTATCTATTAGCCATCTTTGGAATTCGAACCCTGTTCAACTCATTAGAAGGCGATTTCTCTATCCCCTGAGGCATCACGGCTCAATTAATATAATTATTATTAAAAGTGTAATTTTATATCTTTGTTCAAATCCCGCTCAGTGCATGGATGTACTCTCGGTGTGTTGTTCTCAGAATGTAGCCGACCTTATGAACGGATGTCTGCAGCAGTTTCGCGAGGGAAATGCTGCTCGCCTCCGTAACTTAGGTTCAAAGGTGCCCACCAGGTAACGTTAAATGAGCAATACTTCCGGTATCTTCCGAGATGAAAAACGAAAGTTCAATGCCTGGTGTTCAATATATATAATGTTCAATATATATAATGTAGTGTGTGTGTGCTTATATAAAATTACATGAACTGTGAAAAATTTTGAATCCAATTACGGTAAAAGTACTGGTACTTTGTGTACAAAATCCAATTGACCAAAAAATCCATTTTTATCGTGAAATATTATACCCTATTTTTTACAGTAATATATATGTAATTGGAGTGATTCAGTGATTTTACAGTAATTATTTTGTAAAAATTGGTGCTTTTCAGAATATTTGTTCCGCAGCATGTTCCAGTAAAAATGGACAGTACTGTAAAACGTACCTGCATCCTGAGTGTCGGTTTTATCCTAAAATTCTTACGGTGTAGTCAGAGGTGTAAATAGGTTAAAATAATTCATGTTCATGCAAAAAACTTGTATTAAATTTTAATTAATAAACGCGCAGAAAATTATAATTTACAAATCTTCATAGTTTTGTCCAATGTGAAATCACCTGATATTTTTTTGAATTATGAAACCTGATTTAAGGGGAGTCGGTAAGTAATATATCAATAATGCTAAAACTGACCTTTATCGATGTGCCTTTTCTAAAAATCTACTTTTATCGCTTTGAAATTTTTGGGGTTATTTGAATTTATATTAGTTGTATGCTGTGGTAATGTTTTACCGTCAACAGGAATTCTTTTTGAGTAATGAAAGATTTTTGATGAAACTTTTAAAAAAATTAAAAGTTCTCTGTCTGCCAAAGATGTGTATTAACAGTTATCACAGTGTAAGCACATATCGCTTATGGGCTGCAATAGCGGCACAACTAAAAAAAAAATCAAGTTTTGAGATGAGTGGGTTTAAAATTTTCATTACTAAGCAAAATGCATAAGAAATGCTTTAGTTTGCTTAAGCGAAGATTACCTTCAAGTTAAATTATGAGTTGTGCAAGTATTGCTGCTGAAAAGAATGTGTATTTTTCTACTTGCACCTGTTCTTAGTCCAAAACTCGTGTTTTTTGAGTTGTGCCACTATTGTAGCCCATGAGCGATTTATCTAGATATTCTGTGAAAAAAAAGTGAAGCAATATCTTGCTTAGATGCTAAGAAAAGGTACATCAAAAAAGGTCATTTTTGGAATATCAACGAATCAACGAATATTAAATAATAAATCTATTTATAATCTTTTTAATTCTAAAACATTTTATATGCTTTTATTTTTTACTTTTTCGAACTTTTTATTTACTATTGCTATATATATATATTTTGTACTTATGGCAAGTTTTTGTTTGCAGAAGTAAAACAATTTCCATTTTTTGAAATATTTTTTTAAACATGTTTTATGCATTTTTATTCTAGAGAAAGTGCGTGAATATGGTAATTTTATATCTGCTCTCTTTTCACACCAAAATGTGTCTTTCGGTGAAATTTTACACATTCAGGTGGTTTTCCATGTTTTATTTCTTTTTTTACAAAGCATTTGTGTATTTATTCGTTTTGTTTCCCCTTATAAAAAAGGAAGGAAAAAAAAACTTTATATTCGCATAAAGATAGCACTATTTGGCACACATTTTATGTCTTTATTTTGTGTATAAATTAATTATGCTTGTGCCAAGTATCACAATTCTCTTTTTCATCACATTTTAAAGCATAAAAAAAAGTGGATGTAAATGCCACTTTGGTTCGTGTTATTTTTTTTGTTTTGTTTATAATTCGTGATTATTTGAGTCAAATTTTAAGATCGCGACATAAATCCCAATTTTAAGGTTGCTAAAAATTACAACATATGTTTATTCATGTTAACAGGATTCTTTTTTTAATCTGCGAGTGTAAATATTTAAAAAAAAATTAAATATATTAATGGAAGTTAAAATCACGAAATAATTTCCAAAAATAGATCAAACATAGCAATGAATGTAGAGAAAAATTAACTTTTATGGATAAACACGGCAAAAACAATATTAAATCTAAAAGGAACATCAGTTATGGATTTATAAATTTCCGCATTTGTTTGTGAACTATAAACTATTATTGGCTTTATCCCTCGCTAGGTTTGCTCACCAATATCCACGATTACTTTGAAATCATTTTTGTCTTCGCATAAAAATCAGATTTTTCCACCAAAAATTCAAATTTTACAACTAAAATACACTTAGATTTGTTTTTACATTTTTCTCAAATAATTTTGCTGTTCACTTACACTCACTTTAGTTAAAAAAATTTGTTTCTGATAAAGCAGAGCTAACTTAAGCCCTTACGATTGGTTTTCACCAAAGTTTCAAAAGTTTTAAATTTTAACGAAAAAATAAAACAAAAATGTCAAAAATTTGGTGAGCTAAATTGCTTTCTATTGTTTTCTTTATTAAATAAGTTTATCATAAGGAATATGGTTTTCATGAAATTCCCTCTTAATGAATAAGGCAATCCATTAAATCCTAACTTTTTTTAACAAAAAAAATAATTAAAAAAATAAATGACACTACACTGCAAAGGATTCCAGATCAAATTGTGATAAAAAGTGGAGGTACTCAGGATGTCGGTACGTTTTACCGTAAAATTCCTTCACACGGAACATGCTACGCAGCAAAAAAATCTGATATACCGTAATTTTTGTGGTTATAATTGCTATAAAATCTCTGAATCACTCTAATTATATAAATATTACTGTACAATATCTTACAATGAAAATGGATTTACGTTAAAATAGATTTCATGGTAAAAAATTGATTTTGCGGTAAAGTGGATGTTAAGGATGACGCACTCAACGTGCCGGTACTTTATACCGTAATTTGATTGAGAATTTTTTTCAGTGTAGTACAAATAGTCAATTAAGACATTCGTTTCACTTCTTCCCTTTTGAATGAAATCAATTAAAAAGGTACTTTAAATTCAAATTAAATGCTAATTTATTGTTTTTTTATTTTTCGAAATTCCCAAGTAATATATTTAAATAATACTCATCTGTAATTAAAAAAATATAGTTTTTAATATTATAGTCAGAAATAATGAGACTAATTTTATTAAAAATACTGAGTATAAGTTAAATAATTCGTTCTTCCATTCTTAATTATTAGGAGATCATTACCTTAATTTAAACAAATGCCTCCTAAATTTTGCCCGAAAAGTTAAATCACACTCCTTAATTATAACGATTAGAGTCGAGATTTTTACAAAAAATGTTATTAAATATCTAATTTGTTGCCTCGACAAAGTATATAATCACCTTGGGGACCGAAAAATCACTGTTGCTTATCTAATATCCGCCATCTTATTTTATGCCTTTCGCGGCGTAACGCCTTAAACATGGCGAAACTCGTCATATACTAAGTTTTAGTTGCATGGTAGATAGTTTAACTAGATCAAGATGCCGAAATTGATATCGTAAGGAAAATTCCAGAAGCACAGGTCATTTGGGAAACACGAGATCATTCTAGTATTTAATGCGTCCCGGTTGACGTTTAAAGAGTGGTCCGTTAAAATATGGAGAATATTCATTGAGTAAAGCATTTTTGTGGCTAAAGTAATCTTTGTGTTGCTTTTGAGAAAAGAACATATTAAAATTTTGTTTTTCTTAGCTTTTGGTTTTAAAATCATGAAACCAGTTTGTAAATATTTGTTAAAAAATAGAATAATCGGTTTTGTGGGGTTTTATTCTTTGTTTTGCTTTATATTAATATAAAAAGATTTATTTTAGGTAAAAAAAAATGCATATTTCAATATATTTTTAAAACAATGTTCAAAGTGATTTGCTGTTTAACCTTAATTTTTTTTTATTCTTATGTAAATTATAAGAAATCCAAAAATATTTTGACTAAGTAATCCAGATTGGTAATTTATTTCTCAATAAATATATTTTTAAAATAATGTTTGAACACTAATATAATAAAATCATTATAAATTAGCATTAAACTTTCAACAACTCATCTTAAAATTAATTAAAAATTCCGAAAATATTTAAAAAAAGAAGAGTTATAATTTCACTTAAAATGAATCTATACAAACTTTTTTTAAAGGATATTGAAAACAAAAAATAAAATTTTGTTTAAATTTAGTAATTAATCATCGCTTGAAGGATTTTTTTGACTATGATTTATGTATAGTCTATTTATAAATTTTGATAAATTATTATTCTTGATTGCAGAAAATTATTATCTGTTAAACTCTCAAGAGAAAATATATTAATTTCTAGAAACGTAAATTCTACACCGAGAAAAAAAGTATAGTCAAAACCAAAAGAGTGATAAAATGCATCGTCTTTTTGGATCTTATAGGAACACCAAAAAGTTGGGTAATTTTTACCGAAGTGCTTTATTGATAATTTTGGTTAAATTAATTATAAAATATGGTTTTATAAGTGATAAAATTTGTTGAAAGAAGTAAATTTTGGTAATTTTATCCAGATATCGTAGAGATTGTCAAGCAATTGATTTATTCTAGTAAATCTACTTTTCAGTATTGTATATTTTACTAAATGTGTGGTAATAAGGACTATAATTTTGAAAAACTGTGCTTCCTGTGAAACATCACCATATGAGCGAAAAAATTACCAAATTAATAATTTAGTATTGTATATTTTGGTTTTATCAATAATAATTATGATTTTTTCTATCAGAAATGTCATTACCATACAGCACGGTATATTTAAAAGTACTTTTTTCTTCTTGAACTTTTCAAAAAGTAAGTAAAAGGTGCATAAAAATAATATAAAATAAAGTTATTATATTACAGAAAGTAACTTTATATTGATAATATTTTTTTTATTGAACAATTTTCTAAAAAATATAATTTTAATATTTTTTAAGACTTTATTCTTATTGAAATTGTAAAGTTAAATAAGACCGTGTTAGAAAAGTAAACTAGAAGGAGTTATTATGAACTTATAAAATGTTGTCTTGAAAACCGTTGTTTTAACATTAATATAGCAAAATGTATTATAAATTAGCATTAAAATACTATCAACCCACACTAAATTCCATCAAAAAGTTTGGTTATAAATATAAATGAGTTTATTGTGTTCCTAATAAAAAAATAAGTTTTAACTTACCAAAAGATGATGAAGTTATGATATGTTTGTTTCACGTTTAGTGTGCAAATGCATCTACAACTTCGAAGACAGCATTGTTGCTTTATATAGAAATTATATTTCTCATACTTACAATTTTCCAAAATACCCATTCATTTGTTCTTAATACGGCATTGAATGACAGTACGCTTCACTGCGCACGCCAAGCGCATGCCAACATTTAGAGTGCATGATTTTGTTCCATCAGTCTTCCCCCTTTTCTGTTGAAAGTTCCAAAATTGCGTCAGAAATGTGCAGCCCTTGGCACGGGATCTTCTGGAATTATTTACGGTCACTTTCCTGTCAACTCTGGAGTGGAACATTGATTTTTATTTCTTTTTTTCCCTTTATTTTACTCTAGTGACATTGATAGAAGTCTTGAAAATTTATTCACGGTTTGCGGAAATGAGTTTTAAACCTATTCTTTGAATTCAAGGTGAAAAGATGCGCGTAATATATTTTTCTTCTTGAGGTTTCATCTCAGAGGGGTTTGAACTGAAGTTTTAAGGAACCAAATGATTATATAATTCATGACCGATATAGACCCGAAATACTTTTTTAAACTATCTACTTCATCAAATTTTACTCAACATTAATAAAAAAAAATTACCTTTACTTGTCGTTTGCTGTTCTTAAATGATCAATACTTAATGAAACGATCCTTAAATGAATGATGTTTGATGTTCTTGCTTCATGTTCTTCATGTTAGATGTTTGCATGTTCTTAAAATCACGATGTAACGAAAACGGCTTAATACGAGAAATCCGCTACTACGATAAATTTAAGAAACATCGTTAAAATGTTAAAATTAAAAAAAAAAAACTATTATTGTATGATTATTACGAGATAAAAATTAATAGACTCTTCCGATATATAGATAAAATTGTGTTTGGGAAAAATACATTTTTCTGCAGCTTTAATAAGAAAAAGGGCAAAATCGGAGAAGTTAAAAAATCAGAAAAGTTAGAAATGAACATAATATCACCATATTTTCTTCTTCTAATCTTAACCATTTATGATGATAAAGCAAATGGATGTCGTCAACTCAAGGCATTTTATCTTCTTCCTTAAAAAACGAAAAATCTTTTGCCTTTTTCAGCAATCTTGCTGCACTCTTCAAATGGGTGGGAATTTTGGTGACTACTCCTCTGCCAAGGACAGTAACTATTAAAATATCTGATCTATCTTCACGGTTAACTATTAAGATATGAATCTACATACAATGGCATCAATGTGTATACTTGCTGATAGCAACAATCTCTCCATAAAAACAATTCCATCAACGATTGCATATTGAAGTTATAAAGAATTTTTATTTTACTTTAATTAAGATTTCCGACTAGTTTCGACAATTTTTCTTAAAAAACATTAGTATGAAATTGAAAAAAAAACTAATTTAATTGCTTTATGTGAAAAAACTTTTAAAACTAACAAAAAATATTATTATTATTTAGAAATCTCCATTTTTAGGTGAAAATAGTAATTTTTTTAGAATTCAGCTTAAATAGAAAAGGTATTTACGCTAAATTCTAAAAAAAAATTCTTTCGCCTAAGACAAAAAATCCTTTGAGGACTTTATTTAGAAGGCTATCAACTATGTTTTGAACTATTATCTTAAACTCAAGTGTATATACTACTGAGTTAGGGATTAATGTAGTAAAAAAGCAACTTTTTAAAAATGTCCGCAGTTTTTTTGAGGAAAAAACATGCATAAAAATAATATATTCTACTTTTTTCTCTTAGTCTGTAGTTCAAAAGATGCGTACTATAATCATAAATACTCATGATAAATTGTTGACAATTATTTTAAAAATAACTTGAGATATATGTTTAAGGCAGTGTAAAATGTGAAAACAATCTAATTTTGAGATAAACGCATTTAAAGACTCATAATCATTAGTCAATCCACTGTTATCATCTTGCACCAAAACTGCTTTAACTTTGTTAATAATTAGAGTGCAAACAAAACTAAAGTATTTTTAGAAAGCTAAGAATACAGAGATTTTAAATTTATAATAAACTCATTTTCAGAAAATTTGCTCCAATTCATGTTTTTGCACTAGTCCTTAGATGCCTTAAGAATTATTTAGCGCTAACTAGTAATTGTTTTAACAGTTTTAGTTAAAGTCCAAGTAGTACCTTCAGTTTAGGATACTTAGTGTCTGAAATGCGTCCCTTTTTCGGCGTGAATTTTTTCCACCATCTTGAAATTACTGAAAGGGCTTAACAAGGTGAAACTTTTACAATACTATCTAGGCAAGTGAAGTATTGTTTAATAAGTATTATTTTTTGCTCGAACGCATGAAATCAAAATCAGGCAGATAGGATTAATAATTTATAAAATGTAAGGACTTTAGTATATGTACTTCTAAAGGTATACATTTTGACTTAGACCTATTTGCCAGAACCTTACGCATCTAGTAAAAAATGTCAAGCGATTGAATACGTATTAGTCAAATTTATACTTTATAGTCTCCTCTTTTGAAGTGAACTTTATCCGCCATCTTGGACTTAATAAGGGGATTCAAAAACGGAGAAAATTTTATGATATTCATTTGATCTACACGGAGTAAAAAAAGTCTGATAAAAATTTTCATACTGTATATTTATTACATTTCTGGTAAAAAAAGAAAACATGATTCCAGTTAATAATCCAAAATATAATGTACTTAAACCATTCATTGCAACGATTTTCAGGAAATTCCCTTTTTCAAAATTACAGTTCTTATTACCACATATTTAGTTTGAAATACAAAACTGAAAAGTCAACTCGGATCAAATAAATAGTTTGTATGCCATGCTCTAAGGTATCATGATAAAATTATTAAATTTTAACCCGTTTACCAAATTTTATCTCATACTATAAAGTTATGTTATAGAAAGTTATAGTCTCATATATAAAGTTATTTTCAGCAGCATAATAATTTTATTTTATATTTTGTTTTATTCACCCTTTATTTACTTTAAGAAAAGTTCACAAAGAAAAGAAATTCTGAAAAATTACCTTGCTGTATGGTAATGACATTTCAGATAGAAAACCATAATTTTTATTAATAAAACCAAAAAATACTATATTTAAATTATACCATAATTTTTATAAATCATCATCATCAGCATTGGCACGACAGCCCTTTGTGGGCCTGGACCTTCCTCAGAAGCTTTTCCCATTCTGCCCTTCTCCCAGCAATTGTTTTCCAGTTCTTTACTTTTAGGATGGCAAAATCCTTATCTACACAGTCCTTCCATCTCTTTTTGGGCCTTCCCCTTGGCCTTTTATTGGAGGGGGTTGCATTATAAATAAAACCAAAAAATACTATAATTAAATTATTCATTTGAAAATAAATAATTTTTCTAAACATCCGGAACATTTCAAACATTTTCCGGAACACTTTTTTCCAAAATTATGGTCCTTATTACCACACATTTAGTAAAATAAGGAATACTGAAAAGTAATTTTAATCGAAAATATGAATTGCTTGCCAAACTCTAAGATATCTTCATAAAATTACCAGATTTTATCACTGTTAACACATTTTATCACTTTAAAACCGTATTTTATTGTTAATTTCACCAAAATCATTATCAAGGCGCTTTAGTAAACATTACCAAGCTTTTTCGTGTTCCTATAGAGCCAGAAACATGGTAAATTTTACCATATTCCGGTAGTTTTACCTTTATTATTTCTTTTCTCAATGTAGTAAGAAATGTTAAATGTCTTTTTGATTATAAAAATTCCAGCTTAATTAGTAAATTTTTTTGCCGATCGATTTAGCTTTCACCCTACTCGACTCAAAATAACAAATTCTCGGGAGAAAATACCTTTTTCGTTTCGTTTTTTAAGTAGGAGATTTTTAAGTTTCTCTCTTTCGTAATCCTCCCCCTGAGTAAGTTCACAATTGAATCTAAAAAAACGTTTTATTAGCAGATTTTTTTTTTTGTTGCATGAACCAACCCCCTTTCATATAATCAATAAAATACTGATAATGACAAGATCTTAAAGACATTAAAATGTTTTACACTGAGAAAAAAAGTTTTGTCAAAACTACCAGAATATGGTTAAATACCATCTTTCTGGAGTACCAGAAAGCTCGGTAATTTATATAGCAATGTTTTGTTAAGGATTTTGGTAAAATTAACTATTAAATATGGCTTTATGATATTTGATAAAATTTGGCAAATTTTTTATGATTAGAGAATAGCATAAAAATCCTTTATAGGTTCAATTTATTTTCATGTTCTGTATTTTTTACTAAATGCGTGTTAATAAGAGTCATAATTTTTTGAAATCAAAATTCCAAGTAAACAGTTACCAAATGAATGGTTAAAATATCGTATATTTTGGTTATATTATCTAAATTATGGTATTCTTAGCATGAACACATATAACTTTACCATAGAATACGGTAATTTTACAAAAATTCTTTTTTCGGTGCAATGAGCAGAATACTAGAACGTTATACATTTTATTAATAGTTTTTATCACAGTTGTGCAAAATTTTATTGTGGTTTCCAGATTTTATTTGTCGCAACTTATTCGCGCAATGATTTCTTAACGTCTCTATATGATGATTCTAATTCTTTTAACCCAATACAGTTAATCCTTATATTGCTAGTAAAGGCGGTTAGAATTGATTTAATGTTATCATGACCCATGATGATTAATGCTATCATTGATTTATTATTGCAATTTTTTCCTGGAAAACAGATTTATTGATGTTGTTAAAAAAGTATTTGAAGTATTAAAAAGTCACGTATTTTTAAAACGGAATTTGGTAACACAGAATTTTTGTGAGTTAAGAATCTATTAGTACAGTTGCTCTTAGAGAATTATTTATTTATTCTTAATTGCTGAAATGCCATATTACCAAAATTCCAGATAATGAGAGATGCAAATATTTCTCGAAGTCTTCTAAACTGCTCGCCGATCGCGTTTAATACAATTTATTTTTCAACCAGAATATAACAATACATGTACTTGAAAAAATCTAAAATGTTTAAATGGACTTCAACACTATATATCAAATGCTGCAAGTAATTCTAATGGAACGGAAGATGGGTCCACAATTTTATAAGAAACAGTTTTTCCAATATTTTTTTTTACGTGCAGATTAAACCACGTTCGATTTTTCTTTTTTTTTTAGTTTTTTAAGTAAATGGATTATCTTAAAAACTTTAGCAAAAAGCGAAAGAGCATTATCGTGGAAATTTTTTTTGGTTAAAAAAAGGTTTGAGACTAGCAAATATTAAAAAAAAGAAACAAAAAAGTTTAGCTCGCTAACCGCAGTTTTAAAAACTAACAAACTTTTCGTTAAGAGTTTTACTTTAAGTTGCAATGATTTAAAATAAATCCTATTGTTTTCATAAGTATAAAGTTATTAGCAAGCTTAAATACATATGAATGGTAATAATTAGGTTTCAAGTAATTTCAAAAATATAAGTATGTAGTAAAATATTTTTTTAATCCTTTCTGTCGTGTTTAAAATACTTTAATTATATTTCTAAAATAAATCATCTCTTAAAATTACATTATCATACAACATGAAACTATTAAAAGATTGATTTCAGAAATACTTCTGAGATTATACGGCATTATAATTTCGATATTTATTACCCACTTAATATTAAATTATGATTTGTGCTGTGTAGGTGATTACGCGCTTCATAATATGAAAACAAACCCAAATTCATGAGTTTAATTTGCCATTTATGAAACCGTTACGTATTTTTTTTGCCATTTAACATTGTCTTAACATAATTTTCTAAAAAATAACAAAATTGATCCTAATTTACGGTTATAGTCTAATTGGATTTATAAATAATCAGAATTCCTGATTACGCTAACAGTCATTATAATAATGATTATAATTACATTCGTTTCTCATTATCATTTATAATTAGGATTACAATTGAATTGTGAAATATGATTGTTTATAATCATAATTAAAACTGTAATCAAAAATTAAAATAATTTTTTTTTACAATTCTAATCGTAAATATTAAGAAACATAAGAATGATTGCAATTGAAATAATTTATTTTATAACCGTCGTTGCACAGTTGACCCGATTTTAAGTTTACGACTACCAATGTTCAACTTCAAAGCCATGTAATTTTGAACCTAATCCAGAAGACAAGGGAACGCCTGGATCAAGTATATAGGATAAATTTGTCTTCATAGTGGACTTTTTGATGTAATTTATCAGCATTTGTGTTAGACGGAGAGGAAAACCACTAAATCCTCCGATGATTAGCCTGACGAGAAATGGACCCCAATCCATAAGCAGTCTACCACTGATGATATTTTACGTCAGCACTGTGGTCTGTGTGGTACGTGTGTAGAATTCGAATCGACCAGCCATCGCTGGGATTCGAATCCGGATCACGTCGTTGGGAGGCAAGCGTTTTATCTCCTAAGCCACCAATGCCCTGCAATCATTTATTATTATTTTATAATTAGAAATAATATTTGCAATTGTGATTGTTAATCATAATTATTTATGATCATATTTCACAGATATAGTTATGATAATCAACAGCGAAATTGATTATTTGTAATCACGATAACAACTGTAAACGCAAATTTTGATTACCTTTAATCATGATTACTTTTCTATTACATAAGCTAAGAATATTTATAAACATGATTTCCTGAATTCTGTTAATTTTTACTATCGTTGTAATAGATTAAATCCAGCTTCATCGTATCCCCATACCGATTATTAAATTTTTTTTAAGTTAAAAAATAGTCTTTTCTTATCTTTAACAATTTTCTTTAGACAGAGTATATTTTAGAAGAATAAGATCAAAGGCGTAAAAAATAAATAGAAAAGGAATCATCTGTGATCAGTGATGTGATACCCGTCAAACATTTTTCTTTATCGATTTTTTTAAACTTTTTATTTCTCCCTTGAAGGATAGAAAACAAATTCTTTCACATAAATTCTTCTATTGGTGTTTTTCAATACAACAAAATAATGTTTTGTTCCATTAACCTTCATACGATAGAAGAGTTATGATATCGAGACACAACAGTTGAGAAAAAAAGTCACATTTTACACATTTTTGTAGACTCGAGTTTCTCTTTGTTCATTATAGAATATCGTCTGTACTTTCTAAAATAGACTTGTTTTTTATTTATCTAAAATTTATTGTCTGAAATTTATGTAAAGCTGCGTGAAAGAAATATGATTTTCGGTTTTAAGACACCTATGAGGACCGATCACATACAAAAGAGACTTTTTAATAACTAAATATCACGTTAAAAAATATGCAAACATGTTATTTTTCTGCATACTTTCCCTGTACTTCTGCAAACTTTTTCCAAAGTTCAAAATTTTTTTAAATCCCGGTGGCATAGTGAGAAGTAGGGCGTCTAGTGTACTAATAGCGCCAAAATCTTTTACCTCTGCATTGGCGGAAAATCTCTCTCATCTAAGCGTTTTTTAAAGTGTCCAAAATAAATGGTTGACCGAAGAGGCAAGCTATATGGAGAATGTCCAACTGTTTCTTAGTATAATGCTTATAACTTTTGTTTTGTTACTACTACTTTATGCGGCATTTGACAAATGTCTTTTTTTGTATCCATTTGATTTGTGTTCAAAATTCTAGGTACCCGCCTTGGTGGGATTTTCCTATACTCCAAATCGCTATGAATGATGCTTTGTATACTTCCATAATTCATCTCTGTTATAGAACAAATTTATCTAACTTTTCTTCGTCAGATATTAAGAATAAGGTCACGAACTTGGTCACTTTTCTCTGTGGTAGGACTCGTTCTTGGTCGAAGAGCATGAGACAAGTTTTTAATTTCTTCACGGCCCTGTTATTGCGCCATTTGCATGCTTGGACCCTCAATAGCTTACCATTGTTGAACTGTGCATGCAATCTGCTCAAACTTTTAATTGCTTTGACATTTTCTCTTGACAATATTTAATTATGACGCGTTGTACAACTGCATTAGGAACGGTAAAGCTCACTTATGATTCAAGTTAATAAAAAAAAAAAAATTACTACTAAGAACTAACGATATTTTAGATTTTAGTTAAAGTTCTATCGCTGCCATGGCAATGAGAATAGAAATCGTCTGCTGCTATGAAAAAAGTCTCACTTATATATAGTGTTAGTGCCAATATTAATGCTGGGGAGATGAACTTGTCTCACCTGTTTAAATGCCCTGCTCTTCTTCAAACATCAACCTGGGAACGCTATTGGACAACTCGCTGTCATTTATAGATTTATTGTAATCTTTTTGATATTCAAATGTCTTTTAATAAGTCACTGGAAATTAAAAAAATAATATTAATGCTGGGTGTCCCAAAATAAGCAACGATTTTATAAATCTATGAAGATTTTTGAACTCAAGCATACATTTTTAGATACCTTTTTGAATAAACGTTCGTTTAACGATCTGGAAAAGTTACAAGAATTATCTATTTTGAGATGAATGATTTTGAATATAGGATCAAAGAGAAAATGAGAGAGAGGGAGAAAGAAATGTAGAGCTTGATATATCAGGAAACTGTGTTTAAGAAACTAGTTCTATTCTCACTAATATTAAAATTTAGTTACTAAGTCTTTCAATAGATGACGCTACTGACTTGGGAACTTGAAAACAACAAAATAACTACTATTTGCAACAATAACGTGGTGCAGTTTGGGTCAAAGTAAACAGACAATATTTTATTTGAAAAGATCTGACATACAGCATTTTGTAGTTTTCCAGTCGATAGAGTAACGAAGTTTAAACTGGTTTTAAAATTTGAAGAGAATGGATCTTATATCTTAAACAGAACGCTGAAAACTGCAAGTTCCTACCTCCTTTTGTTTTCCTTTAAACGATTTTAAAAATAGTCGGTTTTTTCAATCACTGATTCTTTACCAGTATATTTATTTAAAAATGGTACAAGATGCGGCTATTAATTTTCAGGACTGATCTATTAAGTGCTAAAAGTATGTGAATTATATTTCCATTTTACATAGTTTGAAGTAATATTCACCTAACGTATTGCATATTTATTGTTGTCTGACAAAGTTCCATAATACAAGTTTCAAAATTCTCGCTCGGAAGGCTCGTTAATTCTGACGTTTAGGTTTCTTTATACTTTGGAGTTAAGGTTCAACATTCTTAAATCTTTCAGCATATTTTTTTGGTTTCATTGATGGGAAGATATTCTTCATACTATTTTAGACCTTTCAAAAGATTTCTTTTTATCATGAAACTGAAAAGTTTGATAAAAAAAAAAAAAACAAGTTTTAAGGTAGGTGAAGGCACTACGATCATCAGAAGTAAAAGTATTCCGGAAGAACTTCAAAAGTTGTTTCTGAAACTGAAATAGTACACTGAGAAAAAAATATCATCAAGGCAACCGGAATATGGTAAAATTTGCAGTGTTTCTGACTTTATGGAAGCTCCAAAAAGTTTGCTAATTTTTAACATAGCTCCTTGATAATGAATTTGGTAAAATTAGTAATAAAATATGTTTCTACAATATGTGATAAAATTTGATAATTCTATCAAGGTACCTTAAATTATGGCATAAAAACAATTTATTTGATTAAATTAACTTTCGGGTTTTGTATTTTTTAATTAATGTGCAGTAAGGGCAGCTATAATTTTGAAAACAAGAACTTCCATTACACTGTACTATATGAAAGGAAAAATTACCAAATGTAAAGTTTAAATACCATATATTTTGGTTTTATTACCAGCATTATGTTTTTTCTATTTAATCATAAATGTCATAAACATGCAGTTCGGTAATATTTAAAGAATTGTTATCTCCGAGTAGTGAATAAATTATTGTAGCGGGAAAGTTTAGAAGTAATGAAATAAAGGTATGTTATATATGTGCTTACCATAAAGTTTTCAAGATAAAACAATCAAGAAATTTTGGATTTTTTCCAAAAATCTAGTCATACTAGGTCTAGTTAAGGGCCACTGCCCGGTATACATTTGCCCGATGCTCCAAACACTGATGTTTCTTCTAATCTATCGTCAGTAAGTATTAAAATATCGATTAAATGTAATTATTTCCACGAATAAATTAATATCAAATCGGATGTAATAAATATTTCGGACATTCACCAAAGCGACTATGTGATTGTCAACATTCACCGGTGAAAGTCAACAACCACCGATTTCAGTCATTCACAGTAACATGCACATCATTTACANTATATATATATTATAATTATAAATAATTATGAATTTAGTCAGATGATGAATCTAAATGCTAAATGCAGAATAAAAAATTATTAAGTATCGAATCCTTCTTCATTGATTGTATTAAATTAAGTTTTCATATTTCTTAACATTTAGAAAATATTTTTTTCCACATTTTATGTTTCTTTGTTACTTTGTTTCATAAATTGATTTTAAATTTTATCTCAATTCTTACTTTAAAGTGTGGAGCGTAATTTACGAGATAAAGGAATTATTTTAGTTTTTATTTTCAAAATAACCCTTTAAAAATCTCTGCCACATTCTTCATTTAAGTTTATTTCACAGAGAATCATAGAATTTTCTAACTGATTAATATATCTGTATAAACTTAACCAGATCATGAATCTAAAATAAAAATAAAATAATAATGAACTAGATCCTTCTTATTTGATTTTATAAATTACAAATATTATGTATAAAATAAATGCATTTTTAAACATTTATAAACTATTTTTTTAAAGTATTTAATGCCCTCTTATTCTTTTTGTAATATACTCTGTTTCATGAATCAATTCGAAACTGTCACGAATTTAATTTTTATTTTTAAAATAACCCATAAGGAATTTCTATCACATTCTTCATTATTGCATAAAGATTCATAGAATTTTTTAACTGATCAATTTATCTGTGTAAAATTAATCCGATCATGAATCTAAAAGAAGAATAAAATTAAATTGTGCTAGATCCTTCTCATTTAATTTTATAAAATAAGAATATTATGCATGAAATAAAGATATTATATAAAAAGTAAAATTATTTTTGAAGATTTATAAAATATTTTTTTACTATTTAATGATTTCGTATACTCTTTGCAATAGACTCTGTTTCATGAATCATTTCAAAATTGTCTCGATTTCAAACCAGTTTCCAATAATTACTTTTGAGTATGGAACTTAATTTAGGATATAAAGTAATTAATTTCCTTTTCTTTCTAAATTACCCCGTAAATAATCTCTAATGTTCTAATTTACGTTTAATGCACAGAGAATCATAGAATTTTCCAACTGATTAATTTATATTTATAAATTAATTAAAATCATGAATCCGGCAGTAGAATAAAACTATCATGTGCGAGGTCCTTCTTATTTTATTTTATTTTATAAATATTTTATATTTTTCAACTTTAAAACATATTTTTTTAGTATTTCATGCATTCTTATTCTTTCTGCAACAGACTTTGTTTCATGAATTAATTCGAAATTGTCTTGATTTTAAATAATTTCTCAATTCTTTCTTTAGAGTATTAAACTTAACTTACGAGAAAAAGCAATTATTTTCATTTCATTTTTTAAATTACTCTCCCAACATTTTGCTATGTCTTTAACGTAAGTATATTGCACAGAAAATCTAGAATGTAATCAATATTACACAGTTTTCTAACTGATTAATTTACAAGTATCAATATAATCAAATTATGAATAAGGAAAAATAATAAGAATATTATGTGCAAGATCTTTCTTATTTGATTTTATTAAATACAAATTTTATAATTTTCAACATTTACAAAATATTTTTTTAATATTTTATGGTTCCTTATTCTTTTTGCAACTGACTTAGTTTCCTAAATTGATTCAAAATTGTCTCGATTTTAAACTATTTCTCAAATATTACATTAGAGCATGAAATTTAATTTGCGAGATAAAGCAATTAATTTCCTTTTATTTTCAAAACATTCCATAAAAATAACCTTTTACCTTTTCCTTTTTCCTTTAAGTTTATTGCACAGATAATCATCAAACTTATCAATTGACACGTCTAAATTGAATCGGTCATGAATCTATTTGCAAAATAAAATAATAATGTGCACGATTCATTTTATTTGATTTTATTAAACAAAGATTTTATGTTTTTCAACGTTTGCAATTTTCTTAAAATTATTTTATGCTTTTATATTCATTTTAAAATAGACTTGGTTTCCCAAATCGATTCAAAACTGTCTGGATTTCAAATCATTTCCCACTTCTTTCTTTACAATATGGAATTGGAGAAGCTAGTTATAAAAATGTCAATATCTTTTTTCACAAAACGCTTCATAAAACTCAATTTAACCATTCAGATAATCATTTCTGACCTTGCCAGTTTCGTAAGCCGTCAATAAGAAGGTTAAAAGGATAAAACAAATGCTTCGATCTCCCCTTTCTGAAAGGTTGATCCTCGCAGTGGGTGACAGAGGGACCACCTCTGTGAGAGGGAGTGCCCTTTCACGTCATAAGGACGTTGATGGGACGTGAATGGATGGTCCCTGGATGTCATATCTTTCAGGGAATCTCATCGATCATTGAGTCTTTTTCGTTCACTTATGCACTTCTTTCCACGACTTAGAATAAGTGAGATGGTACCTGTTCCCATTTTTGCCCTTTGTGTTAAATTGTCCCTGAATCTTTAATCAATAGAAAGGTTATACTGAACTTTAGTACTTTTTTTAGAAAGTATTTTTTTGTATACTTTTCTTAATATTTGAGGCAAGAAAAGAATTTTTTATCTTCATGGCGTCAAATTAAATGTTAGCAAAATGCGAAATTTAGCAAAATTTTGGAATGATGGCAAAATTTTGGAAAAGCAATTTTATAATTCTTTAATGTTAAATGCAAATTCCAATTTTTGAGTAATTAGCAATTTGTATTACGGTTCTTTCAAAAAAAAATTCATTGTTATATCAATCATCGTTATAAATAAACTGCAGTAGATATTTTTTCTCATTAAAATTGCAGGAAGAATTTTTTCTTACTTAAATTGCAGTAGACAGCTTTTTCTCATTTAAATTGCAGTCGACGTTTCTTTTTCTTATTTAAATTTCCGCAGACTATTTCCCCTATTTAAATTGCAGTAGACATTTTCTTAGTTAAATTGCAGTAGATATTTTTTCTCACTTAAATTGCAATTAGGTATTTTTCCTTCTTAGATTGAAGGTACAGTGGAGCATCGTTTATACGACGCCGAAGGGACCACCGAAAAACGTCGTATAAACGATAACGTCGTATAATCGATTTTTGCTTCTAAAACTGAAACTAACTCTGTTTTCAGTCTATTTTAATGTTTAACGTGTTGATTTACATAAATTTCTAAATTACACAAAGCAAAACAAACAAATAACCAAAGAAGAAAAATTGCAGTGAGCAATTNATATTTTTTCTCACTTAAATTGCAATTAGGTATTTTTCCTTCTTAGATTGAAGGTATCTTTTAATTTTTTAAATTGATGTCGGTATTTTATTTATTTTTTAAATTACAGTAGGCATTTTTTTATTATTTAAATTTCAGTTGACATCTTTTTACTATTTAAATTGCAGTAGACACTTTTTTCGTATTTTAATTGCAGTCGACGTTTTTTCATCTTAATTGAATTGCAGTAGAAATTTTTCCTTAATTAATTTGCAGAAGACAATTTTTTTCTTATTTAAAATTGCAGTATGCATTATTTTTATTCGAATTGCAGTAGACATTTTTTTTTTTTCAATTTAAATTACAGTAGATATTATTTTGTTATTAAGTTGCTGTAGATTTTTCTTCAAAATGCAGTAGATATTCTCTTTTCTTTTCAACAAGATAGAATTAACGAGATAGGTAAATGGATGTCTTACATCTGTATAAAAGTAAGATATAGTATGTAATTTATATAAAGTATATAGATGTGTCTACATTGTACATTATTTTTTTCTTTCTAAATTGAGCCGATTTCGATTTTTTTGTGTGCATATTTGTGTAAAAAATCAAAGTTTTAACAAAAACTTTTTATATTGTTGACTGAATTTTGGTCTCTCAGAAATAACTGTTTTAAGTGATATAAATATGATTGGCGTATGGCACTTTCAGTACAGCTAATTTTTTAGAGCATACAAATTATCAAAAGAATTTTCTCAGAGACCTCAAAGCATGTTTAAATTAGTTTTTAGTTATTTCTGGCAATAAATATATGATTATTCTTAAAAGCAAGACGCTTGTGTTATGAAATTGCTTTTGTGAATAATTGTAATGAAAAATTCATTAATTATTTGAAGTTTTAATATCTTAACATTACTTTAATTGTTGTTTGAAATATTTTATTAGAAGAAATAACTTTCAATTTTAATTATAAACTGTATATTTTTAATAAGTAAACCTTCCTTATCAGCATTTCAAATTTTTCCCGATATGCAATAAAAAGTTGATACTTCAGAAATTGTCTTTGCTGTAATAAAAACTTTAGTAGAAGGCATTATAAAATTTGAGTTAAATTTACCAAAGATATGATAATATTAAACAATATTATTTTGACTTAGATTTAAATAAAAAAATATTCTTAAATAAATCGCAGGAAAATGCCTATGATCTTCATATATGAGTGAGTGATGGTAAGCAGAGGCCATCAGAGTTATAATGTATTCATACAACAATACAAATACAAATTCTGAATTTTCTTGAAGTAATCTTTTTAGTGTATGGTGTATCATAGATCATTAGATAATACTATTATAAAATATCAGTCTAAATAACTAGATTACCGAAGCCTAAAATTCTTCGCCTTTTTCTAATTTGAAACTATACTAATGATAGTTAGGATCTAGATTATTCAGCTTTTTTTTTCATGCATGTCTTTTCAAATAAAATACTATTTTTCAATTTTCGATGCTTTGTACATAAAATGCAGAATTTAAAAAAATATAAGGCGCTGCTTTGCAGATCAGCAAGTTCAAGAGGCCGCCAACCCATACGCTTCACAAGTCTTAATAAACTGGGAACATTGAGTATTTTTTAAATACCACTGAATCTTCTTTTTTTTTGGATTTAGTTCTTCAGTTATAAGATATCTATAAAACTAAATAGATATTATTATTTAGAATTCTTTTCGCAGGAAAGTGTAATTAATAAGATTATACTGAGATTGCACTTAAAATAAATGGACGATAAAAACTACCAGAATATGGTGAAATTTACCGTTTTTCTAGCTCTATAAGAGCACCAAAAAGTTCGGCAATTTTTACCAAAGCGCTTTCAAGATTTTAGCAAAATTAACAATTAAATATTGTTTTATAATATGAGATAAGGTTTGTAAATGTGGTAAAATTTGGTAATTTTATCATGATATTTTATAATTTTATCATGATACCATAGGGAAAGGCATTGAAACCATTTATTCGTTTATTTTAATCTTCTGTTTTGTATTCCTTACTATAAGTGTGGTTATAAGAACTATACTTTTGATAGCCAGATTTTCCGGTAAATCATCATCATGCAAAAAGAAATTTACCAAATAAATTGTTTAAATATCGTATATTTTGGTTTCATTACCCAAAATAAATTTTTTTTTGTACCAAAATGTCTTCAGTGCTTGAAATTTTTCTCCGCGTGATTTTAATATTCTTTTTAAAATTTAATTCATCAAATTTTATAAAATAACATCCCGGATCAGATAAATGCATAATTCTCTTCTCGGTCTTTTTCATTTTTTCCCCTTCTTTCTTTAAATTTCATTGCTTTTAATGCATAAGTTTCTCCAGTAAAAATGTTACTGCCCTTTTATAAGCAACGCATTCAAAACAGTGGAAATATTCTCAATTTAATAAAACTCGCAGGATAAAACAGCATAATAAAAAATAACAATAAAGGCAATGTGCAAAGTCTATTCCCAGCTAATATACCTAGTCGTTAGTGACAATTTTTCAGTTCGTTTCAATCCGTGATGAAATCCTGTTTCTTCCTTCAATGCTATTCCGCTTCAGAGCTTTACCATCCCACAGTCTATCGATCTTCTTTTGTTTGTCCTTTTCTTTTTTTCCCGAATTCCTGAAGTAAGAAAAAAAGAGGTACTAACAGGAGATACCGTATCCCCTAACTGAAAATTTCCTGCATCCGTTTCTGAATTTCTTTTGGAGGATATAGTATCCGATTACGAAGCCTCATCCATTTTGTAAGTGATTTCATAAATTGCTCGGAAATACGAAGCAACGGATTGATAAGATATAAGTTCAACGCTTCCCACTCGCCAACGATCCGATTCGATATCTCTTTTTGACTTATATCGAGGAAAAAACATAAAAATGTTATAAAAATAATCTAAAAATGTGATAGCTAAATAAATGGATTTAGCTGTTGTTGAATTTTTTATCATTAAATTGGTACCTACGTTGTGTAAGATGGTGTTGCAGCTTTTTATTTTTCATTTTTAAAATTCATTGGAATAGAAACGATATTTTTATTCAAGTGAATCTTTATAAAAAAAATAGAATGTTCGTAGATAGCTTCAGTGTAAGTGTTTATTCTAGAATATCCTAAACATTTGAAAATATCATTAAGGATAAAAAAGAATAAAAAAAATATTGTGATCTGTGATTACTGTCGACAAATTAAGGGAATCAAAACATTTTTGTAACAAATTTATTTTTGAATTGAGTGTAGAAATTGCTAGTTTGCCTGTCCAATTTTGAGTTACTTAGGTCATTCAATATTTTCCTTCATGCTAATAAAATGTACCTTTTTTATGTAGCCAAACTGACTATATTATTTAAAAAAGAAAAAAAAGTTTATTAATTTTCTTATATCATTTAAAAAAATGATCAATAGGTACTTATCAACATTAACAGTAATTTTTCAATGTAATGTAACAACTTTCACTGTAACAATTGCATGTAATACAACAATTTTTAAAAGCTATTTGCACATGCTTAATGTTTTTTTACATTTTAAACATAAATTGCAAAAAAAAAAAAAAACTCCGTATCAAATTACGGTAAAAAAGTACCGGCACTTAAGGCAACGTATTCAGTTTTATTCATTTTTAATTCCTTTAATTCATTTTTACGAGAACATGTAATGAAGCAAAAATCTGATATACTGTAAATTTTACAGTAATAATTACCGTAAATTCACTCTCATTAAATAAATATTACTGTCAAACTTTCGTTATAATATTTTACGGTGAAAATGGATTTTACGGTAAAATTGATTTTACGAATAATGTACGAATAAGTGCCGAAACGTTTTACGTTATTTTGATTTTTTCTCAATTTACGTTATTTTGATTTTTTCATTGACTCAAGTTTTAAAATTTTTCTTAGCTATAATTGTTTAAAGGTTATTTTTACAGAGCTCTTGAAAAACCGCTAGAATATTAAGAAAAAAATAGTAGAAACATTTCTACAATAGATTATAATTTATGATAAAAGTTTTGTTAAGGATAACTGTTAATCATTCATAAAGAAAGCTCATCCAAAACTAAAAAAAATATCGTCTTTCTTATAAGCTTAAAAATAAAGCACATGTTTTATGACAAGATTGACATGATATATTAATTTGAAGAAGTCTGACATAAAAGCAAACTGTCAAACTAAAAAGAGAAAAGGTATAAAATTTGAAATATGTTGTATAAATTATTCGTTATAAACATTTAATGTAAAAAAAAGCAATTTATTTTTCCTCGAAAAGGAAAAGAAAATGCAAAAGAAGTTTTAAACATGTTTGCTTCAGAGCGTTTAGCAAGCAAAGAATTATTTTTTAAGATAGAAAACACGATACCGAATATATCGTATAATCGTTTTGCTAAATATAAGAAGCTCTGTTAGGAATTGAATATATTTTAAATCGAAAATTTTGTGACTTCGTAGTAGGCGATTGCTACAGAAAAATGACACGCTCAATGTAAAAGTTCCACGAAAGTTAATTACAAAAGTCTTTGGAAAAGGATATTGAATTTTTAAGAAAATAAAAGATAATTTTCTGAGATATAATTAAAAAAGTAAATCCATTCTGATAAAGATTTTCTTCATCTGAGAGTATCAATAATTTAGATTAATCTGTTTCTAAAAATGCTTCCAAATCACTGAGTTTTTTTTTTTGTTAAAAACAATTTATACTTCAAAGTTACGTATCAAGCAAACTGAATAAAAGTTACACTTAGTAAAAGTTATTAACATAAAAAAAATGAGTTTAGTAATTACCCAGATGCTTTGTTAGCAATAAGAATTTCAGACATGAGTCTCATAATAAAAAATGCACTTAAACCTAGCGTTAGGAATCTATATAACTCCTCTTTCAATATCGTTAGTATCTATAAAGTAAGTAAGACATTTATTATCAATCAAATATAAATGTTGCTCTAACTGATCTTGTAGATTTCACTTATTTTTTTACTGATTTTTCTAAAGTTATTAATATCAAAAAACGGAGTTTCGTATAAACCTAGCTGTTTTTGTTAGCAATAAGAATTTCAGACGTGAGTCTTACATTAAAAAATACACTTAAACCTCACGAAAGAAAGAAATAGGTATATGGGTTTATTTAGCAATCTATATAACTCTGCTTTCAATATCGTTAGTATCTATAAAATAAGTAAAGGAATTATTATGAATCAAATATAAATGTAGTTCCAACTGATCTTGTATATTTCACTTATTTCTTTACTACTTTTTCTAAAGACATTAATTTAAGAAAAGTTTGGTAAATACCCATCTGTTTTTGTGCAGTAGTTATTTAGAGCAACTTAAACCGCATGAAAAAAAAAAGAAATATATATAAGAGTTCATTTAGGAATCTATATAACTCAGCCTTCAATATCTTTAGTATCGATAAAATAAGTAAGACAATTAAATATAATTGTTGCTCTAACTGAACTTTCAAATTTCATTTTTTTTGCCATTTTTTCTAAAGTTATAAACTTAAAAAAATTAAGTTTAGAAAATATCCAGCTGTTTTTGTTACTTAACTTGTTACTTTTGTAATACACTTAAACTTCGTGAAAAAAAGATATAGGTTTATAAATTCTTATAGGAATATATGTAATTCTGCTTCCAATATCGTTAGTGTCTATAAAGTAGGTAAGGCAATTATTATCTATCAAATAATAATGTTGCTCAAACTGATCTATTAGATTTCACTTTTTTTTTACCATTGCTCCTAAAGTTGTTAATTAAAAAAATTAAATTTAGTGAATGCCCAGCTGTTTTTATCAGCATTTTAGGCATGAATAACCTCATAAATCAAAATAAGCCTAAACCTCGCCGAAAAAAAAGAAATAGGTATACGAATTATACTTATATAATAGATAAACGAATCTATAAAATTTAGTTCTCACTATGTTTAGCATCTATAAAGTAATTAAATTATCATTTATTATAAATAAATGTTGCTTTAATTGCTGTTTCAAACTGTTTAGATTTCATTTATTTTTATTTTGCTTAAACATAAACTTTTCTATATTTATTTTTAACGTCTGAGGAAATTTGCTCATATATAAATGAAAGCTAAGTATACTTACATTTTCGAAGTTAAACGGATACTCAAGCACAACAATAAGCTGTTTTCTCCTTTTCATGTATCACATAAAATACAGCTTTTCCCTTGGAAATGATTTAGTTTCCAAAACTGTCTATTCAAATATGGTTATTTATAAAATAATAAGGCAGAACAATGAAATATGATGGTTAGGAATTTTTGAGTAAGTCTTAAGGTAATGAACGTAGTTTATTAACGCAATTTTCACATGGCATTTTGTATGAAAGATACTCAGAAATTGTGAAACGAAATCATTAAAGTTGTCTCTTTCATATGCTGTTTTGAAAAGATTTATATTTGCCTCAATTATGGTAATATTGCCTACAGAATAGTTTAGAGACATTTTAGAGTTGCGTAAATGTAATGATAATTAAATATAACGCACCTGAGATCACGGAATTGTGGTTATTATATCTTTTCTTATATTTACTATCAATATGGAGGCTTAATTTGCAATGAAGTATTCGCCAGTTCAATTTGTTTAAATTTTTTATTGCTTTGTTATCGCAAAATATACTATATTTGTTCAATTCAATTTGAAATATTCTGTGTAAGATAAAAAAAAAAGAAATCTCTGATGCAAACATTTAAATGCCGTAAATGATTTTAGAGTGTTTTTAGGAAAATAAAGATTCGTGATGGTTTCGATGTGAACGCAGGTCTGCAACTCTGAATAATAAGGTGAAATTTCTGGCTACATTTTACTAACAGAATCTTTAAAACCATTTAGAAATGGTTAAACGAAGTTATTAGTATAGTTGTTTTGCTTGTTTGCTATTATAAAAGGATTTATATTAGTCTTAATTATGGTAAAATTGCTCACGATATAGTTTAAAGATGTTTTAAGTTTATAATTAGCTAAAAATATAACGATGAAATATAATACACCCATTGTCGATGCTAATCTATACATAATAATAAACGCGGCTGTGTGTGTGTCTGTTTGTCTGTCTGTCTGTAATCACCATATATCGCCCCAGAAGCCTCGCCCAGGCACGAAACTCGGCACATAATTGTGTTTTGACATAATTAAGAAGTATTTTTTTTCTTTTTCAAACATTTGGATTAGTTTTTTAGTTATCAGTCATTTTGTAAGAAAATCTATGCTTTTTCGTCTTCAAAGAGCCATATTCAAAAAACTATTAAAAAATGCATATACTTTTCTCCACTCTTATAAATGTATGCTAATGCGAACCTTACAATTGAAATATTAATTTTCGACAACTTAAACCAATAATATACGAAGGAATTAATAATTTAATTGTAAGGTTCGCATTAGTTTACATTTATCAAAGTGGAGAAAAGTTTAACTTTTGTATTAAAAATGTGGCAACATATTCGATACGTAAATAGAACGCTTCGCTTTGATATGATAATCGCAGGAATAAGATGAAAACTCAACGCTATGAATTTGAAGAAGAGCCTCAGAGCTCAAATAAATCTTATTAGGCTAAATTAAGCCTTACCTATTGAAACGCAGTGCTATAAGCGAAAGCAGAGAGCACGCCGCACTTTACTATACTCAATACTCAATATGATAATCGCTTTCCTGCTATGTTTTAAAAAACTTTATTTGTGAAAACCTTTAGCGTGGCGGACAGCTGGCCGCCTTAGGCGGCTAGCAATAAATATAAATTAATTTTTATTAAATTATGAATGCGATTCGTTGAAAAACTTTTCTCAGTTTTCAGTTTTTGTAACCATTAGAAACTTATTTAAAAACTTGGCTTTTGATTTAGTTTAAATCACCTTTAAAATATTTAAAGAAAGACTGTTTTTTATAAATTAAAAATTATTAAAATATATTTTTGCTTATAATTAGAGCGTAAAAATAAATAACTGAAAGGTACACTGGCGTCCTATCTGTGTCAAAGAGTTAACTACCTTTCAAAACCTGCTGATTGCCGAACTGTATTGATAAAAAAATTTCAAATTAATAAAAGGAGAAATCTAAAATACCGTAAGCTTTATATCTTATATTCTGATTCTACGTGGCATCATTGAATTTTATATGTATCGAAAGATACCGCAAAATAGAGTAAAAAAAATCTACCATGTTTCAATTTTTATTTTACGACCGTCGTTGAACAGCCGATCCAATTTTTTGGGTTTACGGTTATTAATGTTCATCTCCGTAGCCTTGTAATTTCGAACTCAACCCAGAAGACAAAGGAACTTCTGGATCGAGTATTGGGAGAACTTGCCTTTTTGGAGGACTTTTTGATTGAGCTAACCGCATTTGCGTTACATGGAGAGGGAAACCACCGAAACCTCCCAAGGTTAACCTGACGACAAGGCAGCTCTAACCCATGATTCGTCTACCGCTGAAGATATTTTAAGTCTGCATTGTGGTCGATGCAAGCCTGATGAGGAATTCGTATCGACCAGCCATCACTGGGAATTGAACCCGGTTCACCTCATTGGAAGACGAACACTCCATCCCCAGAGTCATCACGGCTCCTACCATGTATTCGTTAAAATTATTTAAAGAGGAATAAAAGCATATTTCAAAGTTCTTCACTCTTTCGACAGTCAAGTTCAATTGAGAAGAGAAAGACGTCTCTTAAGTTTCTTCTTCTTCTTTGTCAGTTCAACAGCCCCTTGCGGGCCTTGACTGCCTCAACAATCTCAACTATCTTTACCTTTTCAGTTTAGTGGGGAAAAATTACATTGTAAAAAATATTATTTTTGCTTCTTTGTGCACGTGAAATATGATATTGTTTTGAATTTTTAACGAAGTAATTTTAGTTTTAGTTTGATTTTATGAGATTTACTTCAATTACAAAGCTACAGCTTTTTATAATAAAATGATTTTGTATACTTTTTAATATATACATTATAAGACAATACATTCATACAATTTATACGTTAGAATTTTGGTTTCAATTTGATTTTATGAAATTTACTTCATTCACAAAAGCTACAGATTTTTATAATGTAATGATTTTGTATACTTTTTAATAAATACTACATTAAAAGACGATACAGTTTAAGAAATGTTTCGTAATTGCGCATTATATTTTAAATTAATAGTTTCTAATTTTGAATATGGAAACCTCTGTTCTGAATCTTCGCATTTCGCAATAAATCATTTCAAAATAATTTCATTACATGTTTTGGATTATAAAAAGCTTTCTTTTGCAACTTTCATGAGTAATAATTGTTTCATTGATGCGTCACAATGGAAAATTGCCTTTGAGTTTCATTCTTTTAGGAAAGAAACATTGATGCAATTTGCAGTTTCGTTTATTCAAGAAATTTAAATATTATTTCTCCAGTAATGCGTTTCTTTCACATTTTCTTGAAAATTCTTTTATTTAAATCTGATGAATGAATGTGGATGACGTTTGTATTTTATAGCTTTTTCATTTTTTTTTATTTTTGGGAATAAATTTAACTAAAATGGTTAAATTTCAATTTTTTTTAAACATATATGTTTATAATATTGGGTTATTTGGAACAATACAAACTTAAAGGGGGTGTAAAATGAATCATATTGAACTATAATATACAATTTTAAAGGATTAATTAAAATCTAAGCACCTAATTCACCTAATCTTGCATGCTTCTGCACCATAATCGAATTATCTTCGCTTCCGAAACCAACACTGTTGACTTACTTCGGGTATTGTTAGTAAATTGTTTACAATCCAGTACTAGTTTGCGTGAGTTTGTTGCTGTCTTCTACGTCGCTTTATGCATGAAAAAACAAATCTGTTGTTAAAATATGATGTATATCTTTAGTTGTGTCACAAGCATAATTATATTTTAATTTAATTTAAATAATTTTATAATACATAGTTTCTATTCGATTTGTTTTGTTAAGCCTAATTCGAATTCTTTTTAATTTTCTTATAATGCAATTGAAGAAAACTTTATTCGAGATTCGGATATGCGCACTGCCAAGATATACGCAATATATTTCTACCATTATCTGCCCTGGTTAGCATCAATCAACAGTCAATATGTGTTTTTTATATTTATTGTCAAAACATAGTAGCGAAACATAACAATTTGACAGAAATGATTGAAAACGAAAATAATATTTATGAGAAATAAAACAAGACTTTCGAGATGTGCTCCTTCCTCGCGAGAGGAGCAAGAACAACTGAACAAAAGAATATTTTGAATGGCGACGGATCGGCTCCGCCGTAATAGAATTAATTCATAACAGTAATTCTTATAATGTATCGAGCTCTTATATACAATTTAAAAAGTTTAGTTAAAATCTAAGAACCTAACTCACCTAATCTTACCTGCTTCTGTACCATAATCGATATCTTCGCCTCCGAAACCATCACTGTTGGCTCACTTTGCATATCGTCAGTGATTTGTTTCTAATTCAGTACTAGTTTGCGTGAGATTGTTGTTGTCTTCTGCGCTCCTTTATGCATGTAAAAACGGAAGTTTGTCATTGAAACGTATAGGCATAGCTTTAGTTGTGTTACAAGCATAATTATATTTTAATCTTATTTAAATGATTTTATAATACATAGTTCCCTTCCAAATTTATTTTGTTAAGCCTAGTTCGAATTCTTATTAATGCTCTCTGTGTAATACACGTTTGTTTGATTTATAAACTAATTTTACTTTAAAAGTTGGTGTATGCATGCATCTTCAGTTAATAATTTTTACTTTAAATCATATCGTAAAAATAGCGTTATAGATTTTTATGTGTATCTTATATTACTGCAATTATAAATGTCCGTGTAACTAAATACGAAAAATTGAGGTAGTTACTCGCACCAAGTACTGTAAAATAATATTCTTGGTGCTTCACTACACCCAGAACCAAGATTTATCTACGGTGCTTCACTATACACTGAATTAGTTTCAACCATTTTAGGTGTTCAGATACATATATTTTTTTCTAAAATTAAAAAATACGATCCAAGTTCGAATCTCGACAATAGCTATTCCACCAATATATTACCTATAGCATCCTCAGTGCTAACATGAATTACTAACAAAGGCTGAAANACACACACACAGCCGCTTTTATTATTATGTATAGAAGATAGCATCCTCAGTGCTAACATGAATTACTAACAAAGGCTGAAACATGTATAAAATTGTTGTTGTTGCATATCTCCTTTGTTTAGATCAAATCAGGTCTTTGAAATCTGTCGCTCTTAAGAAGGCCTAGGATTAGAAGTGGGTTTGAGAATCCTGTTTTGAAATCCCCAAACAATCTAGTATATTGTCAGGGGTGGTCTGATGGTCAGCACGCTTCACACAAGTTGGGAAAACCATTTTCCATTGGAATAATCTCAAATGTCCACTGATAAGCTCTCTTTTCTCTATCTATGATTATAAAAGTTTTATTGCTCTCAAATTGGTTATATATGGTTCCCGTAATTTTGCGTTCATTGATAAATGAAATTATTATTGATTCATGATTACTATAATTTTTGATAAACTTAAAATAATACCTATCACACATGATAGTTACTTTTATAAAAAATGTGAATTAGTACAGGAATTTGATTAACAATTTCTTATTGTCTTCAAATATTATTTCTGGCTATTTTATTTTTAATTGTACAAATCGCTACTTTTAAATTGTAGCAACTTTCGCTTAACTTACTCAACGCTTTCTAAATCAATGTTTTCTTTAAATTATGAAGTTAGTTTTTAGCAAGTTATATTCTCAATCCGGGAACCAAATTTCGAAGGGGAATGCTTCAGTCCTGGAGCTGAAATTGAAATATTTCGAATTAAGTGTCGATGATTAAAAGACTTAGAAATAGATTTTGAAATTAAAGGAATTTAATCCTGGCGATAAGATTAAAATGCTCATAGCTATAAATTGCACTGTAGTCAAAAAATTCGGCATAATATAATAACTTAACAAAACAGCAAAAATAAATTAATAGTTCCAATTTCAGGATAATGTTAGTTTTAATTACTCTTGAATTTATTAAATTTAAAAAAAACGTCATCATATAAATAAATATTACTTTTATTATTAAAAGGAAAAAGCTTGAAATTTTTCAGTGCTGATTTTATACCACTCATTTAAGGAAATTTATGCCAGTCAGTTTTATGTCATTAAAATTTCACATCCATTTTACACCTGAGGCTTAAAAGGCTAATATAAAATGCTTTCTATAAATGATTACAAAACCATTTACAGCTGAATTGCTACAAAAAATAGGTTTCATAATCCTTTAGTAGACTGTAACTTGTAATTTATAATTCTTTTCAAGCACATTTTGAGCTATTATATGCACCCTATTTATTTGCAAGTTAAATAATTTCTCGATAAATTGGTAGCTGTTGGGCATAAAAAAGTAAACTCCTTAAAAAAAATCTTTAAAGTTTCTTGTTTTTCCTAGTAATGAATGAAGCATATGGCAAGAGGCCACATGAATCAAAATTTTCTCCCGAGTTGTTCTCATCGATTTTTGGGAGTTAAAATTAATGACTTTAAGTTTATGTGCAGCTATTTTTAAACAGTTGTGATTTTAAGGAGAAATAAATATTTTCATAGTAAATTTAACCCCAAGTAGATTTAACCTCATTCTTTTTTTGAATTAGCAATAATTCTATGGGTTCACTAGAAAATTTGTTTTTATTTATTTTATTTCAAAATTTTTTAATAATTTAAGAATGATTTTTGTTGTCTAAATAAAAGTTTATGATAATTTATTTAACAATTAAAAATATACAAATCCCTATGGATCGATTAAGGAGAAATAAATATTTTCATAGTAAATTTAACCCCAAGTAGATTTAACCTCATTCATTTTTTGAATTAACAAAAATTCTATGGGTTAACTAGAAAATTTTGTTTTTATTTATTTTATTTTTAAATTTATTAATAATTTAAAAACGATTTCTTTTGTCTAAATATAGGTTTATGATAATTTATTTAACCATTCAAAATATTCATTCAAAAACCGATGGATCAATTAAGGAGAAATAAATATTTTCATAGTAAATTTAACCACAAGTAGATTTAACCTCATTCATTTTTTGAATTAACAAAAATTCCGTGGGTTAACTAGAAAATTTTGTTTTTGTCTATTTTATTTTTAAATGTATTAATAATTTAAAATTATTTTTTTGTCTAAATGAGGGTTTATGATACTTTATTTAACAATTCTAAATATTCAAAAACCGATGGATTAATTCATTTTATTTCAACAATCTAAACAGTAAAAATGCCCTTTTGCTTACATGTTTAGTTCAATTCTTTTAGAAACGGGTCCAATGCTTGAAATTGCAACGAACTTTAGAAAAATTAGTAGAGTTGACTGTAAATTTATACAACCAACTCTTTTTTTTGACAAAAAAGCTCAGAGTTTATGATTCTAATGAAATTATTAGAGTTGATCGTTAATTTGTACAGGCAACTCTCATCTTTGACAAAAAAGCTTAGTGTTCATGATTCTAACGAGTTTCAGCGTAATAAGTAGAATTGATCGTTAATTTATACAGCCAAAGAGTTTGACGCATCTCAATTGCCTAAAACACAATGCTACTCATCAAACTGGCACATGAGAAATAAAAACTTCTCAACAGATTATGAATAAGAAAAGACGCTGTTGCCATTGAGAAAACGAAACTTTTTTGAAGAAAAAAGGGAGCAAAATCATGGTAGTCGTGGGATAGGCGATGGCCACTCCCCATAATACTAATATATATATATA
>NC_092211.1:62979875-63003149 GCF_043381705.1 Parasteatoda tepidariorum | reverse complement strand
ATATATATATATATATAAATTTGTATTACGACAATAGCACAATATAATTTATTGCCATTTTTTCAACGAATATTGTTTGGTATTATAACAATATTCTGATACAGCTCTAAAGAGCGCTGTAACAATGTCCTTCCGAACAATATCGTTCTGTACTTTATTATTTTTAGCTTCTAATTCATAGTTTTTAACATTCAGGGTGGTTAGGTATTTGTTGGTATCGTCCCACCCTTTCTTTTTCGGTCTTGCTCTTGGTCATGAGTTCAAATATTTTCAATTTAAAAGTTTTCTTTGATTTCTATTATCATTTAATCTTTCAATGCACCCCAGACGTACTAATAGTGAGAATTTAATGAAATCGAATTAAGCAGTTTTTTCTGATTAAATTCTCAAAAGTTCGCTATTGTTTCTTATTCTTTACTGTGCATTATTTAATTTTATTGGTTCTAAAAATTCTTCTCAAACTTTTCCGTTTGAGGATTCATTTAGGATAATCGTCTTTATTTGTTACAGTCCACATTTCACCTTTTGTTGACTTTAGTCATATAAATACGCGGAAATATAAATACGCGCTTTACAAATTTGTTTCTTTTTTAGGTAATTTAATGAACCTGCTAAGATAGAATATTGTAAGATCTTCCTACAATTTGTCAGGCCGTTGGAGTTTTCATATCTGCTGTATTTCCTGGGATTTTAATCATTTCCATGCAGAGGTTTTCATAAACGTGTTTACCAAACAGATTAGTTTCTCTTCTGTTGCATTCACAATGATTTCACTTCATAGAGAAGAGATCACAATTTTTAATATTTTTCTTGAAGTAATTAGATCAGCTAAAATAATTATTTTATTCCTTAAAACTTGTTTTAGTAATATATTGGGTTTGTATTTTAGTTATAAGCTTAAATTATGCATTTGTTTTTCTATCCAAATAATTTTTACTTCTTTCGGCTATCAGTGTGAAATTGTCCGAAGCTTTTCTTATCGTTATTTGCTCTCAAACCATTCTATTTTGTTAAATAGCCTACTTATTAATAACTGAAATTTCATAAATCAGAAACTTAGAAGAACTTAATTTGTAAGTCAAGGTTTATTTCTTAAAGAAAGTAATTGAAATTGGAAGGAGAGTTAATTAATTGAGTGTTATCTGAAAATTTACTTATTTGATCATTTGATTTGATTAATTTATTTATGCGCGTTTAATTAATTAATAATTTATTAGGGGAAAAGTGTGGGGGTAATATAAAAAGTCACGACTCGCAAGTGTGGTTAAGCAAACCCTGGAGAGTGAGGCTTGATTTGCGAAGTGTACCTTTTCACAAAAATATATAAAGTTTGAATTTAATCTCAAATTTGTTTTTAATAAGTTTGCTTACAACAATTATAATTCTTTAGTCGTGGTGATTCAGGTGATTAGAGCATTTGCCTCACCTCCCAATGTGGTGACTCGGGTCAGATCCCAGTGATAGCTGATCGATTCAAATTCCACATCTGGCTCACACCGACCAAATTGCTAACGTGAAATGTCCTCAGTGGTGGGCGGATAATGGGTTAGAGTCCTCTTGCCGTCAGACTGACCGTGGAAGGCTGTCGTGGTTTTCCTCCCCATGTAACGCAAATGCTGGTTACTTGCATCAAAAAGTCTTCCACGAAGGAAAGTTCCTCCCAATAATTGATCCAGGAGCTCGCTTGTCTTCTGTATTATGTTCAAAATTACAAGGTTACGGAGTTGAACATTAGTAGCCGTAAGCCCTAAATTGGGTCGACTGTTCATCGACGGTTGTAAAATGAAATAAAAGAAATTATAATCCTTTATACAACTTTACTATAGTAATTTTTTATTTATTAGCAAACTTCACCTTGGATTTGATTTACAGATCGATCTCAGATGTACCAAATATCATTAAAATTGGAATTAAAAAGTATAGAATAAAAACTAAGTTCACGACACATTGTTCAATAAAAGTACTAAAAATCTAATTTGCAGGGAATAGTTTTGGTTTATATTGGCTTTAGGTTTCTTTCATCATAATTTTCTCACGAAAAAGGAGACACCTTTTTCAGTCTAGTGATAAACCACACTTTTTTTTCCAAGCTGACATTTTGACATCAAACATTTCCTAAGTATTGCTTATTTTACAAGTTTCCGGACATTTCCACCAGATGAAGCAAAATGCGCAGAATCATCTTTGTAAATTGCGATATTTCTTTCTATTAAAAACACTCTTAAAAGCCACCTTTTGTCTAATTTAAAATAATGCCTTATTAATAGGCTGCATGAACTGCTCGAGTATTTTAAACTTCTATAACGACGTCACCATTGTGTTTTAAATATGTCTAATATAAAAGAAAAAGTCTGTGTGAATGTGTGTTCTCTAAAAGCTGGACAACGGAAGCACTGATTGGAATTGAGGTTTTTTAGACAGTTTGCCAATTTTCAAGGGGTGAATTCTGAACAATCACTTCGTTCCGGCGTTATTCAGTGTCAAAAGTATGAAATTTCCTTGATGAAAAAAATTTAAACGTTTATAATTTATTGATGAAATGTTTAATTTAATTATAAAAGTTTTGGTTATAAGTATAAAATACTCTTATATTCGCTGAAGATCTGTTTTTCAGAAAAGAGACATTTCGCAGTTCTTCGTATCATCCTACATGCTCCAGTACGTTTAGTTTTGAAGTAACTGCGCATGTCCACCTTAAGTGCGCAGGTGCTAATTTTGGTGGAGTGCGCCCTATTGTGAATAAAATAGTTAACGAGCATGCGCAGGTGCTAATTTTGATGGAGTGCGCAGTATTGTGAATAAAATAGTTAACGAGCATGCGCAGTTGTTTCAAAATTTACTTACGGGAGTGCCGGGATGATGCGTAAAATCGCGGCTCACTTCACATTATTTAACCCATTCGCGCCGACTGTCACAAATACGTCTCAGCATAAAACCGTATCAACCAGGGTAAAAAGATAAAACTGGTAATCAAAGTAATTTTTTAGCAGTTAATTTGTGGGCGGAGTTATAATTGCTTGATTTATTTAATTCACCATTACTTAGTTCAAAATAAAACTATTTAGTTATACTTTGAATTAATATCGATTATATATATGATTAAACTAACAATAATTAAAGTAAAAGCAAAGTAAGTCTGTCAAATTAGAAACCACTATATTTAAGTTACCGTTTTTTATTTAATTACATCCTAATTCTGATTTTGCACGAATGCTTTTCTGAAACACCCGTCCCCAAGGGGTTAATGAACACTTTTTAACTCACATTTAAAAATCACTTTTTATAAAAATCATTTGCTAAATTTAATAATTTTTATTAGTATTATATCTATATTTTATTATTTATAATGAAATTTAAAATACATAAATAAAAAGCAGTAAAGAATGTTAATTCTCAATACAGAGGAATTGAAAATAATTATGGGATTTAAATGCATTCGGATATAATATCATTCGCTCACACTAGTTTGAAACGTGGTATAAAAGCAAACACAATAAAGAACCTTATTTATAATTTTTGTTTGACTTCATTCCAGAACTTTGTTAAACACGTAAGCTTTTTATGTGAAAACAATTTGGATGGACTCCAAATGACCCCAACATTCGTAGTTTCGATTCTGACTAGTCTGGTAATCATTACGGCCTGTTATCAGTTTGCCTCTAATCCCATTAGGATACGCCGTTGAAAGGTGAATTATCAGTTTGATTAACAACGGAACTGAAAAAGAATAATTTCATTTGGCGAAATTACATTGTTTTTTTTGTTGACACTTTTGGTAAATACATGAATGAAACTGGAGGAAAGGAGTTTGAGTTATTAAGTTCTGGACAAAGATTTACTGCTTTGATTTCAGTTTGTTCTGGTTAAAACTTTCTTTTTTTAATTTTCTTTTTAGTTGATGAAGTTAACTGCTTGCCGGTACGTTTGTGAGGTTTTTTTACAAGATTCCCAGCTATAAAATATTTGTAGTGATATTTTTTATTTCAAAGCTTTTTTTTTAAATTTTTTTTTATTTAATTGGTAGTTATGAATGAAGTCTGAGGTTGTGACGTTTTGAAGGAAAAAATCCCAAATATATTAACTTTAATAAAGTAATTTTTAAAGTGAGAAAGAACAAATTTATTATTTTTAATACATAATTTTTTTGAAATGCATTGTGTTGTATCATTTAGAGTTCGTATACATAATTTAAAGAAAAAATTAAACTTAAAATATTAAATAAAATGAATTTCTGATTTTTTAACTAATTGAAAATACAATGTAATGAATTGGGCAATTCATGGATTTATTTTTTAAATATTTCTGTGCTGCAGTACTTTGGATTGAAGAAATGTCAGAATTCTATAACGTCCGATCATCACNACGGTTAAAAGTAAACGTAATTTGATATATTTTACAGTAAGCCAGAGTTGACTGTTACTTAATGAAATGTCAGAATTCTATAACGTCCGATCATCACAGTTATTGGTAAAAATACTTAGGACGAAGTTGTCCTTTTGCCTGTGATGAAAACTGCTCAGACGTAAAGGAATAGTTTTTATTTCTTTTTCCTGTATTTAAATTTTTAAAGCATTGTACAGTGATACTGTTTATACCAATTGTTTGTCACGATATGTCATAGTTTAAGAATGATTTAAGGATTTTCAAAATGTCATGGTTTCAAAATATTTGATGATATCTACTCTGCATCTAAATGAAAGCTGATTTTAAATTTTATACGCAGTGTATAGTGACACTCTTTATAGCAATTTTTTGCGACCGTATGTCACAGTTTAAGAATAATATTCAAAATGACATAGTTTCATAATATCTGACTATTATCGACAATCTAACTATTATCGGACTATTATAAATAATATCTGTCTATTATAAATGACATAGTGACATATTATGTCACTATTTCATTTATGCCACTATGTCATAAAAGACATAGTGACATAATATTTGATAATATCTACTATGCATATAAATCAAAGCTGTATTTAAATTTATACGCAGTGTACAGTAACTCTTTATATCAATTTTTTGCAACCATATGTCATAGTTTAACAATGAGTTCCACAATGTCATGGTTTCAGAATATTTGGTAATATCTACCACGCATCTAAATCATAGCTTCCATAAAATAAACAAAAGTATTGTTTAAATTATTCCATAGTAAAAGAAAGTGAAAATCCCCAGTTATATCATAATTGATGACAAAAAAATGCTGGGGTTTTTAGGCCTTTTTATTTTCATTTCTTAGAATTCGAAGGAAAAAAAACTCAGCTTTTCGCTTCAATTGATTTATTGTGGCAAGCAAGTAAGGAAGAAAAATTCAAGTAGATTGAACTTGTCCAAAAAAGAATTTCCCCGGTTCATATTACCACTGAATTATTTTCGCTAAGATTAAAGAACAAACGCGAACAGATGGTTCTTCCCTTAGAGTATGTCTTCTTTTTGGTACTCTCTAAACGAGACTACTTTTATAATTAAATTTTCCCAGCCGACATCATAAACTCCGCCAAGAAGATGCCAAACGTTGACCTTAATTACACGCTGTGTCATTATATTTTCTAGAAATATAGTTTTTATATTCCTTTTACTTGAATATTATTTTTAGAAAAGAATGAAATAACTTATTTTTTTTGCGGGTTTGATAAAGTACATTTCCTTTTTCGTACTGAATTGGGTTTTAAATTGTACCATGTTTTATGAATGAGGATTTGGAAATAAGACTTGAGTTGAGTTACTTTTTTTTCGCTGTGCTTTGTTTAATGGAAAAAAAATGTGTTGAAAGTTTATGATTTACTATGCATTTAGTATTTCGCTTTTCTCTAATTTTTTTTTTTGATTTTAATTCTTTTTAAAAAAATTAACATCGTTTATTCTTATTATTTATTCTTATAAATAACCAAATTATTTTGATTGTGTAAATACTAGGTAAATAGTTAAATTCAAATATTTCAATGGGTGTGATGATTTTAAGCGTTTGACATTTTGACATTGGACGTAAAGTATTTTTATTCAGTTACATTACCTAAACAAATTGCTGAATTTATTTAACATTGCATAAAAAGGGCGAAAGAAGAAAACTAAGCAAAATAAAATTTGAAAATCTACATTTTTCAAGTGGACTTCGAAGGTGAAAACAGCTTTATCTTTCATGAAGTTAATTATGTTATTCAGTTAAATTGATTTTTTTCTTTCGTTATACTTTGTTTAATGAAAAAAAAATGTGTAGATAGTTTTTGATTAACTCTGGATTGATTATAATATTGCACTATTTTGCTTTTGCTTAACTTTGCTTCTTTTACTTTTATTTTTTTTAAATTTAATGTCGTTAATTTTTATTAGGTTATAAATAACCAACTTATTTTGATTGTATAAATACTATGTTATTATTTTAGGTATTAGTTAAATTCAAATATTTCAGTAGGTGTGATGATTTTAAAGGTTTAACATTTTAATATTGGACGTAAAAAATGTTTTCCCGTTACATTACTAAATTAATGAATTTATTTAACATGACGTAAAAAGTTCAAAAAGAGGAAACTGAACAAAATGAAAATTAGAAAATCTACACTTTCAAGTGGACTTGGAAGGAGAAAACTTTACACGGAGCTTTATTTTACACTGAGTTAATTATGTTATTCAGTTAACTTGAGATATCTTTTTCCTTATTCTTTATTTAATGAAAAAAATGTGTTGGAAGTTTTCCATTAACTGTGAATTTATTTTAATGTTGCACTATTTTGTTTTTGTCCAACTTTGCTTCTTTTTTTAGGCTATAAATAACCGAATTATTTTGATTGTATGAATACTAAGTTTATAGCTTAATTCAAATATTTTAATGGTTGTGATGATTTCAAATGTTTAGCATTTTGGCATTGGACGTAAAATATTTTTATTCAGTTACATTACCTAAACAAATTGCAGAATTTATTTAACATGACATAAAATGTTCAAAAAAGAAGAAATTAAACAAAATAAGATTTGAAAATCTACGTTTTTCAAGTGGATTTCTAAGGTGAAAACAGTTTTGTTTGTCACGGAGTTAATTATGTTTTTCAGTTAACTTGAGTTATTATTTTTTTTCGTTATACTTTGTTTAATGAAGACAAATGTGTTGAAAGTTTTAACTCTGGGTTTATTATAGTACTGCACGATTTTGCTTTTGTTTAACTTCGCTTCTTTTACTTTTATTTTTTAAAATTTAATGTCGCTAATTTCTATTAGGTTATAAATAACCAAATTATTTTGATTTCATAAATACTAAGTTTATAATTTTATTCAAAAATTTCAATGAGTGTGATGATTTTAATCGTTTAACATTTTGTCATTGGGCGTAAAGTATTTTTTTCCAGTTACATTACCTAAACAAATTGCTACATTTATTTAACATTGTATATAAAATTGAGTAAGGATAAACTTAACAAATAAAAATTTTAAGAACTTAAGTGGACTTAGGAGAAAACAACTTTATTTCTTTCAGACCTAAAACGGGAAACATATGGTGAACCATCTTCAAAAGACTAGGAAATGGTTTGGTGGTGATAGAAGTATAAAGAACCAAGTACTAAATTTTTTAGTTTTAGTAAATATTATATAATATATTATACAAATTATACAATATATTACTAAACTATTTGTTCTATTTAGTAAATATATTGCAATATTTTCTTATTTTAAAAGAAATGTTTTTAAATAAATGTGTTACTTTGTTAATTTTTTAAGAAAAATAAGATGACATATTATGCTTGTATTGGCAAATAGAACAACAGAAACCTGGACAGGGAAAAAAAATCTTCTAAAATTACGTTATTGTATAGTAATAACATTTGTGGTAAAGAAATAATAATTCTGCCTAATGAAACTAAAATATACAGTATTTAATCCACTCATTTGGCACTTTTTCTGTTCAAATTGTAAAGGCTTGACGAAAATTCTGGTCTTCAAAATTATAGCTATTATTACTACACTTTAATAAAAAAAAAGTACCAATCTGAAAAGTAAAACTAACCTATAAGTGAAAACCTTAATATCCCAAATTTCACCATATAACCAAACCTTATCACGCATTTTATGAAACAGGCAATATATAAAACGCATTTTATATATTGTTAATTTTACCAAAATCATTACAAAAGCACTTCGGTAAAATATTACTGTGCCTTTTGGTGCTCCCATAGATTCAGAAACATGGTAAATTTTATCATATTCTGGTAGTTATGACCTTTTCTTTCTTCCTCGATGTGCATTGTTGTAAGATTTAAGTCCTTTATGTTGAATTTAAGCTCTGTTTTCATTTAAAAAAAGGGATAGAAGTTTCGATTGGCGATAAATTCTATTTGACAATGGAAGGACGGTATATACTGCTTTAGTAGCAGTAAAAATTAATACTTGTATTGTCGTAAGTATGTAATTTTGCATGGCAAAATACAAAATTTAAGAGAATTCGGCCTAGTACTTTCTGAGAAATTGAATTTTAAAAAGAAGTATTATAATTACTGTTAGTCTAATGTTAATCTGCCGGTATATCGAGTGAATAAATAGTCTGAGACATATTGAGAGAAAAAAAAGGAAGTTCTAAAACCATTTTAACAGTTGTGGCTAAAAACAAAATGAAAACTGGCAATCTGTTGATATGATTGCAACGTATTGAATGCTAAAAAGGTAGTATTTTCAAAATTTTTTTAGAGCCACTTTAACAACTGTAATCAATTATTAAGAATAATAATATGTATAAGAATTAAGAGACGCCCGGTGGCTGAGTGGTATCGCTTCGCGCTCCCGTGATACAGGTCCTGGGTTCGATATTCGGGCCGGGCAAGGTTGACTCAGCCTTTCATCCTTTCAGTGGGTCGATAAATGAGTACCAAGCATGCTTGGGAACTAAACACTGGAGGTTCCACGTTCGGCTGGCCACCTAACCGGTTAACATCTGCTCTTGCACCCCAGAGCCCAAGGTCAAGAAAATTGAGATGGGCACAAGTGGGCCTTGGCCGTCTATGGGCTGTCGAGCCACTCAGTTTAGTTTTATAATATTAGGAATTATTTTTAAAAACTTAGTTTTATAAATATAAAAAAACATTAAAATAGTAAGGAATTAAGAAATAAACTACTTTAATTATTTAGTAACAATATTTTGATCCCGTTTCAAATCAAATAGCAAAGATTTGATTAAAACAAAGAATAATAGTAAACATTTTCATATTATTTATGGATGAATATTAACGGTAATGTCCTCATTTAGATCTCTCTGAAACTTCTCCTCTGTCATAAGTATCAAATCGTATTTTATAACAACTGTTTCTGCTCAAACAAATCTTCCAACTCGCTAAGAACTTTCCCAAGCTAGCCTAAACTAGTTGCTCGATTGCAAGTTGCTTAAATATTTATAGTTACTCATTCATTGCGATGATTGCGTCGTCGAAACAATTATATATGTCAAGGTAAAGTCAATAAATACTCTCGAACTAAACAACGAAGTTTTCTTGCAGCTCGGTAAGCGTTCCTTCATCATTAAATCACGCAATAAATGAAGGTAGCGGAACTGTAATTAGTGCTGTCTCTTCGACTCAAAGTCGAGAATGCCAGGAATAAATCAAACCATCTTTCTTCTACGCCTTATAACAATTAACACTATTCGAAACTTGATTTAAAACTTGCCGTATTCAATTTTAATACGGCGGAATTTATGGTTTTCGAAAGTTTAAGTCATAAATCACGATGAGCGAAATAAATGTATTATTTACTGAAAGAAGTTATTTCGTTTATTCAAAAGTATTCATTGTAACCAAAGTATAATTAATTCTATATATAATTCTAATTGTTCTTGGAGTATTTAATTTTTTCCCCCGCAGTTCTTTCACTGTAATGTTTGCATGTTGTCTAGACGTCTAGGATAAATATATGGATATATATTTGTTAATTTGCTGTTTATTACAACAATAGCGTTTTGTTTTATCCCCATTAAGAAAAAAGGCATATCTCGGATGGGATAAATATTTTACAAAATATCTTGGACATCGATTTCCTTGTAGTTATGGATCTAGCTTAGAGAACAAAAGAGTCAAGTATCGTACCAAATTGTGTATTCTGAGATTCTTTGAGAGCAAGTAACCAGTATTTGAGCTCAAAGCATGGACAATAGTGTTTTGTTTTATCCCCATTAAGAAAAAAAAGGCATATCTAGGATGAGATAAATATTTTGCAAAATATCTTGGTCATCGATGTCCTTGTAGTTATGGATCTAGCTTAGAGGACAAAACAGTCAAGTATCGTGCCAAATTGCGTATTATGAGATTCTTTGAGAGCAAGTAACCACTATTTGAGTTCAAAAGATGGAAACTACGAAATTTTTCCTAGAAAATTCAGCAGTAATTGACATTAATTCATGATCTAATCGATTTACCAATTATAATACATATCGGATCTGTGGTTAGTCACCTATGTTTGTTCCAACCATTTCTGGAATTCAAACCTTGGTTCTCACAGTGAAAAGAGAGTATAATGTATTTTGAGACATAGTGATCCCTTCAATATAAACAAAATTTATAGAAAAAAACAAACTAGGAAATACCATCTTCCAGCTCATTGTCGTTTATTAACTCCTACCCTTGTATTTGCTATTCCTTTCAGATAGCTTAATTTCGTCTTTGTCTCATTCAGTACTCTTATCTTTTCTGCTTTCTTTCCTTCTTTTTTTTATTTGACGATAAGGTGAGTTAGTCACCATATCGTTAGTGCTGAACCAAAGGTGAAATTTTTGCTCATTTCTGCTTGGTCTTGTTTAATAGTCTAAGTTTTATATTTTAGTTTCCTTTATGCTTTATTTCAAGTATATCAGACGCTACGTCTCTAGTCAGTATATCTAAACAACCCTCTATTTTCTAGTTAACACTCGCATCGTAAGGAATACGTGAACAATCGAAATTTTGAAAGGCCTACACTGTAAAAAAATCAGTTAAATTTAAGGAAAGAATACTATCAGCAAGTGTGACATAATAAAATCGTTTGTTGCACAGAAAGATACCGTTATTTTAAAATGGACACTTGTTTTTTTTAAATAGATAAGTACTGTTAATTTAACAAAAGAATTCCGTTATTTTAACGAAAAAACTCTAAGTATAGAATAATTATGCCAGCATTGTGGTTGGTGAGAGCCACGAACAGAATTTGTACGCCCAGCAACTGCTGGGATTCGAACCTAATCTTCGTCTCCTGAGCTACCGAAAATCTAGTCATAATTCTGATAAAGAATTTGTAACTTATTTATTTCAAAAGTCTTTTTGAAATCATATTAGTGACCCAGCCTTATAAATTTGTTTGGCAACAAAACTTACACAAAATTATATCACAAAAATCATAATTATCCGTTAAAGCTTCCCGTTGACAATAAAGTAGATTAGCGGTCTTATTTATGCGATGTTCAAAGCCATAATTGTGGAAAAGTAAGAGTAGGTATAGAAAATAATCGTAAAATGATGTGAAAAAGGCTTCAGTAATCGTACGGTAAGCAAAACTGAATTGCAAAAGCTCGAATTCGAATTGATGGTTTTAATCCGTTTATGATTACGGTGAAAAACAGAGAAAAACTGTATTGTCAACTAAACAGGTTTAAACTGTAAAATATATAGAAAAAGTAAGTGACAAAACGAGAATTCGTAACACTTTGTGGATAATGGTAAAAACAAAAAAAATCTGTGCTTCCTTAAATAGATTTTTTTTCTGTAGAATTTACAGTTATTTTTTCAAAATTTCAAATTTATTCTAGCACTTTTAAAGTATTAAAACCAAAACTAGCTGTTTATTCAAAATTCATTGACTTGACCCTCCAGTATCAAAATTATACAAAAATATACTTTGTACTATGAATTTAAATCACAGAGGAAGAAAAGTTTCCAGCTAAACTTTATACAAATAATTCGCCATCTCCTTCCTGCATAACATTTATTGTTGCTCTACTTGGTGCTGTTGACATCATGTCAAAACAATAAGTTTTATTATCTGGTACCAGTTTAATGCATAAAACATATCTTTTGTACTGTTACAGATCGTAAAGAATATATATACACGAACAATTGAAAATCTTGAAGGACCCAAGCGTAGCTATTTTTAGTTCTAGGAAAAGAACTCTTTTTCCGAATATTGTCGAGATCTACATAAATTTTTCGGGAAACCGTGTCCTTGTCTCAATTGTGTACAGTATTTACTTTCAACTATCCATGCATATATTTTCAACGAATTCTTTGCTTCTCGTATATTTGGTTTGTAAGATATATATTAAATATTTACGCTATTTTGAATATATTTAGGATGTTAATGATGAAGTTTTGTATTCTATTTTCCAAATCTTACAATATAGAATCTGAGATAATTTTTTATAGGTTGGTTGGTTTGGGTATCATACTTTAATAAAATTCAGCAAATATTTTATTACGAATATAACCACGCTACTAGAGACAATCGATAACCCTGATTGGGGTGAGACTTGTAGAAATATATCTAATGCAAATGTTTACAAGTATTGGGTAAGCGTTTTGGGTTAAGGGTTGAGTGTTCTTAACCCACACTTTTCTTACATGGTGAGGAAGACCACGATAAAAATGATATTACAGAACGTGTATTTATCTCTGCTTTACAAACATTTTACTTTATAACAATATTGAAACTAAGATTATATTTGATAGGTAGTTAGCGGCTGTTTTGTTTAGCTAAAGTCCTCTTATAAAGTTCAATGAATATATTATTACGTAAATAATTATGCCAGGAGACAGTCGACAACTCTGAATACGATGAGAATTGTGTACCCTAATACCAAGAGCAGTAAAATGCTCACAAGTATTGGGTACACGTTGCGGGTAAAGGTTTGAGTGTACTTAACTAGCACTTTTCTTACATGGTGTGGAAGACCACGAAAAAAAATGATTTCACAGAACGTATATGCTATTTAAAGCCAGAGCTAATGCTTCATTTAAAATCTCTGCTTCTGAAACGTCCTGAAATGAACCATATTACAGCATCTAAAAGTTAACCATATTACCTGCTTAATTTTCATATCTATTAAAAATATGAATGGTTAATCATATAAAGCTAAGCCCATATGATGTTAGTGCTGAAGTATTTCGGACACATTGTTAGGGTTTTCACTCTGAAATTACGATTAAATAGCCGACAGTAATCTGTCCAATAAATTAATCGTAAAGTTTGCGTCAAGGGAAATTATTTTAATTAACGGGTTTTAAACCACTTACAGCTGGTATGGTTAGAAAACTGTGAATACAAAGCTACATGGTTGTATAACTATTTGAAATCAGCATGCTTTCAAAACCATGAAAATGAAATTCAACAAGACATTGGTGGGGTTAGGTTACGTAAGGCGGTGTTAGATAATGGATATTGGAGTTAAGTTGTGGTTGACATGTGCTTTTTCAAGTGAATGCGGCTTAATTACTTTATCTACCATCTGTCATATGATATAGGAAATGGCTAGACTTTTTAGTGTTAAGCTGTTTGTTGCTCTGCCGTCTAAATATGAAGCTGCCGTCTAATATGTTTCGTATTCTAATAGTCCAGGGTTACCAATCGGGGTATCAATTTTAGGTGTCAATGGTGGGCTTCGAAACCCCATTAGGCTAGTCATGTGACAGATTGACCCTCTCTGCTAAAATACGAGTATATACGTAGTTGTAAGGTATTAATATGTGGATTCATAGCGTGTTCACCACTCATTTATTGCAGTAAGATTACTAAGCATCAGTTGTTGAATTTTGAATGAGGTACATGATGATAGAAAAAAAAAATGAATTCGTAATCCTTATTACATGACTTAGCTTCCTTATGCTCTCGATCAACATGGCCTGTGGGCCTAAATAATTGTTCTAGTTGTTTAGCTGTATTATGTAAAAACAGTCTATAAACTATTTTCCTGTCAATTAACAGCTTAAATACAATGGTTATTTGACTGTTTTGTTGAATATGGTAAAGTAGCAATTAAATAAATTGTTATTTAACCATTTCTACGAAGCATTTCTAAAAGTGCTCATTAGGCTTAATATTTCGATTAGTTTTATTTCCAAGTCCAAAAATTTGCACCATAGTTAAAGTCCTCAAAGAGTTGTAATTAATCCTTTACTGCCCATTATTTTTCTGACTTATTCAATATTTAGAATCATATCGAGCAAAATGCGAAAGAATCTCACTTAAGAGATAATTCGATGTCCAAACAAGTAAATAACCAAAATAAGCGATATCACGGAAAAGATCATTTATTATTTATCAATTGGTTTCAATAGTTTAGCACGATTTAACCATCACCTGATTAAGTATATAAAACTCTGATAAATATTATGAATGATGATAGTGAGATGGAATTTGAACCTTAATCTTAAACAGAATTTCCAGAATATCAAGGCCATTTACGCTTCGCCTCCTTAGCATAGCATTAGCGGTGGGATGAACCGGAAATTTCTACAGACTTAGCGATATTAAGAAGCTCGCAGTTGCTTTCACACTTTTAATCATTCATTTGACTTAGAATAACTCGCTTGAAAACTTAAGTTTTAACCAATTTACACAAAGAGCATGTTTGCTTCTAGGATGCGCAAATCTTTAAGCGTCGTAATATTTGCTAGCTTTAATCTTTAATAAAAATTTGACTTTCTCCGAACTAAATTTTGCATACATCCAGGTTGCTTTCTTGCAACCAAAGGCTTAATGTGGCATAAAAGTACCTGATAGTGGAGCTTTTGCATAAGTTTTCTTAAAAAGCTCTGTAGTTAAGGGAATAATAGCTATACAAGCAGGAAGGATTTCAAAAGAGATATTAAGTTTTTTATTAATTTGGATTAATTTCATAAAAATTGGTTCAATGTTAAACCTAACAATCGGTACTAGTATTGAATTTTACACTGAAAATACGACGTTTTTCAAATTAGATTTCTCAGGAGCTATTTGACCGATTTTACTCAAATTTTGCATTTTGCCATTCAAAATTTGTGTTTTTCAAAATAATTTAAGCATTGTATAACTAACAATTCAAATTGTTTTCGACTATTTTTAGATAAAACAATAAAAAATAATATATATTTACTAAAAGTTATATTTTGCCCACAGTATATAATCCTATTTTATAATGTGGGCAAAAACTTTTCAACACGCTTAAAGCGTTCTCGAGCTGTGGTGAAATACGCCAAAAGTTAAATTAATATCTAGAGGTCCCCGCTTAGGACCTGTCCAAACAATATATGGGGCCCATATTTCTCAGATTAGCGGCTATCCCCTACATTTTGACGTTTAGTATTTTACTTTTACATTTTTTTTTCTTGTTTTGAAGTAAATATGTCATTTTAATACCTTTTTAAGAAAAATACAGAGAGTTTGTAGAGTTCGATAAATAACTGAAATCTACACAGAGGAAAAAAAATCTGATAAAATGACGGTAGTACATGGAAATAACATTTTTGGTAAAACAACGACAACGTAATTCTGGTTAATAAAGCCAAAACACAGTAATTAATCTATCCATTGGAAAAAAATTTTGTTCACGTGGTAACGACTTAACGGAAATTCGGGTTTTCAAAATTATAGCTCTTTTACTAAGCATTAAATAAATAAAAAAGACAAAACTGTGAAGTAATTCTGACTAAATAAATGGTTTTCATGTCATGCTCCAAGGTATCAAGATAAAATTGCCAAGTTTTACCACAATTTCCACATTTTGAAAAATTTTTAAACCATATTTTATTGCTAATTTTTCAAACAATAATCACCAAAGCACTTCAGTAAAAATCATCGAATTATTTGGTGTTTACATAGAGCCAGGAATATGGTAAACTTTACCAAATTTGATAGTTTTGACCATACTTTTTTCTCAGTGTGGTATTAGGCATAAGTAATTTCATAAAAACATAAAAAGTATATTCGCATAAAATTATAAAAAATTAACATAATTATATATATATATATAGATATATTTTAAATTTAGCTTCGATGTTTAACTTATTTTGTCTTACATTTTTACTTTTAAAACTGACGAAATGTACAAATTGAATACAAATTTAATTTATAATGTTTAAAGGTGAAGGTTATGTGGGTTTTGCTTTAATTTAAAGAAAAAATATTACTTGATTGTTCTTTTCAAGATTTAAATCAAATTAGATTTATATATGAATAGAAAAATTTATTTTTCCGCTATTAAATTACGATGTGAGATAATAAATATGACATCTATGGTAAATGCTTTTTATTTATGTATAAAAACTTTTTATGATTGTGTGGAAAAAATTGTCATTTTAAGAAACTAAAATGTCTGATGAAATTTTTTCACGTACTTTAAAAGTGGAGTGTAAGTATCGAATGTTTTGAACTATTTAAGAAAAAATGATCATTAATTAATCTGTTTATATTCAACATAAGCTTAATTTTAAACAGCAGCAGCTTTTTTTTTCAATACATTATTTTAAAAATTCACCCCAATATTTCTTTTGTTAAATTCATACAGTTTATCCTAAAAATAAGCAGGAAAACGCATTCAGCAAAAAATAGCCTACAAGACGTTAATTTGAGTATTTACGATTAAGAACGTAAGAGAAACAAAAATTCTGACAACCATAAGATATTTGATCATTTAAGAAATACAACTGATAGTTAAAAACGATTGATGATCAAAAAAATAAGAATTGATAAACATGTACTGGTAATTATATATATATATACAGCGGATACACTCTGAAATACACTTCAGTAGTCGAGAGGATGGACTTACCGTATTGGCATATTGTTGTTAATTAATTCACGGTTTCTGTGTAGATAAGTTTGTTTTACTATATCAATTTTGTTCCTAAAAGAGCCTCTTTTAAAGGTCATTACAGTCACAATAATTATTTTTACTCCAGTTAATTGTACATTTAATAAAGTATCAGTCCATAACAAACAATAATGATTTAGTCCAATAGTAGCACTGTTCTGCTTTGATTCGAAAGCCTATGCTCTTGGGGTAAGATCTGTTTCTACTCGTTTTTCCTTTCATTTGTGTTTACGCTGAGCTCACGAAAGTTGCAATTCAGCGGAGGAAGAAGATAACTATACCCAGGCCTGAACAAAGGTTTTATGGGCCTCACAGAACAAAATTTATTGAAGGCCCCTTTCTTCTGAGAACAAAAAGCGGTATTTTTCGATTTTGTAGAATTTTTGAACATCATTTATACAAAATTGTAGTTTTTTAAATACAGAAATTTTCTGAAATTTTTTTAATACCTAATTGCTAAACCTTATATTTTTAATAGAATTTTGGTCTAGCCACCAGCTGGCCCGGATTCCGGCACATTGTTCCTCTTTCTCTCCATCCACCTTAAGTATCGTCATATTGTTATAGAAAATTGAAATGCTTGCTACTTTTTCATTGAAATGCTAAAGTCTCAAAATCTTACATTGATTCAACATAGGCACCTTGTCCGGTCACGATTTTCCAAACCAGCGGCATTTAACAACTTACTCTTCTGTGCAACATTTTTTTAAAGTTTTTTTCAGGTAACAAATTTGAAAAAATAATAAAAGTTTGCATTATAATTGGGACCAACTGCAGTCAAGATTATAAATCTCGAGAAAAAAAAGAGAGCGAGTCGTTAAAAGCAGCTGGATTGTGAATTAACTCTCAGATCTTATTCCACGTCAAGTCTGAACTAGGGTTTTAGGGGCCCCAGAACAAATTTTACTGCGGGCCTCCTTACGAGCACAAAAAAAATATTTTCAGATTTTGTAGAATTTTTGAAGATCATTTATACAAAATTGTAGTTTTTATATCCAGAAATTTTTTGCAATTTTCTTTTAATACCAATCTAATAAGCATTATATTTAATGGAATTTTGTTCAAGCTCTCAGAAGTCCTGGATTCCGGGTCTAATAGTCATAATATTATAAATCTCCAAAAAAAGGGAATGAATCAAAAGCCGCTGGATTTTAAATTAGCTGTTCGATCTTATTCAACTAAAAGTGTAAGATCGGCTGATTTGACTTTTATTAAAAAAAATCATTTATAAAAATGTACTATTATATATCTATAACTTTTCAGAAATGATATATTGTAATCAACTAAACAATTAACATCTTCATTAAACCTTCATTAGGCATTTATGCTTCATTAACATGTTCATTAAGATTTTACACCCCTTCGCTTCCGAGAAATCTAGTAAAGAAAATTGTATGAAATTTAAAATACATATGCATTTTAGCTACTATACTTTATTTTTAACATCAATTATTTTCACCAATTTATACTTTGTTTTATAATATTTAATAGTAAAAAAATATAAAATCTTAATGTTGTATTTTTTTATAGTTCTCTTTTGCAAATAAGCAATTCCAAAGAAATACCAAAATGTGGATACTTTCGCTAAAAATAAATTTAAAAAAATATATATATTTAAAGCAAAATATTTGTATCCTAATAATAAGATAATTGTATCGAAAATTCAAAACATAATTTTATTAGCAGTTTTGCATTTTAAAAGATTTTGTAAAGTAAATTAATTTAAGCAGTTTCTATTGTTTCGTATTTGGTTTACATGGTTGGACAGTATAACCTAACTTAAGCAATGCATGCGTATTTGGAAAAAAGATACAAATCAGTATCATTGATACCCTTTAGAGCCAGCTAAGGCTCCTTTGCATTTTCTCGGATATATTTTAAATGTTATGGCGTTTCAAAGCTGCACAGAGAAAAAAATTCTGGTAAATTTTTCACACCTTATTGTTAAGGCATTTTTGAAGAAAAAAAAACATTTGAACCATTAGTATGGTAACGGTTTACCGGAAGTTCTGGTTTTCAAAATTATTTATCTTATTACCCCTCATTTAGTAAAAAAATAACCAAACACATGGTATTTATTCGCTGCTTGAAAGCATCATGATAAAATGTCTGAATTTTACCACACTTGCCAAATTTTAACGCTTATTATAGAACAATACTTCATCCTTTATTTTACCTTAGCACTTAGAATATCATTAGCACAATTATCGGGCTTCCATAGATCCAGAAAAACCCTAAATTATGATAGTTTTGACCATACTTTTTTTCTTTGCGTGAAAAAATAATTTTCATACATCCTGTTTCTTAATTATAAGGGGTGCAATTAATTGTTTTTTAAGATTCGTGTTCTTAACAATTAATATAATAATTAAAGTGCTTAATGTTTTAATATTTATTTATTTCTGTTCTAAGAATAACTACAAAAACTTTTTGCTCAGATGTATATAAATATATAAAAATAAAACAAAACAAGCACTTTCTTGCATTAACTACGAACAACCTTCGATATCGAAGTAAATTTATTTGTTATGTTGGAGAACAATTTTATCTCTCCCAAAACTACAATGGTGAAAATAAATAAATAAAAAAAAACATTGTTTTTCTCTAACTTACTTCTTTAGAACTTTAGAGGTGGTTTTTCTTACTTTCGAAGAAAAAAGTAAAACTAAAAAAACAGCTGTATACTGTTTTCCACAATAAATGTTTGTTTAGTTCGAACTGGTAGCAGCAAATAATAGAATCGAAATGTTCCTAAAACTTTTAATCCGATATAGCAGAAAATTTTCGATTGAAAGTAAACCAAAACATTACTTGAGGCTTAATCTCCGAAAAGCTTTAATGGCTCTGAAATTTTTTATGAAATAAGTATAAAGCGTAATTTATTCTAGCAGTGATCAATTATTCACGATTCATAATTAAATATTTTTGTTAGTAAACATAGTCTAGAAATAATCAAATTGTCAAGATTTATAATTAATTATTATTGTAGGTAAACTTCGTCTAGGAATGATTCAAGATTCATAATAAGATGGATATTGGGTATAAACTTTGTCAAGTAATGATCAATTATTAAAAAGCTTTAATAAAATAGTGATGAATGTAGATAATTGATGATGAATGAGACCAGGTATTTTACTTAGGAATTATTGCATATAAAATTAATCATGATGAACTGTTTCAGAATTTTAAGAGGACACGATACATTTTTTAAAAACAAGTTAATAATTTCTTAATTACTTCATATAGATAGATATTCATAACTATTTCATATTCAATTTTAGAACTAGTCAATTATTCTTTTTTATAGATTGCTGATAAGATACTTACATAATAAAGTATGATTTCAAAAAAAATATTTGATTTAATATTTGCAATTTTTGAGTTTTTGGGTGGCATTTTTAAAATGATACGGTTACATCACTAGAAACTATGGATTACGCTAAACCACAATATCGTGAAGAAGTGCTGCAACCTTAGAATGGAACCAAGTGAAGCCATATAATCTGGCAAATTAATGCCTATTAAGTCTTATTTCACGATAATATAGTACAGCATAAAGGGAAACATGGTTCAATTTCGAATCTTATTGACCATATGTATCATATAGAACCATATAATCGTGATAAATAATATTTATAAGTTTGATTCCGTGATAAAATGGCGGCTATTTACAAATTATTAAAATTTACTATCTATATAAACCATATGGATTATATGGAACCATTTAATCGCGCAAATTAATACTTTTTGGGTTTGATTTCAAGATTATATAGTACATTATAAATGAAAAATTGTCTAATTTAACACTTCAATAATAACTTCGGAAAACGCTTAGTAAGCCAATTTGAGGCTGTGGTTTCATATCAGAATATAAAAGCTACGATGCTTTGTCTCATGAGAAATTTTGCTGGCTCTCATACCATTTACCTCTCTTCTCCGTTTTTCATTTCATATGAGTGGTGTTTTATTTTGTTTCCGTGTAATACTATGTGGAGCTTTTTTCTTACGATAGATATGAAAAAAAATTTAAGTAAATATCAGAGAAAGGAACGCTGTTTTTAGTAACGTGGTTATTGTATAAAGGACAGGATAGGACGTGAGTGCTATTTTCGAGTTTCCAGTTGTCCGGTATTTCCAGCACTGTTTTCCTCAGTTTAAATGACGTCGCTCGTATATAACTCGCTATTGTATAATTTTTTTTTTTTTTTGAAAAATGAAACAGCGCTTGGTTTAACATTATTAATTTGAAACTATAATATTTGATATGAATTAATAGGAATAAAATGTATATATTATCATATATATATATATATATATACTTTTTATATTTAGAAACAGAAGTAATATTAAAGAAAAAATTAGATTATTATGTAAGTTTTTAAAAAAAGAATACAGTCAAGGAACATTTAGCACAGCTTTTTTCTTGTATTTAAACCAATTTACTTGAAGAATCATGGCACGTAATATTTAGCTTATTAAAAAAATTAAAAAAAAATTTTATACTCTCTTTACATTTTATTTTAAAAAATAAAAGAAACTGGTCTTAAAATACACAATGCAAAATATAATACATTTAAACGGTATCTGATATCCAAACTAATGGGTTTTTTGTTCAACTGTAGATTCTGCTATCTGCACACGCATCATCTCGATAAAAGTTCCTTTCGTCTTACAAGATCTCGCACCAGATTAAATAATGCGTATCAATTTCCCGTCCATTTAGATATTAAATTCATTTTTCCATTAGTCAATAAATAAAAATTATGAATCTCTTAAAAAGGGGATAGAAATGAAATTATTGGAGGAATTTTCTGTTAAATGGATTAAAAAAAATTTTAAAATATATATATGAAGCTTGGCGGCGAGGAATTCAAGATACTACGCCAAGCAAAACTTTTACCTAATGGTTACAAATGTGTTCCTTAAGCTGAGAGAAAACGAATTGAAATGAATATTTATTAAATTTATTCAGACCACGTCGATTTAAAAAAAGAAAGAGGATTTTCAGAAAGCTTTCTCTTATTCCTTTTATAATGGAAAAAAATATTCTTTCTTTAGTTTAATTAATATCTTTTAAGGTACTGAAGTTTTTATACGTATCTGAAATATCAAAGGAGTGTAGAATGTTTGAAGAAAATTACTTGAAGTTAAGGAAATTAAAATTTTTGGATTATTCATGTCCATTTAAAAATGCTGATGGTTTGTGCTGTTGTTCACAAAAATGATATAGTTAAGAAAATAAAGACTAGTAGCCTCAAGATAAGCAAATATAATTCTTAAAGAACGAAAATATAATATTACAGAGGAAATAAAACTGGTGTTAAGCCTTCACTTTAGAGAAATAAAAGTTTTTGTTGTCGTTGTAAATGTAGACTAGTTAGATAACTCAAAAACTGAACTAATATGAGCAAAATGTGAACTAAAACAAAAAGAACGGTGGTAGAAAAGTCATATTTTAAAATATTTTCAGATTCGATTGGTTTAGTTTAGTAGCTTTTTTCCACATCCATTAGCATGGATCTATCCATCTTACTTTAATTAATTATCTAAACCATCTAATTATCTTTAATTATAATCGAATCTTATTTTATTTTACAACCGACGTTGAGCAGCTGTCTCATTTTTGGGTTTCATGACTGTAAAGTGTGTTAAGTTGTAGCCCTGACGTCAAATGGATTCTAACCCATGATCCGTCAACCAATAAGGATATTTTGTGTCAGAATTGTGGTTGGTGCGAGTCAGCAGCAGAATTCGTATCAAACAACCATTTTTGGAAATCGAACCTGGGTGATCTTGATGGACGGCTATTGCTCTATTCCCTGTACTACCGTGATTTAATATATAAACGACAATCTAGATCGGCAGGGATCATCCTGTTTACACGGTTCAAGTTCTTGAATCCGAGAACTTGGAGAAATTTTTCTCTCCAAGAAATTGATGATTCATCTTGAATGTCACTGATTGGTCGAGTAAAAAATCTGCGCATGCGTAATGTTAATATTCAAGATTATAAAATTATACTTACATGAATTCAAAATTACTAAATATTCAAATAAATCATAATAACACAAATAGAACTTAACAGATTAATTTATTTGGATTAAAATATATGAAAACGGACAACAATATTAAATCTTCTGATGCCTGCTTGTTGACGTCAAAAAACTTTAGAAGCTTATGATGAAAGAAAAGCCAAATTAAAAAGTACATGTAATTTGTTCCCGACGGACACAGAAGCATTGGTAGGAGATCCAAAATTGGCGATTAATTAAAATATAGCATAGCCAAAAACAAAGCCAACTAGCATATCCACATGGGTTTAAAAGAACACCTTGGCGATCACGAGTCGCCAACAAATTTATGTGAATTATTATAACCATACAACCGAAACATTTAGCCGTTGGAAAATTAGAATAAAAAGTTATAAATAGATTTTTGTTTTCGATTAGAGGCGACAGTGAATTAATAGTATGCTTTTATGT
>NC_092211.1:62949802-62979405 GCF_043381705.1 Parasteatoda tepidariorum | reverse complement strand
GTAAAAAAATAAATTTATGAGTACTGTAGCGTATCTACCACTACAAAATTACAACTACAATTCACTAGTATATAAGACATGGTAACTCGACTCTATGTCGGGGTACCTTTTCATAGATGACGGTTGACATGGTCGATAACAACTACTTGCCCCACAATATACTAATCCATGGTATGAGTACAAAGAAACACGATTTTTTTTATCAATAAGTATGGGATAAAAATATGGGAGGAAAACTGGTCAAAGAAGACTTAAAATCGACCTCTTTTCAAAATCCAATAGCTTTGTTGAAATTTATTATATTTTTCATTATTCTTGCTTGATTATGCTCATAAAAACCAACTTAGGGAATATACTATATATTAGACATAATATTATATATATTTTACATGCAGCAGATATCGAAATTTATTTAGCAAATAAATTGGCAATTATTTATTTTTATTTTAGCTGTTAAATATAAAATAACAGTTTAATCAACCAGCCCACAGTACGCTCCTTAGACATAGGAATTGAAAACATTCATGCAAAATATCAAGTGATTTAATCTAAAATATCGGGTATGACGTAAGGTGTGGCAGAAGTCGAATTCTTGGCCATAGATGGCGCCACTGGAAAACAAGAACAATCGCACCCCCTCTGCCTAAACAAGGCATACGTCAACAACAACAACAATCTAAAATATTTTGAGATCTTTTGCATTTAAAATGAGTGAAACTAACCAAAAAATTAATTTTGAGGAAAAAGAGAAAAATTGCACAGCTATCAATGTAGTAACCAAAATAAATGGTTTTTTTTAAAATCATCACCACTCCTGTTGGATAGACGTGGTAAACAAAAATCAAACGGTGTTAGCAAGACAAAAGCTCATAGTTTTGTTTTGTATAAGAATCTGAAAAATGATTTTTTAATCAAAATTAGCTTAAAGAAAGTCGAGTACTTTAACTTAGTTGTAGAAATTGTAGTCTGCAGTTAAAGCTTCCCGTTTAATGTGTGTCAGCTATAAATGCGGCTAAACAATGAGATCAATGGATTATTCACTAACTGATATAGCAAAAATCTCAAATATGTCAAACGGAAATTTCCTGTAAAAAATGCATACATGGAACACACGTCCGAGTTGCAAAAATAAATAGCAAATGCATTTCAAAAGAAGTGTGGTATATTTATTGTTATGGAAACTGTTAAAAAATGTAAGTAAATCAGGTTAGTGTCAAAAATTTCATTTATTAAGCATTTTCATTTATTAAGCAAAAACAAAAACAAAAAAATTCTTTCATTTTATTGTCTACTAGATAAACACGTGTTCTCCGTATGTGTTAAACGAAAACAATGCACATTAATTCGGTATTTACTAACTTCACAAAATCATGCACAAAATAAGAAGCATACAATAAATAACATAATAGATAAAGCTAAAATAGTTCCAAGTTTTTACTTATTTATTACTATTTCTTGACCTGTCCGGTGAGTTTATGTTATTAAGTAAAGAAAAACACGTTTTTAGAAAAACGCATCAACATAAAGATATACTAGGTTTGGTATCATTTTATATGATGTTATTTATTGCTCACGGAAAACTCATGAGAGTCATTTTGCGCAATCGATCAATTTTCTTCAGGGCTTACCCTTTTTGGAGGGACCATTAAATAATATGGTAACTTATATTTAAGGCTTTTAAACACCATTCACTATAGTTTCGTAAGACAGATTCTTTCTTAATATTAAACCTGACGAATTTTAGTTCAGTTTTAGTTCAGTTGTAAAAAAATATTTATCTCTTTCTTAAGGTGATTTTACTGCGCCATCTGTGGAGCAAATTGCAATTTTTTTTCTGATGAATACAAATCTGCACTAAATAAACCCATCCACAGGGGGCTGACGCTGCGGGTTTTGTTTGGTATTACTGAACACCTCTTTTGAAAATGTTTCAAACGCATATTTTTTTATTTTCGATCGATATGAATTTCTTCTGATATTTTACAATTTTCATACTTTTTGAATGACTCCATGAATAACTAAACTAAGACATATTTATTTGTGGCATTACATATTACATGAATAGTGTTATTTTATAAATAATTTTAACCCAATTTCAAACTAGCTTTCTTTAATAAACTGTAATGGAATTATATTTAAATAGCCTTAGTAATTGAGAAAAAAATGCATGTAAAAATAATAAGAACAATAAAGGAAAAAAAAAGAGGAAAATATTTATTTTAATAAAACCCAGACTGTTTCAATCTTTAATCAACAGAATGTGAGCTCACAGGAACACCAGTTTAATCTAAGATATTCTCTCGTAGATATACAATAAATCTAGTAGGTTTGAACATTTACTAGAATATGGGGTTGAACCTTGGTCTAATGAATCTTGGGAAAACAGCATTTGCGGAAAAGTGAGGGACATTTGTCTCACAAACTAGAGAAAATCCCCGTAATTCTTCCCTTAGGGATTCTAATCATTCAGGCTTCAGTGATATGGAATAGTTTGTTTTAACGCAGAAGGTTTAGAACATGTAACTGTCAACTGCAGATGTATTTTTGTGAATAAAATTTATATATTTCATGAATAAAATTTATAAATACTGATAAAAATATATTAACCATGATTTCGGTAAATATTTAAACAGCAACAAAATAACGAGAATTTTATTTTTAAATGAGTTGAATAAAGTTGAGTTGTTATAAAGTTGATATAAAGACAACAGTTTCAGAAAAAAAAACTAAGTTATCGAAAATGTTTTTTACAGGTTTATAAAATATATTGCATGCATTTTAGAGTATTCGGATAAACAGTTACTATTACTTTAATTTTTATTAAATAACTGCAAAAAAAAATCAAAAATATTGGCTTATTTAATCCGCTATATAGATTTCTCAGTGATTTTGTTTTCAAAAAAGACATTTTAAACTGGCCTCACAATTTTCTTGATAACTCATCATTTGTTTTAAATTTTTTATAAATTCCATGATAAAAATTTTCATAGAGATATTTTTTGATGTTCTTTTAATAATTTTGCATGAATATTTCAAGTGGTTAGTTAAGCTCTTTTTTTTGTATCTGTTGTAACTTTTATCAATGATATTTTTTAAAAAATGGATTAATCATGTAAATTTTCTAGCAACGTTTCTCAAAAGCTTTTATAATTTTTCTTTCTTGCAAATTTTCTCGAAACTGGATTCATTCAAAGGAATAAATAAAATGAGGAGTTATTTAATATTTCATGTAATCATTATTCATGCTAAATTAAATTAAACAGCTGTTAATAATTTTACTCATTGAAATAATAAATTCAATAAGCATGCAATGCAAGCTGTTTTTTGGTATTTTGATGACGTTTGCACCGGGGAAAAGAGTACTGCAGAAAATTCCTGAATATGATAAAATTTACCGTATTTCTGTCTCTAAAGAAACACTAAAAATCTTGGTAATTTTTGTCGAAGCGTTTTGATGAGTTTAATAAAGTATACAAAAATATATAGCTTTATAATATGTGATAAAATTTGGAAATTTCAACATTATATTTTAGAACATGTCATATAAATCATTTATTCGTTTAAATTTGCTTATCAATTTTGTGTTTTTTACTAAATGTGGTCATAAAAATTATAATTTTGAAAACCAAAATTTCTGGTAAGCCTTTACTTTGACTAAAATTATGGTTTTAAAGCCATATAATTTGGTTTTTATCATCAAAAATATGTTGTTTTTTTGCCAGAAATGTTATTACCATACAGTGCGATAATTTCACCAGAATTTTTTTTTCTCCATGTAAACATAACGGGTGATTTATATTTTTTATGCGTACTCATTCGTTGCTGTAGTTTTATGAAAATGCTTGATTTTAGAAGCATTTTTTTGCATAATAGAAAACATTTACTCCATTATTTCAAGGGAAACATTTAATTTTTTCTAAAACTTTAAAAATATTACAACTAAACGCTGTGAAATAAATAATGGGGATTCCACATTGGGCTGACCATCCAACCAAAACATCTGCTCTGCCCCCTCAGAACCTAAAGGTCACGACTGTGATGGGCAGAGTAGGCTCCATGGGCTGTCACGCCAGTGAGTTAAGTAGTTTTTAGTAGAAACATTAAATATTTACACCTAGACCTTTAGAGTTACGTTCTTTATATGCCTTAGTGACACATGGTGCCATAAGGTTTTTAAACTACCCACTCCCTTTGAAACTATCTATCTTAAAATATTTTATATCATAAAATTTTCTTATCAAACTATCTTACTCATTATTTTCGAAAACAAGATCATAAAAAAATGCAAATAAGTAAAGGAAACAATCCTGAAAGAAATAGAGATGTTTTTTGAGATAAAAATTGATTGGCAAGTAAATAAAATGATTCAATAAGAAATTAATTAAATTAAAATAAAGTAAATAAATATTTTAATTAATATTTTAAATGGTAACAAAACAGCGCTTATTGGAAGCATTCTAGACATTTTTGAACATAAAAGAAACTAATATTTACTTAAAACTTGAACAACTTCTTAGTTCAAACAAAGTTTCATTACTTCTATCCACAGGTTTAATTACAATAGCTAAAACATTGTAATTTGGTAATATTTATATCATTACATTTATTTTTAAAATGTTGAATGTTCCTTTTAAGGACATACTGATTAAGAAATATTATGCAAATTGTCCAACTTTTACTTTTTGAAAAAGTAAAATACATTTTCGTTAAAAGCTTTACGCACTCTTAAAAGAAATATATTTTCTTTCCGGCATTAATGTAAATTACTTTCCGTCATTACAAAAGATTATTGCCAACCCAACATCGTTATTCGCTTAAAAAAATTATATATTTTTTCTTTACTTTTAAAACAACGATTACCAAGCAGGCTTAAAATAATTTCTCAGAAATAAATCTCAAAAGCCAAAGTAGGAAAAAAAAACTTTTTTTCACGTACTTTACTTCCATTCTATAAAATCTGAGATTTCCTAAAATATCACATTTTTCGAAAAACAAAAAAAGAAACCGAAAATTGGCGCCAAATAAAAGATTTTTACTTGACATCGAGGAAAATGAATGAGCAGCGCCAAGTCTTTCAGCCAACTCTGAATGAAGTTTTGCGTAGAATTAATGTTTTAAGCCAATTTTTACTTTGTCTCTGATTTGATTAATCTATTAACTGCTGAAGACAAATTATACTACACTGTTTTGCTTTTACTGCCAATTTGAAAGGCCGCGAATGGTAATGAAGGAAAAGAAGAATTAATTTCCCTTTTTTTCTTTCAGAAATTCAGAATGTAATTCAAAAAATATTCGTAATTTTTCTTTTAATGTTATTTAAAGTAGACGCACATAAGATTAATTAAGTTATTTAAAAGCCATAGTTGCATACTTTGTGATATTTTCGAAATTAGGAATTGTGGTATAGATCTATTTTAGGAACTTAGTAATAATTATTCTCATATTCTAATTACTTATTTTTTTTATTTTCAGGTATGTCAGTTTTGAAATATGAAGTGTGGATAAAATTCAACTTTGGTAATATGCTTCAACTTCGTATGATTCTTCCATTTTCGTTGAGTAAAAATAATGTTATAGTTTGGATTTTAAGCACAATTACGTCGACAGCTTCGAAGTCAAATGTTTTAAGAAAAGTATGAAAACGACAAAATTAAACGTTTAAAATGTGATTAAATTAATTGAATTTATTATAAGTGCCAATTACGGTGTTAGCTTCCAAGTTAAATGTTTTCAGAAAAGCATAAAACCGAGAGAATTAAAATTTTAGAATTAGATTAAATCTGACTAAAATTGAATTAATTAAAAGTGCCAACAAAACATTTTTATTTTTTTAATCTTTTCATCTTTTTTCTTGAAAATATCTTGCAGATCATGTGGTGAATGTTGGAACTTTTTTTTTAATATCGTAAAAATAGGAAATCTAAGTTTCATCAAAATGTTCTTTTTGAATACTTTTTCACTCGTTTTTAGTCATAAAAAATATTTTTCAGTAAGAAATATATCTTCCACGTGCTCTATAAGAATTTGCTTTTTGATCATTTTCTTCAATCATTTTTACTCATTAAAACCATAGTTTTCACTTTTAAATATATTTTTTAAATTATTTGGAATATTTATAACTGTTTGGTCTCCTTTTACGCAAAGTTACGTAGATTTTGTTTTGTTAAATTTGATTTGATTGTTTAATTGAGACCTTATAGAAAGATAGACCAATATTGTTGTAAGTGATCAGACCAACTTTTTTTTTCTTCAATGGAGACATTTTTTTCATCAAGTTGGATACTGTTTCCAGATAGTTATATCAAGAATTTATGTGTATGTTCTACTGAATTGCACCTCATTACACAAAGAAATAATAATTTGTGCATGAATATCATGGTTTTTTTTCCGCTTAAAACACCCTTAAAAACTAATATCTTGAAATCAGTGTAGCTTATTATTATTTCATTGTACCACGTCATTTAATTATCCAGTTTTATTAGAATGCTTACTGTATTGATACTTAAAAATTAATTTAATGTTATTCTTTATTAATTTCTTTGAAAATTTGAACTCTGAGCTTTTAAAAAAAATGAAATATTTTTATCAACAAAAGATTGGTACCTGTAAACTCAAAGTGCCCCAAAGTTAAGCTGTTTTTTTAATTTAATTTGCAGCAAAAATACATGCTTTTAATTATTCATGCTGAGTAAAATATATGTGTAAATCATGTACTACTTAGTCTAATAAAGTGTCTGTGTACTTTGTAAACACAGTAACAAGCATACATTGATAGTATATTTTAAAACTATGTATTTATTTTCAAAATGAATTCATATAATTTAAATTAACTAGTACACAGTAAAATTCAAGTGAGTAGCTGTCACCATTTTTTATGTTAAGACGAACTATATTTTTTAAAGTTCATGTGTTGTCTCATTTTTTATATTTCTTTCTCATTGTTATAGTTAAATTTATTTATTTATATTTATATTGGTTTGTTTAATGGCAACACATAGTTTCATTCACATTGGAATCAATGCATGCCTTCATTACAAAAACATTCCGTTAAGAAAAAAGCACAACTTTAGTATTATTTTCGCTCCAGAATCTTTAAAACAATTGTTATCTTGTTAATGTTATATACTTTTTCGCACGATAACCACGGGTTTGTACTTAAAAATTTATTTAGCTTATCTCAACACTTAAAAATGGTGGTAATTATATTCCACTTCCGTTGCTGTTGTTGTTTTCGTTACTAATTCCACCAGCTAATATCAGCATGACTGCTCTGGGAAACCAAGCGAATTTTAAGGCAGAGAGTGCATTTCTTGTTTTTCAATTTATGGCCAAGAATACGACATCAGTGACTCGCACCTCACAGCCCGTTTTACAGGGAGGACTTATTCACTCTCCCTTAATTCACATATCGTAATTTTGACCTGAACCAGAGAGCGATCAATCTCAAATTCAGTTTTCCCAGGGGTATAGATTTGCTATGGGAACTTGGAGGACTTTGTGACGCCGACAGATTCAACGTGCACTAGTCCCCATTTTGTAGAAACGGTCGGCGGAGATCGAACTTACGACCTCCCGGAATGGGCACTACATCCTGCCATCCAGGTTATCCCGACTTTATTCCCCTTTTTTAATCAATAAATAAAATGTTATCATTTCAGCATAAGTTATATTCAAGAACTAAAAACGAAAGAATCATTTTCACTTTTTTGCAGAGAAGCAAAATACCTGCTCTTTGACAAATTAAATTATATTAACTATATTTTGATAGGTTTCATTAGCATTTCAGATATGATTACTTTCAAGGGTTCTGACATAAAAAAACTGTCCTGCCATCCATTTATTAGAAAAGATATAATTCTATTGAAAACAACGATTGAAAGCTATGTGAAAATTTCTGACTAAATTTTTATTTCTTAATAGTTTGTGAACAACCGTAAATTATTAAGCACATACTAAAGTAATTCTTTTTTTAGCCCCCTCACGTAATACCAATGTGATTCAAAAACTTTCAGATCCAGATGATTTCAATAAAATATAGTGGTATCACTTGTAATCATCAAATAACATCTTAACACTAGGTTAGATGTAAAGAATGTAACAAAATTTGCAATATTTATGATAAAGTTTACTTTTCTAACTATTTAAAAACCATATTTGTAAGTTTCAAAAGATAATGTTTGATATTAATTTGAAATACTTTTCTTAGAAAACATAAAATTTTTTTTGTGGATGATGAGACAGCAGACTGTTTGATAAAGGAAATTAAAAACCCTTACGGAAACGTTATTGCAATGTTCTGTGAAATGTGAGACTAAGGAATTATTTTTAAAGCTAATGTACTGATAATTTCCATATCACTTTCTGCGCTAAAAGAAACAGAACAAATAAGAGTCTAAAAGGAATTATGCACATCGAAATTTAATTTATGGAGCAAATATAACACTTGGATTGTTACGTGGGTTGTAATAATAGTTATGTGGGTGTTATTAGTAGTTACGTGGGTGTGCTGTATAGTGTTTTTAATTATAAAAAAAAAACATATCACCCTTAATAACTTTCGTTCCAATGATCGGATTTTCGCCTACTAAGTGTCAATCTTAATGGTTATTAGGACTGACTTAAAATATGTTAATTAATTATTGCTAACTATTGATAATGTTGCGAAATTACACACAAAAACGTATTTTCTCTGTATAAACGTATAAGTTTTCTTACATATTTGAAATTCCTGACACTCATAATAGGGGAGACAAAATTTCTAAAAGATTGGATCATAAATTAGGGGGGCTAGGATATATTTGGTGATAGTCCCAAAAAACAGTCAAACAAGATCTCCACAGCCAATGAGTTATATAAAATAACTAAACTAAACTCAGTGGCGCGACAGCTCATAGAGGGTCAAGGCCTACTGTGCCCATCTCAGTTTTCTTGTCCTTGGGATCTGGGGTGCAGGAGCAGATGTTCCGGTCAGGTGATCAGCCGAACCCGGAACCCCCAGTGTTTAGTTCCCAAGCATGCTTGATTCTCATTTATCGACCCACTGAAGGGATGAAAGGCTGAGTCAACCTTGCCCGGCCCGAGGATCGAACCAAGGACCTGTAGCACGACTCCGCGAATCGCTACCTCTAAGCCACCGGGCGTCAATCTAATATAAATATAGGCAAATTCTGGAGAGCATGACCTTACTTTACTCCGTTGCTAGGCAACAAAGTTCAGATAATCAGAAAAATTAAATAATGTTCTGCGATTTCTCGGAGAGTTTTATTTATTAAGAGTTAATTGGAAATATCTCGAAGTTCCTTGGCAATAGACATTTCTTCAACTGATTTCTGACAAAAAAGCAGAGATTTTTTTAAAAATTTTCGCTGAAAAGAAATTGAATCAATTTATAAATTATTTATGATCTTCTAAGATTTTAAAATTTGAACACATGAACTCTTTACTTAACATAATTTTTGTTTTTTCCTTTGATTTTACTTCGACGATTAATATGACGATTTAATACTGAAATCGAATTTACATAACTTATTATAATTATATTCAAAATTTTAGAAATAATATTTTTTACAGCTTTGATCGAGTGTTCTAGGCTAGAAAATTTAAAGAAACAGAAAAAAAAGTGTCTGAAAAAAATGTAGAGGGTCTGATAATTCTAATTCACAAGATCTTATATCATTTATGATATTTCTTTTTTCTGTAACTGAAGAATTTTCCTAAACTGGAAATTTTTTCCATAACTAATTAATTTACGATATTTCTTTTTTCTATAATTGGTGAATTTTAAGTAGTATTTTAAAAACATTAAAATAAGTTACGTTTAAAAAATAACATGTTGTTATAATATGTTGTATATTGTAGGATTTTTTCTTTAAAAAATCGCTTTGTCAAATATTTAGGTTTCATCTCTGGTTGATGTTAAAATTACGAGCCGTGGATAAATGAATGGGTCAGTCCGTTACACTGTTATGACGTATGGATATGACAGAAGTCGAATTCTTTGCCATAGATGGCGCCACTGGAAAATAAGGACAATCACACCTAGTCTAAAGTGACCACACGTCCCGAACAACATCGAGATACGTGATGCAAACTTATTTCATAAGGATATAGTTATATATAAAATGATAGTAGCGGAAATTTTAATTAACTTAAAATATAACAGTATATTGAATTTCCAATGAATTGCCAATGTATCATGATAAAATTACTAAATCGAATTTTATTATGAAACCATATTTTATTGTTAATTTTATCAAAAACAATACCAAACGCTTCGGTAAAAATTACACAATTTTCGAGTGTTCTAATAAAGAGAGAAGCACGATAAATGTTACCATATTCTGGTTGTTGTGATCATACTTTTTTTTCTTCGTGCACGCTCATAAATTCTAAAACGTAATTTTTTTTTATAGTGATAAATAAATAGTCAGATTTTAGGTATCATACGTACATACGACGCATTCAAGTATGCTTTGTGACTAAACACGTTATTCCAACTTACATCATAAAGAAATAGCAATATTTAAAATGATAAACGCTGAAATTACAATAAACTTAAAATGTGACAGTGTATTATTGAATTTTCAAATAGAAGGAACAGTCTTACGCATGCATCTGCAAATTTACTAAACTTCCTATGAATATGAGATTGTTATCATTTCCTCCGGTCATCATTTAAAGCAAACATTAGTTAAATCAACCCCCCCCCCTCTCTTGATAACGCTTTTCAATAGCGTGATGTAAATGTTTCTGTTCAATGATTCATTAAAGTATGCACGTGTCGTGAATAAATCATTTGAAATAAACAGTTATATACTTCAATCCATTAAAACTGAGTCAATAAACGAACGATGTAGTTAAGAATTATTTGAATTGTGTAATATGAGTTTGTCAGATAGTGGATTTTATTCAGTTGCTGGAAAAATGAATTCATTTGTTTTGATAACAATATCTGATATCTTAAAAGATCAATAAATGTCTTATTACCTTAAGATATGACACACAAAATTGTCTTTAAATATTGCACCCCAAGTGTTATTTTTAAGTCATGATGTTTTGCACACACTCTTAGAAATAAAACTCTCACTTTCGACGATTCAGCAGTCCTTGACCGGTAATTTGTTAATTTTTCGATTCATTTCGTCACGAAATCAAGTGATTTGTGACTAAATGTGAAATCTCAAATACATGGCGGAAAAGTTTCCTCAACTCGTAACTTCATTGTGGGAAACTGTTAACTAGAATAAAGGCCACAGAATCGAAAATAAAGTGATGATACAAGCCGTTTGGTATCAAAGAGTTTATTAGGAAGATCACAAGTTCAAGTCCCACATCGGGTGCGTGTATAATTTATCTCTCCTATATCTGCTCTTCTTTTGTTGCAGGGACATGATTGATCCATTTATTTGGAATCCACGATAAAGTGATTATTAGAAAATTAAACATATTATACACTACTAGTGCTTTTTTTCAATGACGAAATTTTTCTTTAATTTTGACGAATTTCGTTTCCTCGAAAAGTGACGATAGTTATTTCGTCACTTTGACAAAATTTTTGATCGGAGCATATATTGGGAAACGGTGTCTATTGGGAAGACGAAGAAAGTTTCGTGATATTTAGGTATTTATTTATTGCAGTATAAACGGTTTATAGAAATGTACTTCCATACCAACATTTTTCCAAAAGAGGACAGTTTTTGCATAAAATTTCTTTTTAGTATTGTTTTCTGATAAATACTTCACATTTTTTGAGAAATTTACTGCTCAATAGAAATATCTTAATATCTAGATCAAATTCAATGCGTTCTATTACCTGAAAACACTTTCGCAATTTGAGGATGTGACTTATCATTATATTGTAAAAAAATATAGCTGGAAAAAGGATTAAAATTAAAAAAATATTCTTTTAGAAAACTTATGTGACATAGCTTAAATTTTTCCTCTCAGTTTTCCTGGGTTTTGTACAAAAATATTCTTGAAGATCATAAATTTGTAAATCTATGAAAAATATTTTAAAATTATATAGCATATTTTGGTTTCATAAAGCAAATTATTATTTGGTTGTTTAAATGATTTTTTTTTACAACCCGTATATAAAAATAGTTCATGCAAAATTTATTTTTAATTATTTAAGTTTTTACTATTAGAAATGAACGCCCAAATGTGCAAAATGTTGAACTAAATTAATTATTAATTGTCTAAATTATTTTTGTTACCCATTTTTTATTTACATAATGCTATCTTTTTTAAAATTAAAACTATTTTTAAACGAAGTGCTGATAAATTTATTGCTAAACTATCATATAAGGTAAAAAATAGAAACAGAGAAATTTATTTCAACAAATATACTATAGCTAATATTTAACAAATTCTACAAGTCAATAAAATCTTAAGTTGAGATAATAAACAAAATATAATTTCTTCTTAAATAAAGTGTTCTAAAAGGATAAACGAAATAGGATTTATTAAAAGAGACATCTTGATCCCGAAAATAGAAAGAATGAGACAAAAAATTTCTTTTTAAGCCACTTAGAAATCGTTACCCATTTTTTTCTATTTATTTTCAAGTATTTGTACGAATTATTTTTATCAATGGTGTGCTCAATTGTTTTTTACTTTTTTATTTAAGATTTATACGAGTGAGTTCATAGTTTGTTTATTGATATAATTCAATTAGAAAATTCTGAATGAATTTAATTGAATAAGATTGTCTAATTGTATTAATTGTTTGAATGTTTTTTTTGTTTACTCTAGTTTTTCTTTTACTTTTTTCGTCGCAAAGTTTATAGATTCAGATAATAAAAACATAATGGATGGTTAACTATTGTATTCAGTATCATTTAATAAGACTTCAGTATCTAATAGAACATCAGTTATTAAGAATATTACTGTATTTGAAAAATATGCTATTATTGAAGTGAAAAATACGCTATTGCAAATTTAAGGGAAAAATTGAATTCAATTGGTGCATAAATTGTGCTTAAATTGCAAGTGGTTCAATTTTTATATTTAATACTTAACTATTTTTGTTTTTTAATATTCTTAAGTAATGCGATATTTCTCTTGACATTTGCATCTTAGACTCTTTTTCAGGAAATATTTTTTATTTTAAGGCATTTTTAATACATTAGAGCATATTTTTTTATATTTTACTGTATTATTTGTTGAATTTAAAAAAAAAATTAATTCGGAGATAATTTTTAGTTGCACAAGTTTCTGACAAACTTTTTATTACATAGATAGCATTAATAATGCATTTTTCTTCTTTTCTTTTAAGCCTCACATAATTTTAGCGCTTACCAATTATTTCCAACTCTAAATAAAATTCAATCCCAATTTGCGGGCATGAAATGATCCCAAATTATTTAATACGTTGTTAAGAATACTATAATTTCCATTGGAGTCATTTTGAAAAGAAAGCCTCCCAATGAGGTGAACCGGGTTTGAATCCCAGCGATGGCTGGTCAATACGAATTTCGCACCCGACTCGCACTAACCGCAGTGCTGAAGAAAAGTATTGTCAGTGGTATACGGATTAGGAGGTTTGAAACCCTTTGTCATCAGGCTAAGCGTGGAGGGTTTTCGCAGTTTTTTTCTGCATTTAACGCAAATATGGCAAATCAGATATCTGACCCCTAAAATATAGGGAGTAGCCGTAATCTAAGAAATATGATCCCAATAGTTTTGTCAGGAGAGCGCTTCAAAGTTTGGACCCCTTAATGTTAATTTTATTTTTGCGTATTTCGCTATATTTTAAGAACTTTTGAAGCGAAATGAAACATTTTTATACTTAAATTCGCTTATCCAAGAGTTTTATGCAAAAAATGACTTTGAGTGGTTTTATTTTTTATTATTTTATTTAGGAATGGTCGAAAAAAGTTTGAATTGTGAGGTAAGCAATTCAAACTTTTACGTATACGTCAAGTTTTGCATTTTGCTATATTTGGTATTTTGCTGTCATCCTCTGAAACCGCGAATAGCTTTCAATCTAATGATTGAATTTTATTTCCTAGTTCACAATTTTATTAATTTGCGTTTCATTCTTAATATATGATAATTAATTCGTGCTAACAATTAGTTTAGAGGTCAGAATCAAATTTTCCTGAATTAAAATCAGTGATTTTCGTGCATAAATTTGAAATTTTTAAAGAGTACATTCATTAAAATATTGCAGCAAAAATAATTATATTAAAAATGCAATAAAAATGATTAAACAAAGAAGAGGATTGGTAAAAACATGAAATAAAAATATTAAAATAATGCAATTAATCAATTCAAACTGCTGTAAAGTGTAGTAAAAATATATCATGACTTTTTTTTGCTCATTATACAGTTAGTGTTTCATAGTTACCGGGTTCTGTAATCTGTAAACTTCAATTTCCATCCTTATATTTTATAAACATAATTAAAATAAGCTTCAAATTAACTTTTTCTGCAATCTTACTGTAAACTAATTTTATCTAATTTTTTGATTTTTGACCTAAATAATGTAATCAACAATTATAAAATCTGCACAAAGCATAAAATCGAATATCAATTATTAATATGCAACGAATGAAGAGTTAATTAAATCTCCGATGCTCTATTTTTTCAATGTTCCATACACTGTTTAATCCATTCATATCAAAATGTAACAAAAACAGCTTTGTACGAACAAAAATAAGTAAATAAACAACATTAACAAAAATCTGAATTTTAAACAAAATGCGAGAGAAAAATTATAAAAGCAATTTTATTAAAGCGTGATTAGATTGCTATGTTGATCTTAATCTGAACAGTGCTCTCCATTCATATCGAAATGAAACAAAAACACTTTATAGGGGCCAAAATAACTAAATAAACAATATCAATAAAAACTGAATTTGAAAATACAAAAGAAAAATTATAAAAGCGTGGATAGAGAATTACGCCTCACATCCATTCATTGCAAAATGTAACAAGAACACTTTATGTTAACCCAAGAAATTAGAGAGAGAATATCAAAGATTTTAAAACATTACTCAAAGGAAAAAAACACAAGTTCATCTTAAAGAAATATCTATTCCTAATGAATTATTGTTAAATTATTACCTAAATCTTCATCTGAACTGCTGTATTCAATCATTTAAAAATATAACAAAAATTATTTTTTGAGCCAAGACGAACAACTAAAAATTACAAACAAAAAAAGTCGAAAGAGTCAAAGAAAATACTATAGAGCAATTTTAAATAAATATTAGTTTTTAATAAAAGGTATAATAATGTTAATTTAATATTAATATCTTAAATATAATAATAATTTTAAATAAAGCGGGGATAAAGTGTTACTTAAATCTCCATATCAACTGTTCCACTCAATCTTTAAAAAATGTAATAAAAATGATTTATGAAAAGCGAAATAAATAAAAAAGGAATAGAAAGAGAAACATAATAAAATATTATTCAAAAGGAAAAAAATATAAAAGCGTTATAAATAAATATAAATTTTTAATAAAACATATGAAGTCTAAACTTAATTTTTATCTAGACTGTTTTATTTAACCATTTCAAACTGAAACAAAAATGTTTCATTCAAAATGCTTCAAAATGAATAAATAAATATTATTAACAAAAAGAGTTCATTTTAAAACATTATGCAAAGGAAAAGAAATATAAGAAAAAGTTATAAATAAATAAAACATTTTAATACTTCTTAAATAAAGTGTTATCTAAATCTTTATCTGAACCGTTCCATTCAATCATTTAAAAATGTTACAAAAATGTCTTTTATGAAACAAAACAAATAAATAAAAATTTTCAACAATTTTAGAACATTATAAAAAGGTAAAAATTTAAAGGCATTTTAAATAAGTATAATTTTTTAATAAAGTGTTACTAAATCCTTATCTGAACTGTAACATTAAATCATTTCAAAATTAAACAAAAAGCTTTATACGAACTAAAATAAATAAATAATATAAACAAAACAGACGATTTTAGGGCTTTACGGTCATAAAAGCATTGTAAACAATTATTAATTTTTGTTAGCGCATAGATAAAGTGTCATCTAAATCTTTATGGGAACTGTTTCATTCAGTCATATAAAAATTGGTTTATACAATCCAATATAACTAAATAACAGCAAAAAAAAAAATGCAAATTCAAAGTTTAGCGAGTATAGAATCAGTTTAAATAAATATCAAATTTTAATAAAGCGTGAATAATGCGTTACCTAAATCTTCATCTGAACTGTTCTATTCAATCATTTCAAAACACAACAAAAATCCTTTATACGAACCTTTAATTGGTTGATGTAATTTTTTTATATCAGCAAAAACAAAATAGATTTTAAAATACTATACAAAAGAATCACTTGATAGCTTTTATTTTTAAAACAATTTTAAACTACTTAGAATCATTTTTCACTCAGGAAAACATCAACAACACTTCTCAGTTGCTAAAATATTCTCCGCTATCAATCTTTACTAACCCGCAAAGAATGTTAATAAAAAGAGAAAACAAGGGGAAAATTTTTCCAAGTCTTTTCTTAAGGATACTTAACTCGAATTTAATATTTAGTTGTTGTCCTAGCTACATTATATAAAGTAGCATAAAATGGTTCTCCAATTGTAGTATCCTGGAAATGGCGTTCTTGTTTTTTCCTCCTTCCCTGCCTGTTTAGGAAAAGAAAAAAAAAGGAAAAAAAATATCTCTAAGAGGTGGATGTAATATGTATGAGGACAGCATGAATTTTTCATCGCATGTCAAAACTTTTATGTTGTGAACATAATAAGTAGAGAGCTACGATTTGCTGAACAATCTTCTAGGTTCCATAAAACACGCAATCGTTTATCTGTTCGGTTGTCAATCTTGCTTACGTCTGCACAATCAATGAAAGAGTTTTATTTTAATGTTTGAATCTTTAAGTTAAAGACGTTGTTAAGTATTTACCATATCTTATAATTGGATGCCAAGTTAGTTTAGAATTATTTATGTAAGTCATGAATTTTTCTCAGAAATGAAAGTTTAACCCCTTAACGATCGGTTAATTTTCAAGAAAACTGTCATAAAAATGTCTATTTTGCCAAATACACGTATTTGATTAGTGCTGCAACTAATTTAAAATGAACTAATTATCTACAATTGCCTTAAAAATATCCTGGTACTGCCATCTGGTGAGTAAAATGAGAAACAAATTGTTTTCGAGGCAAAAAAATGAATTAGTTTTATTCTCATTGGCACGTTACTACTGAACACTCCAGCCCATCAATATCACGGGAGCGAGAAATAGATGGCAAAACCTCACCCCGTTATTTTCACGGGAGCGAGAAGGAAGGGGTTATAACAAAAAATAACCATTTTCAATAGCATGGTATGTCAAACTGAGTGAAAAAGCTAGTTTTATTTTTTCTTCGTATGTCACAAGCTGTATGATGTGAACATAATAAGTAGAGAACTGCGATTTGAACAATCTTCTTGGTTCCATAAGACACGCAATCGTTCATCTGTTCGGTTGTCAATCTTGCTTACGTCTGCACAATCAATGAAAGAGTTTTATTTTAATGTTTGAATCGTTAAGTTAAAGATGTTGTTAAATATTTATTATACCTTATAATTGGATGCCAAGTTAGTTTAGAATTATTTATGTAAATCATGAATTTTTCTGAGAAAGGAAACTTTAGTAACAAAAAACTAACCATTTTCAACGGCATGGTATGGTATGTTAAATTGATTAAAAAAGGTAGTTTGAGCAGGAATAGCCTGGTCGGTAGGGCGCTGGGTTCATGTCCGAGAGTTCGTGGGTTCGAACAACGCCGGCTGAAGACTCTCCGTGTAGTAAAGTGACTGATGCACGTTAAATCTGTCGAGTCGCAAAAGTCCTCCATGTTCCCATAACAAATTAAAACCTCTGGGGGTACTGGATTGGAGATCGATCGTTCTCTGATTCAGGTCAAAATTACAATCTGTGGATGAATGAATGGATGTAAGAATGGGTCCGTCCTATAAACGGGTGCGACGTATGGTGTGGCAGAAGTCGAATTCTTGGCCATGGATGGAGCCATTGAAAAGCAAGAAACGCACACTCTGCCTTAAATTTGCTCGGTTTCACCAAGCAGGCTTGCTAATATGGCAAGTGTCATTAGAAACAACAAAAAGCTTGTTTTATTTTCTCATCGTATGTCACAAGCTTTATGATGTGAACATAGTAATTAGAGAACTACGATTTGAACGATCTTCCAGGTTCCATAAGACACGCAATCGTTTATCTGTTCTGTTGTCAATCTTGTTTACGTCTGCACAATCAATAAAAAAGCTTTATTTTAATGTCTGAATCTTTAAGATAAAGACATTGTTAAGTATTTATTATACTTAGAATTGGATCCCAAGTTAGTATGGAATTATTTATGCAAATCAGGAATTTTCCTCAGAAATAATTTTATTGCAGAAAATAACATTTTTAACAGCATGGTATGTTAAACTGAGTAAAAATCAAAACCAGTTTTAATTTTTCATTCTAAGTCGCAATTTTTATGTCGTGAACTTAATAAGTAGAGAGTTAACGATTTGCTGAACGATCTCCTAGGTTCCATGAAACACAGCATCGTATATATGTTCGGCTGTCAATTTTGCTTACGTCTGCACAATCATTGAAATATTTAAAAGAATTTTTTTTCTAATATTTGAATCTTTTGGAAGTTAAAGAGACAGTTAACTATTTATTATAATTATAATCAATGAATCTTAAATTAGTTTGGTATTATTTATGTATATCAGAACATTTTCTCAGAGATAACAGTTTTAGAAATTAACAACATTTTTGGCAGCAAGGTGCGTTAAACAAAATAAAAATTAAATAACTTCAATTTTTGATATTTTTGTCATTGTTTCTCAAAATTTTTGAGTTGTAACAGAATAAGTAAAGAACTAAGATTTGTTGAACATTTTTCTAGGTGTAATGATACAAGTGATAAGATTTTTTTCATCATAGATCTAAACTTTTATGTTTTGAACTTAGTAATTAGAGAGCTTTGATTAGCTGAACACTCTTAGTTCCATTAAAATAGGTGTTCAAACAAATACAAGTTTGGATAAACAATCTTAAGAAACTGAAGCAGTAAGGTGTTAATTGATTTAAAAACTGCATTCTTTTTAAAAATATACTGATTGGAAATAACAGTCGACATATTTTAAGAGCTTAAAAATAGACGTCATTTTTCAAGACTTGATAAACAAACGTAAAAGAGAAGAAACAATAGTGATTTAAACTATAAAATTTAAAATTTCCAATGAAAGATAGAAAATAAAGATGAGAAATAAAGCTTTAAAAAAGCTTCAGTAGCCGAGAAGAGAATAAAAATAAAGACCGAAAAACAACAAGAAAATCCACTGTTTTTTTTAAAAAATTATATTCAATTTAATTCAATTACTTTTTGCAAATTACTTTTGTTTTTTCTCATTCACAATTGGCAGGTCTTGAAAATGGGTGCCTATTTTTAAGCGCTTGAAATACGCCAATTTTTATTTTCATTCTAAACATTTCTGCATGGAATGAATTTTTTTAATCAAGTTAATGCAAGTTCAATAATGGTTGTATGGTTTACTCTAAGTACAAGATAAAATTGTTTTTTTTTAATTGCTTCAGTGGCAATTGTAAATATTTCAAGAGAGTAAAGTTAGAAATATAAATATTAACATTTTTGCAATATTTAAATAAAATGTTTTTAAAATATAATAAGCGTGTTAACAACAAATTAAAATTAGATTTAAATATTATCATTTTAAAATATGTTGTTTAAAATGAAAAATAAATAATTATTGGATAAAATTTGCTATACATCCTATTTTATTTTGTCTCTATACTGATTGNTTTGTGAGAATGACCCATTGGATAAAATTTGCTATACATCCTATTTTATTTTGTCTCTATAATGATTGAAAGAAATTGTTGCATTGAAATGTTACTTAGTACAAAGATTAAATGTAGATGTAGATTGTTTTAAATTTAAGAGAAGATTTCAATATATTTCCTGTAAAAATAGATTCCGAAATTTTACAGTGATACTAACCACATTACCATACTTCCTAGATCACAATGTAAGGTTGATTTTAATATCAGCAACAGTCTTTATCTCAAAGCCAAACAAGGCTTCTAAATGATTAGCAGATAAACCATGATTGAAACAATGTTAAATTTAACTATGATAGTTTACACCAACGAGATTGACATTAAGCTTGCACAAGCAAACCTTTTATATCGAGGATGAATTATCCCTTGCAAGAGTAGAAAGCGTTCTCAAACCAAAGTTAAATTCAACTTCTCAAGGTTTATTTCAGAATTTATGTCCATTGCTAAAACGAGTTTTTTTGCGCAGGTCTTTACATACTTTCCTTAACACTTCAAAATTAAATGTTAGTCTGATCATTAGTTTTCCAACAAATAAAATGTTGCATTTCAAAGCCAGTACAAAGCTAGAAAGAGGAAAAAGGAGAAATAAGGCTTACAGTAGAATCTTAAAAATGAGTTTTTTTGTTAAGTTTTATCCATGACTTCATTCAATCTTTAAAAAAGCAAGGTCAGCATACTAATATTTCTCCTAAGTTTAAAAAAGGATTCGTTAACCTTACTATGCCAATGAAATTAAAATGAAAGTACAACGTTTGTCGTAATATTGCTTGCTATCTGGGTTGGAACGCAAAGCTTTTTCATACTTTGTAATTTGGAAAAAATTGATTTATTAATCTAAAACGCTCGAAATACTGGTTATTAATGTTTTTGTTTCGTTGTTACAGTTGAATGATGAAAGGAGTTCAGTGCACAAAAAAAGAAATTAAAAAGAAAAAAAAAACTACCTGAAATATTTTATGATTTAATGATCGAATCTTCACGTTCTAGGAATGCTTCAAGAGGGTGACCTCAAATATCCTAATTATATAGTGCAGACGATCTTTCAAGTTACGAAATCCTTCACAAAACCGCACTTTCTCTGAAACATTTTTTTAATAAATTTTTTTGATGGATTTAGATTTTTGACCCCCAAACTATAAAGGGTAGCCTCAATCTGGGAAATGTGGTCCCCATAGTTTTTCATGAGAGCGAATAAAGTTTGAACCCCTCAATGTTAATTCTACATTTTGCTTATATCGCCATATATCGAGAACTTTTCAAGTGAATTGAAAAATGTTTGCATGCGATTTAGTTCGTAATTAAGACTTATTTGCATAAAAAAATAATTCCATGCAAAAAATAAAACAATTTTCGAGATTGTGGCTATCCCCTATATTTTGGGGGTCAAAAATCTGAATACATCAAAAAAGAAAGATATGCTTAATCTGAGAAAGTCCGTTTTTGAGTCTGATTTTGAAGCTTAAAATATCGTCTGCACTTATTAATTAGCATATTTGAGGTCATTTCCTCAAACCATGAAGATTGAGCCCTAAACCGCGATGAGCAGATCAGTAGATCAAAAGTTATTCTGAGTTGTTCGTTTATTTTGGGGCACTGTACATATGTTTAAAAAGCAATCAAGTGCTATTTATACAAAAGAAAATGTGTCGAAATCCCTGAGTTGTGTATGAGAGTCAAATTCTTTCACATAAGAATATCGAAAATAGGTGTTAAATTTAAATCTCTGATTTATGACAAGTCGTTTACCACTTCCCTTTTTCTTTATTCAAAATATAAATCGTAAAATATCTTATACTGCTTCCACTTTGACTTACATAAGAAATAAATATGTGATGTGATTTTTCAGCACTGAAATTTTCGATTGGCCACTTTAAAATATTTTGCGCTATGAATAATATTTCCTGATTTATAGTTCCGATTTAGAAAAATAAAATCGGTTGCATTATTGTTTTTTGATGTTGTCATAGTAATACTATTTTTTTGTAATGGCACTTAAATATTTGAGTTAAAAATGCTGTAAAAACATTTAAAAATGAATTTTAAGATAAAAATAATATTGAAAAATTTTTTTCTATTAAAAATAACGTTGTTTAAATTCGTTAGAATTTATCAAATTGCGCTGCGAAAACAACGATGTTAGATTACAAAGCACAAAATTAAAATTATATTGAAAACTTAAAATTTTTAATTAGAATTACACACCATGCATTTAAAAAGTAAATTCATACTTGTTTATCAAGAATTTGTTCAGATATTAAATGGAATTAGTAAACTTGTGATTTTTTTTGTCATTTATGTTGCATACTCTTAAATGGGACATTTTTCACACGGAGAAAAAATACTTGGTAAAATTGCTGTTCCTTAAAGTAATGAGAATTCTGGTAAAATATCTTAATTCTGGTCAATTTAACCAAAACATACTGTATTTAAACCATTGATTTGGTTCCGTTTGTGTGGTAATGGTTTAAAGGGTTCTGGTTTTTAAAATTGTAGTTCTTCTGCTTCACGTTTAGTAATAAATACAAAACTGAAAAGTAAATTTATCCGAATAAATGGTTTCTGTGCAATAGTATCATATTAAAATTACTACATTTTTTCCCATTTAGTATCAAACAGCATTGTGATGCCACAATTGGCATTACGTATTTCCTACCTTTTAAAAATAACTTTAATTACTTAAACTTATTTTATTAATTGAATTATATTTAGTTTAAATCAGAGTTAATCTTTTAAAGCAAACATTAAATATTTTACTCGTCTCTTATCGATCAAATAAATGTAACGGCTAACTTCTTATTTCAGAACTAATGCAGACTCATTAATTCACTGCCGCGCATAATCGAAATCAAAAATCTATTTATAACTTTTTACCACAATTTCTAAATTTCTTACCACAAATATATTTGAGTTGATATATTTTAAGATAATATTTTGGTTTAATATAGATTTTCTACGTCGATTTTATTATTATCGTTTTGTTGCTTGATGTAATTTTAATTCGCGTGTTTAAAATTTAAGTGTTATTTAGAAATAAAGTTTTACTTCATCTCCCGTTTATTAGATTAAAATAATTTTACACTTTATCTATGAACTCAGTATTATTATCATTGTACTGTGCAGTAATTTTAACGTTCGTTCTAAATGTTGAATATAATTAAAGCTTTTATTTATAAATAAAGTATTATAATCTTTATATTACTTAACTTTAGTTTACTTATTTCATTGAGTTACCAAAGCCTTCTGGTAAGAGCCCGAAACGGATTATTTATGATTCTATTCTCGTATTTTCTATTTTCAGATGTATTGGTTACTGTTTCGTTAATCGGGCTGAAAAAAAATCCCCAAATCGTGGCGAGCAAAATTCGAGACATCATAGGCAATGGCACTTAGTCTTAAGAACAACTTGGCGTAAAGTATACAGTGTTTAAGAAACTTTGTTTGGTATACTGATAAGTGGCAATTACCCTTAGAAAAACATCAGTGTAGAGTACACTGGACAAATGTATACCGGGCAGTGACAAACCGGTCAAAGGTGTTCACATCTCTTGATTAATGAGCTTATTAAAAATAATAAACAGTGATAATTATCAATTGATTATCATGTTTGAAAAAAAAATTCCATAATCGCCAACGGCGACCTTTAACGGAAGACCGCCAGACATTTTATGCAGAGTGTCTTAGACTAAAATCACACTTTAAATTTTTAACGAAAAATATAAATTGTTAAAGTGATCAAAGTAAGGTATGATTTTAGATTACGTCAATGGAACTGTCTTGCAATTACTTTTCAAACAGTTGCGTGGAATTAACGAAAAAATGCTATATTTATGTCATTTCACAAATAAAATTCAATGTGAAAAATCTGAACTAATTCACAATTCTATCTATAACTATTGAATAAATTCCAATAATTTTTTAAAAATAAAGTAATTATGGCAATAGTAAAAACAGATCCTTAGTTTCAGGCTTTTACCCCGGAAAGCATTAGTAACTCCTAGGTTTTACTGCAAAGGCTTGGTAAAAATTCAGAAGGAAGTTATTTTAAAGTTGTTTTTCGAAAGGCTCTGTTGTCGCATGAAAGCATGCCTTTTTAGGAATTACTGATATGATGTTAAAGATTATATTAAGGATATTAGGATATTAAGAATATTATAAGAATTATTATACAAAGGATATTTGGAATTACTGATATTATATTACTGATATACTATTTAAATAACTGATGTGAGTTTGCAACAGTTACTCCTGACTGTTAGGTTAAGTTTAGTCCATCTTTAGCCGGCACCCTAAATGTTTATTCTGAAAATGGTGCAATACGTTGCCAATATATAATAAAGCCACAGTTTTGAGAAAATGAAAAAGATTTGTGGTCTAGTTTTTTAGTGTTTAAAAACTTTCTTTAATACTGCTCTATATGACTTCATAAAAATTTTCAAAGCTAGAGAAAAAGGCTTTGATTTTCATAATTTTCATTTAGGAGAAAAAATGTCTCTAAATTGGTGATTTTTAAATAGGTTTCATAATTTTTAAAATATTTTATTATGTATCCTTTCTGAAGGTCAGGCACTTTTTTACTGCAAGATGGCATACATAATTACAAAATTATAGTTTCGCCTCAAGAGTAAGGCACTTTAACTATGATTTTAGTTTTATTTTCAGTGGCGGAAGAATTTCAAAAAAAAAACATTTTTAAGTATATTTCGAACTTTCATCTCACTAATTTGGTAAATCTTAGGTTTTAGGTTATACCGGTAAAACCTAGAATTTACCAGACTTCGGGCCATTACAGTAATATTATCATTTCTTACTCATTTAATATTTTTAATCCATGTATAAAACGTTGAAAAAATTTGCAATTTAATCATGAATTCAGTATCATATTCTATCTGCTGTATAGCAACTTAGATTGGCAAATTCAATGTTAAAATAATTTTACTGATTTTTTGTTGCCTTAACAACTTCAATTGGTGAATTCATTGTTAAAATAGATTTACTGATTTTCCGTTGTATAAAAACTTAAATTGCTGAATCCAGGGTTAAATCAATTTTACTGATTTTCTGTTGCCTAGCAGCTTAAATTAGAAAATTCAATTTGAAAACAATTTTACTGATTTATTGTTGTCTAAGAACTATTTCATGGCCATATAATGTTAAATTTTTTCTCCGGGAATAAATTCATTTTTCTTCTTACTGTAGCTAAATAGATATAATTTGCTTTCTTAATGTTAAAATAATTTTTAACATAATTTTATTACTTCTTTTTTATTTAATTTTTGACTTCCAAGGTTGTCCGAATCAGCGCTGCCTGCGTAAAAAAATGGCAATTCATCTTATTCGAATTCCGGAGATTTTTGTGGTGAAGCAGAACTACAAAAGAAAAATTGAATCTGTTTCTTTTCCACGCAGAACGAAAAAAGGAAAATGATCTTGTCAGTTGGAATATGGATATTTCAATCAATCCTATGTTTTCAAAAAATACCAGCTGGAGAAATATTTCATTCGATCTGTAGAATGAATAATGTTGACTTGAAAAGGAATTTGACATGGCAGACGATTTGTTGTAAGAACATGAAGAATATTGGGCGTAAAGTTATAAAGAATGAATTGTTAAACAAATATTCCATTTTAAGGATTTTATTTATTTACTATTTTAAACACCTATTACATGTAAGATAAATGCTAGAAGTTTTAGACTGTAAAATAACTAAAAAATGAAGAGAATATTCTACATTACAACTAGTTATAAATTTTAAATGTAATTTCAAAATTTCTAGTCATATAAATATAGTTGCTTCATTATGCTAACATATTATAATCAATTATATTCATATATATATATATATATATANCTCATATATATATGTATGGAATTGAAATAATTTATTTTACTTGATTCGTTTTTCAGAATTTCAACAATTAAGTATCGAGCAATATTTTATCAATACGAAAATTAAACATAGCAAAAATATCAAGGATAGTAAGGTTAAGGTTAATGTTCTTAATGCTTTAAGAAAAGTGTTTAGTTAATAAAATTAAATTCCCAAAATGGCGAAAATATTTCGATGTTAAAAAAAGTAAAGAGCTAGAACTCCTCTTTTCATTAATTTTCTTTTTTAATACCATGAAAAGACTGAACGTTTTGTAACAGGAACTTATCAAATACTCATACATTAATAATAAAGAGAGAAATGTTCAATGAAATTAACAAAAAGCAAGGGTCTTTTCCCCCTTTTTGGAAAAGGTCTTGTTTATGCAAATTTGGGAAAAATTTATTCATAAGTTCTTAAATTGAAAATTAGAGAAAAATTGGACTTTCTCCTCCGTAGGAGGAAAATAAGTTCCTGTTTTTGTGGTTTTAAGAAAATCTTTTAAAAAAGTGAAAATATACAATTTTTACTGTTACTGAAAAATACAGCTTAGAGCATACTGAAATAAATATCTGTAACAACGAAATTTGGTGCAGAAGTTATAGGTTGTAATTGACTAATTGAGGATTGAGATGAAAGTAGGATAATGAAAAGGACAATTGAAGATGAAAACTGGATCATAATTATTATAAAACTTTTGTTCAGTTGTATTTGTAGAGCGCGAGACGCAGCATTAAAAGTATATTTAATAAAAAAGACTTTCTAAGTGAAATTATTTCGCATAATAGTATCATCAAGAACAGGCCATGGGAGATAAATCCCCTATGAACTGCCAAATCCAAAGGGAAATTAAAAAGTGACTGAATTGTTCCCAACTGATAGTTAGGAGCATGGGAAGGGATCCATGGTTGGCGATTTATGGAAAGATAAAATAACCATAAACAAAGCCAAACCCTCCGTAATTAGTATTAAATTTAAAATAATTTGGCTGTAGCTAATCGCGCCAAAGAGGATAGTGAGTATTAGTATAATCCTGTAACTGAAACGTTTTTGTGGTAAGAGAAAGAAAGATTAAAGAGTTAAAAATAGATTATGATGCTCGATTTAGTCACAGCAGAAAGTGAGTCTTACATTTGTATTGAAATAAAAAATGAATTTGCTGTTACATTGATTGTTGAGAAAAGAATAAATTATTTATATTAGCTTTTTATAAAATGTAATAAGAAATTAAGTAACTGGTTTAATTTAGTTAAAATTTGAATAAGAATGATTAGAAAAATAAATTTAAGAAATTAAAGAAATTTTAAAAGCTGGGAAATATGTAATGCTTATTATGTCATTACAATATATGAGTTTGAAATATGATTTAATAAATTTTTAAAAAATACTTACAAAAAATATTTTTCTCTTATTTCATTTTGGTGGTTTAGTAACCATACAGGTTGTAAGTATTTATATAACCATATAGTTTTGTTTCACAGTTTTTCAAACTATTACTAGTTGCAAACCGTTAAGGTTAATGTTCTTAATGGTAAACATAACATTTAATTGAATTGACAGACTGCTGCTGGTTACTATGCCGTAATTTTAGACTGAAAATTCCAACAACGTGGCTTAAAGAATTTCATTGAATAAATGATTCCCTTTGCTAAACCAAATGGCTTATTTTCAGTAAAGAATTTCGCTTTGAAATAATTCAGAAATATTCCGTTCTTAATATAGGAACTATTTTCATGATAATAAAATTTATGGTGGTGTTTAATTAGGATTCTAATGAAGATTAAAATAATTCTGCTTCTGTAGTTAAATCTTTACAGTGGTTTAAATCTTTAAAATGGGGACATATTAGAGAGAAAGTCACGTTAAAGAGCATTGACTGCAAAATGTTTTTGAAAATTTGTTATGTTTTGAAAAAATGCTTTAGAAAATTTTAGAAAATTCTAAAATTTGTAAAATGTGTTTGAAAATTTTAGTAGTTCCATTTTAGCAATTACTTATAATTGTATTTATCAAAATTCTTAGTGTTATTTAAAATATCGATTCCCGTAAAATATATCTTTACATTTTAAATTTATGTAAGTTAATGAAAATTTGAGCTAACGAATATTTAAGTGAATTATTCTTAGTTTTAAATTGATTTGTGTGCGTCCCGCAGTAGACTGATCGTAACGCCACGGTACACAGTAGAATATCGAAGTCAAGCATCACTGGCTGCCGTCAGTAAGCGGGTGGGGGATCACTTTGATCTGCCTGCATAGGGACCGAGAATGTGCGGTATCGGTCCTCGTTAAACTGTTCTATTGTAAAGCGTTCGACTTTACGAGCAAGTCTTTGGGCTGCCAAAACAGGGAAGCCCAACCCTCTGCAGAGGATCAAAATTTGCGATTGCATGTCTTCGGATCATCCTCAAGGATGTACAACTCTAGCGCGGCGTAAATAAAGTACCAACCTGCAAACCTATTAATTTATAGCTGTTTTCTCTTGTCATTACGTGTTATTTATAATTAATCAAGATTGAAATTATGCAGGATCCATAATTATACAAGATTCATATTTATACTGGACCTGTAATTATAAGGGATCTGTAATCACACAGGATTTATATTTATTCAGGATCTATAACTATACAGGACTTATAAATATAAAAGACTTATAATCATACAGAATATTTAATTAGACAAGATCTGTAAGTGAGCAAGATTTAAATGTTTAGAACTATGGAAAGAAACAATTCGAAAAATTGCTTTGAAATTTGCTTAGTTCTCGAAAAGTGAAACACTTCGTATGAAATGTGATTAAGAGTTTATTTAAATTGTAAACTTCTAACACATTTTAAAATTATGAAAAATTGAAAAATAATACTTTATTTTTTAATAACTCAGTTGTGTTTTTCTGGAATGAAATATTCAATTTCGAAATGTTATTTTTGAGAATACAAGAGATAAAAAAAATTGGTAGAAAGAATAATCGAAAGCCTTTAACAAGTTACGAGATCTTGTTCTGCTTTTCTTTCTTTTTTTTTACTTTCCGGAAAGAAATTGTTTTCCTCGGAAAAGCTACAAACAGATAAAAAAAAAAGAAGAAAATTTTAATCTAGATTCCGTTGATGGATAAAAAGCTGATACTTTGCGAAAAGCAACAACCAGGCTTCATTAAAGAGAATGTGATAACTGTATCTAGCCAAAGAATTGCATTCGTTTACGTTTACAGCAAGAAAGCTAAAAGAACTTTTTTTTATTACTTTGATTCTATTTGCTTGGAAAGATCTTTTTTCCTTATGTGTGAGTTTTGTTGGAAACGAAATCAAGAAAAAATAAATTAACTTTTTTTTCTTTTTTTTAACAATTTAAATGATTTTGAGCTCTAAATGTGAAATAAAAAATTACATCATGCTTTCAAAATATATTTGAGAACAAATTATTGAAAATTTAATGCAATATATATATATATATAATTTCATTTGTCATTTTCTTTTATTTGTGGGGAGACCACATCACACAAAAGGCACTATGATAGCTCATGAAGAAGCACTGGAACTACTCCATAAATCCAATCTTAAGCTTCGAAGGTAACACGTGTCTCCTCCACTGCATGCTCTGTCGCTATCTCAACAAATTAATGTATAAAAATTGGTTAATCTATTCGAATTACTAAACCTGCACAAATGCACGATTTCATGTAACACATAAATAATCAAAAAATAAAGAATAAACTTTATATCCTGAGCATGCAGAGAAGGAAATCGAATCTTGAAGGTTTTTGCTCGAGCGACAGCAAAAATCGAAAGTGAGCGTCCATCCGGGCAATATATATATATATATATATATATATACCTGCTAAAAACATGTAGGACCACCTTTAGCACTCAAAAC
>NC_092211.1:62899307-62949325 GCF_043381705.1 Parasteatoda tepidariorum | reverse complement strand
AAAAAATACAAAATAAACTGACCTCAAATAAAACTCCAAGGACTTCGAATCAAATAATTAAGGAAACTACTATCACGTTTAATATAAAAGGAAGATTTATTAACTAAACAATAAAATTACAGCATCGCAGTTCCAAAAAACAAATCTCACACTCACTCAAAAAAACAATTTACCTTCTAATTAGTCACCATAGCAACCACAAAACTCTTCTCGTTACCATCTATAAACTGATATATAATAAATAAATTATTTAACAAAAAATACGATGCGCATAAGCACATAATATTTTACACTCCGGTTATTTCAGTTTCCGTTTTTAAAAGCTCTATATGTTGAGCCACCTTAACTAGATTTGGCATGTGACATTTTTAGCGGTAATCATTGGTCGATTTTCTAGCGTTGCCATTCGGGGAGTTGTAATGAGGCTTTTTTTTGTCGCCGTGTAAGAGAAATATATATATAGATTTATCTTACTGAAACATGTTGCGTTAAAATTAACGGTATAGTATTTTATGCTAACACGCTAAAAATAGATTTTATGAATGATGCACTAAAATACCGCTACTTTATGCCGTATTTTGATTCAGAATTTTTTAAACTGTATGGACGGCGAACTGTTATAGAGGCGAAGAGGAAAAATTTCTAAATATGCTTCTAACTAACTATCTATATTATAAAATTATGGTTGATTTTTACTCTTTTACTCTTTGATTTTTACCTTTCGAAACTTCCATAGGTCGCCACCCTATCAGAGTTTGTAATATAAAGTATTTAAGAAAAGTATGTAAAGTTTGCGTGCAGTATTTTGGATTCTCTTTTAAATTTTCACGAAGTTTTTTTTTTCAATAGAGATCTGCAATCGGCAGTTTTTGAAAGGTAGTTAAATAGTCAACATTTACCTGTTTTTAAAGTTTTGAAGAAATATTTATTTTCTGTCTGTTTTTTTTTGTCTGTTGTTTGTTAGTTTTTATCTTTCTTTTATATAGATTGATAATTTTAAAGTCAATAGACTGAAAATTTCATCAAATTTGTATCGCAAATTAAAACTCAGCTTATAAGCAATATTTTAGAAATGTCTACTCAAATATTTTTTCATTTTTAATTCAAAGAAGAAAAAAAATAGACACACTAGTCACTGCTTTTTTTATCGAAGGTTATTTTATAGCAATAGATTGTAATTATCTTAATTTAGAAATTGGCTTAAAAGTAATATTTCAATCTGATCAAAAAATATTATTTTTACTTACAATAGCGAAGAAAATAAAACACATGAGACCTTATTATTTGTAATAAATTATTTCACAGTAATAGATTGGAGATTTCATTAAATTTGCATAAAATTCAATCATTTTTTTCATAGAAACAGTAAACGCCGTATTCTTTTAACTATAACTTATTTAAAAACTTAAAAGAAACAAAATAGAGCAAATTCTTAGAGGACTTTCCTACTCGGAAATATTTTCTTGCGCGTTTCATGAAGTACTTTACATCACGCAATACCTCTTTGTCTAATGAAAGTTAAAAACAAAATCATGTTATAGACAGCTGTGTTTTAGATTCAAAAAAATACCCTCCATGTTTTAACGCCAGACATTCTTTCACGACATAGTAAAGAATAGTGAAAAAATGTACAGACACCTGAAATAGTTTAAAAATCAATAACTGAGCTTATGGCAGGTAATAATTTTTCTTGCTCTAAGAAAGAAACTGGGAAAATTTTCAATAGAAATTCTCTTTCATCCATCTTCTTTCTATTCCTTGGGCACGTTTTGGCGGGGAAAAAAAAGCTCACTTAATGCGTTTAGTCGCAGTCAATATTTATCCTCAGGTGCTTTTAGATAGGAATTTCTTAAATGTTTCTCTTGGCTCTTTTCATTCTTTCTAACAAAAATAGATTTCTGCGACTCACTTTTCGTCGTCCAAAAATGAAATTTTAGTCCAAAAGTGCACATTCACACGTGAAAGGTAGCCATTAATCTTTGGAATGTTGCCACATCGGAACACGAAATTCTTGAGGTTGTATCGCTTGGAGCTCTGGAGTATGCAGGTCGTCTGGAAATAAAGAGATTTCGTTGTTAGTTTAAAGTCAGATCTTGTCAGCTTTCATTTTATTAAGAAAATTATGAAGGTAATGTGAATATTTAATTTGTTGTTTTAGTTTCGAAATGCAGAAAATACTAGGAAGACGAAATTTTTGCCAGCTGTATTGTTGTTAACAATTAAAATGTCATATTGAGGAAAATAAAAATTTTTTAAACAACTAAAAATTTAATTTGTAAATACGCTGCTTTTTTTCTGAAAACGCATTATTAACAAATAAACAAATCAAAGAATTAAGTTCTAAATTAGCTTATGAAAAAATTTCTTTTAATATTTTCTAAGGAAGGTGGTCTTTGACATTGTCAGAACTTTTCCGTATGCCTTAAATGCTATTTGATTCCTCTACACTGCTTGGACACGACAACAACAAGGTAAGAGATAAGAATTGAGAAAAGAATCACGATAATGAATATAACGATAAAAAGGAAAAGGATATGAAGATAATATTAATAGGATATGACACTGGCTAAGAAGATAAGAGGATATATAAGAAGATAAGAATATAAGAGGATTCTGGATATGATGTTAAGAGAGATAGGACATGACACTGGATGAGAAGTAAAAAGGAATAGGATGTAATACTGGTTAGAAAGGAAAGAAAAAGACAAAACAAAAACAAATTAATGCCTGTTTCGTTTTATTCTTAAAACAAGAGTTTGCAAACTTTGGTAACAGATTTTATCCATATATTAATATGGGGAGGGATTAACGTATTTACAATTTTCAGTTCTTTTTCGTTGACAAAATACTTTTAAGTAGACTTAAAAATAAATATTAGCGATTAAGTTAGGCTTTACATTTAACCACTTCGTACTTTTGAATTAAAAAGTTATCATTGATGAAAAATTAAAAAAGTTCTTCATCATAATAGAAAAAAATTTATAAAGTAATCTTATAATATATCTTATAATCTTATATTATTATAATAGAAAAAATGCGTAGGGAGTACCAAAATTAATCTCTCGATTAGCCTGAAGAAAAAAAAAGGAATTTTATAATAAAATAATAGGATATTAAAATAGTTTTTATTTAAAATAATATAAACTGACGTTATCTTAAAGTTATACGTACGGAGAAAAATTGTGGAAAAATTACTTTATAGTATAGTACTGACATTTCCTGTTTAAAATAATAATAATAATAATAATAATAATAGTTTTGGTTAATGAAACCGACATTTAATTTTTTTATTAGTAGCTTTAAAATAAAGAAAATGGAACAGAGTTGTTATAGAATATTGTATTGCATTTTGAATCAATTTATATTATGATACATAAAATTGTTTTCAGTAGTAACATGTTTATTGTCTACTTCCAAATTTTTTTTATCTTCGTTTAAAGAAATCGGCAAAGGTAATAAGCGTTGATGTATTGAGAAAAATTAGTTTGATATAATTTTGAAAGAAGTCATTTTAGAATGTTAGAAACTAACGTCATTATAGAATAATATTAAATAATTTCATTACAGAATAATAACGTCTGCGTTGCCTTTTTCTAAAGCATTGCTATGAAATGTTTCTTTGAGTTATAAATCAGCTGTTTGAGTATTAAGTAGTGAATAATTAAAGACTCAGTTTGTAACCACGACGGCTGTATGGTTAAAGGCTCTGAGCTATCATTTTGAGAGACTGGGGTTCGATCCCAAATGGAGCTTTCAGAGCTTTTGGAGCCAGCGCGGCTGTATGGTTAAAGCCAGCGCGGCTGGGAAGAAAAGGAAACATTGTGCGCAGTGCTGTTCACATTGCTCCAGTTATGCTGTTGTTAATAAAATTATGGAGCCTTAATATACATGGCCTCTGTGGTTTACAGAGGGCAGTTGTGGACAAGTTGTGATTGTAAACTGCTGATAGAACTTAATTGATTAGCTAATAGAAAAAAAACAATACTATTGTCTAGCTCATAAAAAAATATTAATATTAATTACCTGATTGAATAAAGATAAGAATGCAATTTAATTGTTGAAACTGATGCATTTCTATCCGTACAAATAGCTTTTTGTATCTAGAACATATTTTATCAATCCTCAAAAAGCGGAAGAAAAAAATAAACATGTGCTGGTAGTAATAAAGTTTTCAATGACAACCAAGAAATGGAAGTTTGTAACGTTTAATTTTTGGTAACTTTTTATAAATTATTAAATTAGTGTCATAAAAAATTTAACTCGTAATTGCTTTCAGTTTTCCTTTTTTGCGAAAATTTCATTACAGGAATGTTGATCAATAAATTAAATAAAAAATATTCATTATTTTTAAAATGCATCCTTTTTTCTTGAAAAAAAAGTTCTGTACCGTTCTTTTTTTACGGAATTTCTTCGCATATTTAACAATTTAAAGTCTTTTTGCTGATAAAGCGGTTTCTCTCCTTTTTTCTATCTGGTCACTAACGAAATAAAACCGTCAGTTGAAATTCTTGGTTTTGCCATGCAGTTTTACGTTCCGTAATGTAAAGTTATCTTTTCTCCAAGCTTACTATTATTTTCAAAACTTGCTCTTACATTTTAGTAATTACTTGTTGAATTTGGCTGAAATGAATATCGTATATATAAAGATTTGAATATCGTATATATAAAGCTGCGATTTGAATTTATTGTTAAATTGGTACAATATTGAAGTGAATTTCACATTATCAATATTTCTTCATAAAAAAACACTTGAACTTGCAGTGGCTCAAGGGACAGAGCACGCGTTTCCCAATTAAGTAACCCAAGTTCGACTCATAGCGGGGACATGGAGATACAAATTTTGCTGATTTGAAACATTTACATCTGCTGAGAGTATAGACTTACTTCGAATTTTTAAAGCGAAAACTTCTTCCAATGTGATAAAAGTCTGATGAGATAATACTTTTACTTTTATTTGTAATTTTTGTTGTAAAAACTTGCTTTGTTACGATGAAAAACTAGTTTGATTACTGATTTTCTACGTAATTTTTACTTATAAAACTTGTTATTAAATGAAAAAAACCCTTTGAAACTACGGATTAATTTGGCAAATTTTACGGTTTTGCACAACCAACTCAACTACTGGATTGTAACCGTAAATTTTACGGTATTTCTTTCTACAATGTAGTTTTTCAGAATTATATTCTACAGTTTATCCATAAAATTTTTTGTCGATGTGCTTTAATGCTTTATAATGTTTTAATGCTTTATAACATTCTATTTTTTTTAAAAATATCTCCTTTTAAACTATTCATATTAAACATTAAATTCTGTTCATCTATATATTATTATTATTATTGTGAGTTAGTATGAGCAATTGTACAATAGTACGGCGGTCTTTTTATTTATACCTTTCTTTTTTTAAACACCCACGTATACTAATAATATTGTATATACTAATATCATAAAATGGTTAATGGCTCCCTTAAATGGTTAAATTTAAAGCTTTTATTCGAGTTAGTTAAAATAATTATTTTTAAAAATATAATTTTTTTTACAGTTTCAGGCAACATTCTAAGTTGTGTCAATCAACTATCTGTTTAAATGCACCAAGTTTGAGGAGGAAGATTGTAATATTTAAGACAATCAATACCATTCTATTTAAATCTAATGGTGGAATGCCGTATCTAATAAAACTAACCAAATCACTTTGTTCTTTTACTTAACTCCTGTGCAAAAAAAAAGATAGCCCAACACAAGAAAAAAAAATATTGATCTGTGGGAACGGCACCTAATCCTATCGCTTAGTTTTGGGCGTTGACAAGATTTTTTTTTAGTTGCCACCCTTTCTCTTTATAACAACTAATTCACAGCGAAAACGTGACGGTTATCAGTTCACATGGTATCATTGAATCTTCATGTCTTTTCTGATGGTGTTTAGTATCATGAGAGCGGGATGAGTTGATATAAGGGAGTAAAGATATCGTTTTCTGGTCAACCCCTAACTCTTCTCTTTACCTCACAATTCAATCGTTGCCATGGCGACCGATGACGCTGGTGAACTAGAAATGACCTAGTGTCGATGGTTAACTAGTTGGATATCTACCTATACATACGGCGAGACTGGGTAGAATGTAAACAAACCGAATGATTCGGGATTTTGTACCGTCTATTGTCAATTGTTGACATTACAAAGATAGCGTTGATCCAACTTTAATTAAAGTAAGTGATGTATTGGAAATAATTGTTTATACCGGATACCGGATATACCGGAAAGTGATTTATTATATATTGAAAACTTGATGCTGACAACAGTATGGAAATTTATATTAAATCTTTAGAACTAATTTGAATAAATTTTTTTTCGCAGTAACGTAAATTCAATGACTGCAGAAATTTATAAATTGCAAATAGAGCAAACCACAGCATTTCTATTGCTTATTAAATGATTTCTCACAAGCGTTACTTGCTTCTCTTATGGTATGTTTTTTCTAAAAGTTAAAATAATAAAGGTTTGTTTTGCTTTAGATTTTTATATTATCTATTAAAAATGGTTTTTGTTCAAAATTGTTTTTTACTTTTAAACAAATTGTTTTTTGATAAGAAAATTAATCCTGCATTGCTAGAATTTTCCTTTTAAAAATATGGTAAAATAAATAGCAGCAATCTGCCCTTCCAATTAACAATTAAGTTTCCTAATGGAATCATTTCCTTACTTGTGCAGGTTTGAAACCGTAATTTATTATATATTAAAAAGGATTTATGAAAAGTGATTTATTATACATTGAAATAACGAATATATATTCTGAATAACGAATATATAATGAATTCTATATTGAATGGAGGCTAACAATAGTGTAAAAATTCTTAATACATTTTTGGAACTAATTTTAATAAATTTTTTTTTAACCGTGATGTAAATTCAATTAGTTTAAAACGACTCGATAATAGTTGTATTTTTTGACTTAATAATCTAAAAGAAAATTTAAATGAGTAAAAATAAAACGAAATTGCAATCACATAATTTATTTCTCACAAACATAGCTGACTTACAGTAAATTTATCAAATGTTTCAAAAAATACAAACTGAGTAATGAGGAAATATAAAATTTATCAAATGCTTTTTGAAATAGAAAATTTGCCAGATTATCATTAAAAAGAGAGGATCTTTGATTCTTACTGTTTATAAACTATCTCGATGTTCTCTAAATGAAGGATTTCTTAAATTTTATTAACTATCATGGTAGTCTTCCAATGAGCGATTTCTGAATATTTATTAACTACTCTCAATTAACTTCAAATTTGGAACCAAAAACACAAAAACGGTACGCTTGATTAGTTTGGATTATTAGAAACATATTTTACTTTCTGTTACAATATATTCATTATTCCTTTTAAAGATTTTTCGTCTTAATTTTAAAACAAATCGCGACATTTTTGTGGCTTAATGATTTCTCATAAACGAACCTTGCTTTTCCTTGCACATTATTTCCAAACCTTGAATATTATTTACAAAGGTTAAAATAAGGATCCCTTTTGCTTTTAATTTACATATTATCAATTTAAAATGACTTTTTTTTGCACAAACTTGTTTCTTACTTTTAAGCAAATTATTTTATGATCAGAAAATTCCAACTATTCTGTTACAATTGTATTCTAGAAATACGGTAAAATAATCTGCAGCTGTTTGCCCATCCAATTAATTATAAAGTTTTCGATTTGATGATTCCTTTACATATACGGGTTTGAAACCGTTCACAACTGGTACGGTTAAAAAACGTAAATTCTGGATAGTAATGTTTGGCTTTATGGAGATTTGAGTTACATTAAGTTGTGTTCTGTCAATTGCACTATAAAATAAGGCTTAACTAGTTTATCTAATGCTACTCAATCTATTGGGAGGGATAGGAAATATTAAACTTATTTGTGTTTAGCGGATCTGCAGTGTTCTCATCTGGGGTGAATGAGAGTTTCTTATTTGAATAATCCAGAGTCACCAAATGTGGAGTGCAAGACAATGGAAACTCCTCATGCGTTGAACGAATAAAGGAAATATAATTGCGTCAGCGCAGCTTCATGAGATTGACAGATTAGCTCACTCAACTAAAATATATACCCAGCTGCCAGGTAGTAAGTAGCTTCATAGGATGTTCACTACACACTCTTTTTTTTCTTCAAAATTGTAGGCACTACAGGTAATTGTAGGCAAAGTTAATCAGGGTTGTCAATTTTTTGTCGCACTGTAATATTATTAAAACGTGAAGGAAGCAATTCGGAATTTTTATTAATATTTCATTATCCTATTAAATGGTTAATACACAGATCTACAAGCAGAATTAATACACAGAAAGCTTTTAGTACTTCAGTGGTAGTGTTTCTTTTATATTTCATTTAAAAATAAATACTCAAATTTTATAGATATAAGATATCTACGTTAAATTGTGTTTAGTTTGTGGAGGATTACACTCAGAAGAAGGTGTGAAATTATTTAAAGCAAAATTAATGAAAGCTGAGTCATGTGATAAGGATTACGATTTCCACCTTATGAAGCCACTTAAGTCCTTGCAGATGGGTGCATACTGTAGCCGTGAAGGCAAATATGCCAATATCATGATCGGCTGAATGGAAGTCCAAATCGCAGCGTTAACACCACAATATTTCCTCCATTCCTTCAACACATGAGGAGTGTCTATAGTGTATCTTTCTCTTCACATAGTAATCCTGAATTATTGGAACACGTAAGTCTCATTCACCTTCCAAAGAACTACTTAACCTTTCTAATTATTATATTCTAAGTTATATATTTTCTTAAATTTTTATTTAAATAACAACAAAATCATTGAGTTTTGTATGCATGGCTTTTTAGCCATAGCTTTTGCAAACGGTTTCAAATGTGTAAAAATGAAGAAAAGTCCCCAGCCGTAAACTTTACGACAAACAATCAATGTGTAGAAAATGTACTGGTTGTGTGATGGAATAAAAACTTTTAACATTAGAAAATTCGCTCAAGAAATATTAGATGTCAAACTTGACGTAAAAATACCACTCCGACTACTTTATCAAAAACTGAAGCTGCATAGTTGAAATTTGACTTGATGAAAGAACTCTTTTCGTTGATGTATTTAACATCTTTTTTTTTTAAATGTGATTTTTTAAATGTGATTTTTTAAAATTTATTTCCTTTTTTAGTAATCGTTTCTCACATTTTGCTTTCATGCTGACATATAGAATTTAATCAAAGGATAGATATAGAGATAGAGGTAGAGAGAGAGTGATTAAGAGTGATTAAAAATCTTAATATAATTCATACTAAATTTTTTAAAATAAATAATACGAATAAAAATAATACAAAAAAATAGTATTAAAATAAATAATGAAAAAATAATATAAATAAAATAAAATAAATATTTCTATTAGATTCACAAAAGTGTACATATTATTAAAGGGAAAATTTATGTCTCATTAATTTTTTCATATTGCGTTCACATAGTCTGTATTTCAGTAAGTTATATATTTTTTTAAATTTTTATTTAATTGAATTTTTTTAAAAATCCGACCCATATTTAGTGTTTAATGACTTTTTTGCAAATTCTTTTAAAAGAAATAAATGCGTATTGATAAAATATCTTACAATTGTATTTTCACTAATTGTGTATACTTGTTGCGTATTTATGTAAAAAAAAATTTAATAAAAAGGGACAAAATTGTATAAACCTAGTTTTTAAAAACATAATGAGTGCAAAAGAAAAATGATTAGAACAGCGTAAACAACTTGTTTAAAAATATAATGGGTTAAAAAGAAAAATAGTCAGAACAGCCGAAAGAAATTGTTTAAAAATATAAATGAAAAAGAGAAAAATTTCATAACAGCATAAACAAATTGTTTAAAAGTATGATGAGTAAAAAAGAAAGAAAATGAGAGAAAAGCCTAAAAAAATTGTTTAAACATGCAATGGGTGAAAAAGAAAAAATAGTAAGAAAAACTGAAACAAATTCTTTAAAAATATAACTAGTGAAAAGGGAAAACAAATCAGAAAAGCCTAAGCAAATTGCTGAAAACTGTATTGGATAAAAAGAAAAATAGACAGAACAGCCTAAAGAAATTGTTTAAAAATATAAATGAAAAACAGAAAAATCTCAGAACAGCATAAAAAAATTGTTTGAAAATATAATGAGTAAAACAGAAAGAAATTGACAGAAAAGCCAACAAAAATTGTTTAAACATACAATGGGTGAAAAAGACAAAACAGTAAGAACAACCGAAATAAATTCTTTAAAAATATAATTAGTGAAAAAGGAAAAAATCAGAAAAGCCTAAGCAAATTGTTGAAAAATTTAATGAATAAAAAAGAAAAATAGACAGAACAGCATAAACCAATTGTTTAAAAATACAATATGGCGAAAAGAAAAACTATCACAACAGCTTAAACAAAGTGTTTAAAAATTTTATAAGTGGAAAAGGAAAATGTTCAAAATAACATAAACCATGGGTTTAAAAGTATGAGTGGAAAAGAAATATGGTCGAAATAGCATAAAACTTTAAAATGTATGTTTTAAAAAATTTAAGTATGTCACATTTCTCAGAGGAAATACGAAAATGAGTTCTTAAAATAATTTAGAATAGTTCATTTTCCCCATTTCGTTCCTCAAATGTTATTCCCAAAACATCAACGAAGTAAATTTTGCCGAAAAATAAAATTTCCTTTCAATTCTCTAAATCAGCGCAGCAAGAAAACTCTCCAATGAGAATTTTCCTTGACGTAATTTTCAAAAAAGAAAATTTATTGTTTTTCATTTTTACTACTTTTAAGGAGAAAAATACATTGGGAACGAAGTACAAAAGCGAACGAAAACATAAAAAAATGAACTTCTCTTAAATTTTCCAGTTACGTGTTCTCAAGTTTTTGTTTTACTTTTTATTCGCTTGACTTGAATTCCTTTCATATGTTGCCAACAAATCGAACGATAAAAGATGGCTCCTACCTAAGGGTTTGTTTTTCATTTTATACTGAAATCGTTTTATTTATATACTTATCAGGTGAAGTGCATCTTGTTTAGCTTTCTTCTGATACTATTTTTTTTTTTTAAATGAAAATGTCAAAAGCAGAAAAAAAAATTAAGACGGCCCGAAGAGAAATTTACTTTATTGAATGGAATACCATCAGCAAGACAAAAATATGTTTACCTTTTAAAGTGTCAGTTTTATCTTCGTATGAAAATTATTTTTTTTTCCCGATGAAAATGATTATTTTTCTATCGTTATTTTAAGAGCTTGTTTTATAGGAACTTTACTCTATCCTTCCCTTCATATAAAATATTTATGAGAATTCTAAGTTTTACTCTTTATTTTTTAATAATGGCGCACTTAGAAAGAGTAAAGTAGAAAAAAATAATCGCTTTTAATTTTGAATGAAATTGGGATTTTACAAAATTGTTTGTTCGTTAAACGCCGTATTTATATGTAATATCAGGGATGTAGCCCTGATATTACATATATATAATTTGAATGGCATATTTTTGATTTGTTAGTAAATCAAGAAAATATATATAAACATTCATTTTTTTTTCATTTCAGATGTGTGTGCAAGATACGTGTTCGATGTTTCCATGAAAGTTCGAAATGGTATTCTAGGTCCAATGTCACCTGATCTGAATATCATGGGTGTTCTTTATGAAAGCATGAATGCAATGCTTCCTCCTGATGCCCATAGTATTTGCGATGGGAAATTACATGCGTCTGCAACCCATTTCGATTCTGGTAAAAATGTTCTTTTAAACAGTTTCAGCAGCAGAGATGAGCTACTAAGGGTATGAGCTTTCGAAAAGTCTTCTTAAAAACTGGTTTGCAATTATTTTAATTGACATGCGTTAATTATTCATTTTACGTAGGGAAATGAGAGTTAAGGGAGTGTAGTGTTTACCTGCTGCCGGTAAAAATACAGAACTCGGCCTCTCACCTGAACTTAATTAAACCAAAATTACTATGACTGACATAAGAAGTGCTTGGACTACTTTTCAAACTAATTTCAATAAATCTTGATAAAACACTGAATTTATAACATTCGAATTCCAATATATGTAGGNGAATATAATTAAATTTGTAAATTTAATAAAGTATAATTTCATGAGCTTTCTGAAACCTTTTTGTAGCTTGTAAATTTGAAACAAAAATGTAAATAGAGGATTTAAATTTAGCTTTGTTTTTATTTATAAATTTTTTAAATCCTCTATTTGAACAATTATACTGAAAAATTGCGTTGAATTACGATTTTACTTTTCTTTATTCTTTCTTATAAAATATGAACTTATCTGCATAATAAATTATGTATCAAATTATAAGATAATAAATTATGTATCAAATTATTACAATTTATAAGCAGTTTTTGTATTTTGAAACGACATTACATTGTATTACATTCGAAACGAATTTGATTGACATTAAGCGAAAGTATAATAATTTTAAAATATCTGGTTATGACAGCAAGTTAAAGTGAGTGGACCATCTTAAAGTTGATCTGAAATAAATTAAAACCAGGCTATTGAAAATAATTATTTCGGAAAAAAAAGTTAAAATTGAATAAAACCGAGAATTTTGTTTTAATATCCCTTATTTGAAGAATCTAAACTTCTTCTCTTTTAAATTTAAGCATTTCAAAAGCTACGGCATATCTGCTATAAACATATGTCTGCACCGTATGTCCAAATTAATTATGTGATATTAACATTTTTCTATTTATGTTGGCAGGAAATAACAAACAAAGATCCCTAGTGATTTTCTGAACCATTAAATTAGTTTTATAATTTAAGAAACACGATATTTCAAATATAAACTTTTCTTTAAAGCATTTCTTTTTCTTTCTTTCGAATTTTCAGAATCTAAGAAAAATCGATTTTAATTATTCAACTGCTCTGAAAATTTACGTAATTATTTGAAATTTAAATTTGATTTTAAATCAAAGAGCAATAAATAAAAGACTTTAAAAAGAGGAGATTTAAGTACTTATTGGAAAAATAACCTCATTTAAATTAATTTTTAAACTAAACATGTAGTTGTCTAGATTAAATGTAAAAAAAAAATTCTATATCGTGAATATATAAAGTGTCTAAATCAGTGTTTTCCAACTTGCATGAGGCTGGGGGCCACAATTAAAAACGCGAATCAAATGGTGGGCCGCAACTTTATCGAAATTTTTTGTAGGTCGCCTTTATGTTTGAAGGAATATTAAATATTACTGTCAGAGTTTTACCAAGTTGTACAAAACAAAAGTATTGAATTACAAATTAAAATAAGAAGTAGATTTAAAAAAACTTTTAATTGTTATTAATAATATTTTTAAAACTATTAAATAAATAATAAAAATTCGGACTACTATAACTTAATGTGCACCTATGTATTAAACAATTAATGTGCAAATGATATCTAAATGTTAAGATTTAAAGCTTACATAGTAGAGCACAAAATATTCAATGAGAAAATTGAGGTTTGTCTGCTGCAGCCACCAGAGAATAGATATTTACATTTTAAATTTAAAATTTACAAATGTGTGTGAAAATATTTTCGTCCGAAATGAGTGGTTTCAAAAAGTTAAATCGGAGAATTTCTTCGGGAAAATTTCTGATGTGCACAGTTATATTCACAAAATACAAAGAAAAAAAAAGAAATAAAAAAGAGCAACACACACGATTATTTTTGTATTTGAATAAATATTTTCTTGGGTGCAAAACCTGAAAAATAAATTTCTTTGTACAGTTGGTATGTTAAATTTCACAGAAACGAAGAAATTAGGTTTTTATTAGCGAGAAAAGTATTTTAAATCCATATAGATTTTTTACGAAAATTGTCCGCAAAAAAATGACAGCTGATATATTTTAGTTCGTGGGCCACAAAAAAGGCTTCGCGGGCCGGATGCGGCCCCCGGGCCGCCAGTTGGAAACCCCTGGTCTAAATAATTCTAGTATATAGAGAGCTTAAAATAATCGCGCAGTTATGACAAGTAAAAAAAATTGTTAGGAATTTGTAAATCTATATATAATTTTGTGAATATTCTTTTGTTATAAGGCTAAATATCTCTGACTGACTCTAAAAAACAATTTAATTAGAAAATTTGCTAGGAAGATGCGTAATTATTACTTAATTTAGAGAGTAAATAACGCCTAATAATTTTTTTATGGAAGACTCAGTTTAAAGAAATTTTTACTGATATTGCGATGATCTTGATGACTTGGCGAACTTGGCAACCATTTTGGCTGCAAAATAATAGTTTTGGAAAATTCGAAATTCGAACCGATAACACTTATATTTACGGAGTTATAAGAGAATTATCTAGAATCACGCCGAAAGTTTAATCGCTAAGGCTATGTAAATTGAAGCGTGCCTTGCAGAATGTTAGTAGTATTAGTCTGCTTGTGACTGCAATAATGTTCTGATTTGCGAATCTCTTGTGAGTTCTTTGAATCGTCTAATGTTTCAAAATCCGAGATTTGTTGTGTTATAAACTTTTATTTGAGCCGTAATTGAGTGCTAGAAGTAGCAATATTTTCTAGAAGATTCTGCTAATAAATATTTAGAGTCTTAAGGGCTGTTTAGTTCATCTCCAATCGAAACGAACCCTTGTGCTCGGTACAATATGAATAATACTCTGATGCCAAGGAAAATCAACAACAAAAAAAAACCACAGTTTAAGTGCCTTGCACTTAAAGAAAAATGATGATTTTAAACTACACTATTTGGAAGAAAGTGACGGGACACGACATTATATCGAGATAAACCCATATTTATTAAAATTAATAGGTGGTAGAGCCTCCTTTGGCTTCGATCACAGCTGCAACCCATCTGGGCATGCTTTCCACTAAATTAGCCATAGTGGCAAGAGGAATTTAATTCCAAATGTTTAACAGGAAGTTCCATAGTGCATGCTTGCTTTTGGGGAGTGGGGTGCAGGCCCTCAACCGACGGTCCAATTCGTCACAGAGATGTTCAATTGGGTTAAGATTAGGGCTCTACCGGTCACTCCATGCGTACGTTGTTGTTAACATACCAATCAAGAGTCCTCCTTGCAACATGGGATCTTGCGTTGTCGTCTTGATACAAGCGATCATCCATACCGTTCGTTGCCCATAAGGTAGGAAGGACATGATTGTCGAGATTATCACAGTATCCATCGGCATTCATCATACCATCAACCTTCACCAGTGGGCCAGCCCCATACCAGGAGAAACAGGCCCATACCGTCAATCCTCCTCCACCAAACTTTACAGTTGTCCCGTCACTTTCTTCCAGATAGTGTATATACCTCATCTTGCTGAGAAGAATTATCTGGGCTTAAGAACGGACAAATAACTTGAATATTTTGAAAGCTATTAAAGAGCAATTAAACGTTTTTCAAAAATCGCCAATTTGGTGACATTTTTCCACCGAGGAACAAATTATAAAAATCAACCTCCTCACTTTTTGCAAATTTTGATGAGCCCAAATACTGCAGTATTGGAGTAAGTTTTTGAATATAAAAAAAAATAGATCACAAACGTATTTCCACAAAACTGTGACTTTTTTCAATATTTACATTTTGCGCCATTTTCAGAAATAGCATAGATAGCGCTAGATTTAGATGGGCTAAACTTGTCCTATCAGTCAAAATAACTACACAATCACAGCAGTTATGAAAATAGAATATTATTCGCAAAAAAGCACAATTTCATAAAACGTCGAAGCCTTTCGAAAAACAACCTTTTGAAGGCAGAGGGTAAAAAGCTGAATCACATCAATAAAACGCAAATAACGACACAGAAATGAGTGTATTATAGCTTTTGATTTTATTAACCAGAACATTTTTCAAACTCGAACTTCAGAGTTACAGGAAGAAAAAAAAACTGTAGACAAGCAAGTTGGAACAGAAAAAGTAGTTTAACCAATAAGGGAAGAAGAACAATTTTGAACAAGTCAATTAAATAAAAGAAAGGAGATAAGAAACATATTGGTTTCGTATCTGCTGTTTAAATAGATAAGAGACAGGGAAACAGTGAGATAGATGGTAGTGGAAAAGCACAGGTGAGCAAGCTGTAACAAATTAAATTGAAATAGATTTCCAAACATTAGGAAGGAATGAGTTATTAGGAAAGCCATTAATTAAATTCTTGAAAATTTTCAAAATAATGATATAATTCCCAGATGCCAAGGCCTATACCTTAAGGGCAGGGTTGAATAATTTGAAGAAAGTTAGATAACTTTTTTCACTAAATATCAAAGCATTTCTCTGATATTTTGCAGGAAAAAAAAAGAAAACTCCTTAAAAATACACTATCTTGATATTTAAAAAAGAGTCTTTTTTTAATAGATGAAATAAATTATGGTTTTAATGAAATTTCATCTCTTTTTCTAATAAGAAATTAGTAAGAAAAAATTTGTTTTTTAAAATAAAAATTGAATTAAAATAAAAGGAAATGGAATAGGATTGAAATGAAAATGAAAATTGAAAAATGAAATTTCTTAAAAAGATATCTTCACAAAATATCGACCGATAGTGATATTACTTAAAATAAAATCTGATTCGGTCCAGCACAAACATAAATAAATAAAACATGCTAAATTATTTGCTCTTAACTGTAATTCTGAAACGTGTGTTTTTGTTTTTTGATAAGGTACAATTTTTTCAACGTCTTACTCCTGCAGTATTGAATTTTTAAACAATTTATGTTAATTCAAAAAATAACAAATGACTTGTAAAGATGTGGTATATAAAAAATATTTATCATAAAACAAGTAAAACAGTTAAATGAGTTTTAAAAATAAATGTAAAATAAACAGAGACTAAGTAAAGTGAAATAAATTAATAAATTATATGATTTTAATTTATAGTAAGAAGAAAACTTGAACTTGAATTATTGTGAAGCAACAGCAAGCAACAGATATAAACATTACGGATCGCAAGTCAAAACGTATGAAGAATGGAGACCAAATTTTTAGCTTTCTTAATGACGTACTTTTCCTACTAAATAAATGATAAAGTGGTAAATTAAAAAAAATCAAAATATAGTTTTATAGTTTATAATTTTAAAAATAATAATTGGAGACCTTAAAAATTAATTTAAAGATTTATAATGGAAGCATAGCAAATATGAACAGTGGCGAGATCGAACTAATTATTTTAAAAGAAATATTTATGGAAAAAAAGAATTTCTAAATAAATAATTTTCCCCATTATACTTAAAAATGAATAAATAACCTACTTTTCATACAAAATATAGCCAATATAATTTACTTGGAAAGAGAGCAAGATCTGAAACATCACAGTGTTATTCCTTAAAAATTAATTTCGTTCTTCTAACCGTAATGATAAATTGGGTTGTTGCATTGTAATTATTTAAGAGAAGCTCACTTATTTCTTGATTACTTACGATTAATCTAATTCCCTACATATTTTAAGTTCCATCTTGGCTCCAATTAATCTCCTAAGCTGTTACATTGCACAGATTAGGAAAAGTACTTAAAGATAACAAACCAAGCCATTAGAAGATAATTGAGTTCCTATCACTTGCACGCTTTTGTTATTAATCACGCCTGCATTTGCTATAAATGTGAAATCTGAAATAATTTGATCTCAGCATGATGCTTTCAAATTTGCCCCATAGAATACGATAGGATTCTTAAGAAATTTAGAATTATTTTGGATATTGTGTTTTTTAAAAACTTAAGTATAATTAGTAAGTTTTGAAAAACACAGAATTTTGTGTATACGAATTTTGTTTTAATATATTTATATAATTTGGAATGTTAATTAAATTTTTTAAAGAATTTTTTAAAGAAATGGAGCAATGAAGTCAAAGATTGTTTCTTGAAATTAAAACTCAAGGGATCAAAACATAAAAAATGATAAAGGGTTTTTCTACAAATATTATTTTGTATCATAAGACAAAATTAATTGTATAAGGATAGAAAACATACAAAAGAAAAGATATCTTTATGGGAGATGATTCCCAATAATGTCGGTGTCGTATTTAATAATTTTTGTTCAAAAGTACATAATAAGATTTGTGGAAAAGCCCTTATCATTTTGAGCTTTCTTTTAAAAAATGCTAAAACTACTTAGAAAATGGCTTGAAAAGTTTCACATTTTTAAGATATTCAAATTGGACTTTTTTTGTTAGTTGCCAAATACGATTCACTACAAAATTAAGAAGAAACAAATATAAATTTTTTATTTTCATGTGCAATATAAAATATTTGCTTTAATTACTCATATCTTGTGTAGTCTCAGACAAATTTTTCTCAAATTTTAAAGCAATAACTTTGCAATTAATTTTAAATTGTGCTAAAAATCTTGTTTAATATTATTGAATATTTTTAAAGCAAGAAAGCGTAAGATAAAAAAAAAATCGTTTTTTCTAAAACTGTTCAGATTTCCATAAATGTTTAAGGTAGGTTTACGAAGTTTTGTGTAATCATTGCATGTAATACCTAGAATAATAGTTATGAGTTACAATTTTACTACGACATCTATTTGGCATAAGGTGTTCAAAAATTTTTTTTTTCGTTTATAATTTATTGTCAGTCTCTCAAACCTCAAAAAGCTTTAAACTTCATTGATATGGATAATGTGCACTCAGGATAATGTGCACTCTGATGGTTTGCATGTCATTAAAGTTCAAAAGTTTGTTTCTCTCATTCTATTACGAATTTGTAATTGTGTAATTGATTGATTCATTATACATTAAAAACTAAATAAAAAAATGACATTGTGTTAATTTCTTCAATACTAATAATACTTTAAACTATTTGATTCTTTGTATTTTTGTTCTTAAAAAGATGGATAATTGATTGTATCATCTAATGTGTTGATTGTTTGATTGCAAAACCTTGATGTTTTTTCGAAACTTGATTCGAAAAACAAACAAATAGTACTTAGTTAATTTAAGCTTACAGAAACGCTTCACCATGAAATCCATTTCTTCCTGTAAAATAGTATACTGTAATTTCAACAGTAATATCTATTTAATAAGAGTGATTCAGTGATTTCAATTTTATTACTTTAAAAATTACTGCAAATCAGATTTCTTGTTCCGTTACATATTCCGGTTAAAATCGATTTAACGGTAAAAAGTACCGGCTCCAGGAGTGAAGGTACTTTTTACCGTAAATTTGTCTGGAATATTGTAATGTGCAGATAATCTTTACACTAACTAATTAAAATCGATTTAACGGTAAAAAGTACCGGCTCCAGGAGTGAAGGTACTTTTTACCGTAAATTTGTCTGGAATATTGCAATGTTTAGATAATCTTTACACTAACTAATTAAAATCGATTTTATGGTTAAAAGTAACGGCTCCAGGAGTGTAGGTACTTTTTACCGTAAATTTGTCTGGAATATTGTAATGTGTAGATAATCTTTACACTAACTAATTAAAATCGATTTAACGGTAAAAAGTACCGGCTCCAGGAGTGAAGGTACTTTTTATCGTAAATTTGTCTGGAATATTGCAATGTGTACATAATCTTTACACTAACTAATTAAAATCGATTTTACGGTAAAAAGTAACGGCTCCAGGAGTGTAGGTACTTTTTACACGATATTCCCGTTTGGGTTCTTTGTTGCAACACCAAGTAAACACTTCTTTGTGATGTTTTTAATTGTTTGAGGACATGTTCCATAAGCAAGTGCAATAAAAAATTGCAAACGTGTGTTTAAATTTCATGCTTGTTTTATCATTACTAATATGTGTATATTTTACTCATTGATTTTCCCATAAAATCTAAGCAAAATTATTTAATTGGTCACGTGAGATCACATGATGAATTATAAGGATTTTTTTATTAGGTAAATACTACTTTTATAAAAAGTTCTAACCTTTAAAGTTAATTATTAAATTCCTTTTGCATATTTGAAAAAAAAAATTAGCTCATAGGTTAAGATTTTTTAAAGCAAATAGTATAATACAATTAAGAGGAGAAATAAAAACCGAATAAAACTTTTACTAAACAAAAAAATAAGTTTGAATAAAAAGAGCAAATTTTTAGGAGTTAAAAATTTTTCGAAACACTTTGCATTGCATAATACATGACATTTCGAGTTTCGAGAAATAAAAAAAGGGTCACGCCTTACAGTTGTCACCTATTTTTAAATAGAAACTTAATTGCTTCCTATACTAATTAAATTTTCCTTTATTTTTAATTTAAATATCACAGGAGTTGAGAAGTTTTCTGCAGGCTGTACTTCAAGCAATTTTTGTTTCTTATACTACTAATTTAATGAATCGAGAAGCATTCTCTAATTTCTGAGTTTTTTTGGTTTATTTCGTCGTTTGTTTTGAGGCTTTTGTTATGTAATCAAATTAGCGACGAGATGGATTTCACTATTCACAGTAAGCTGTTCTTAAAATTTCCCCCGAGCTTTGCTACGGGAAAGACATTTTTTGAAAACAATAATTACATTTTTGTTACATGAATTAATTAATTAACAGAACTTAATAAGTTTCGCTGTGATACAAATTTTGTTTTAATTTTTGAACCGAATTTGATGTCTGCAGTTTCTTGAAAAGAAGTTTTATGTTCGCTTTTTGATGTTGGAAATATTTTTTCAATGCATTCTATTGAATAATTTATGAAGCCTTAACTATTCAAATGATCAGAAATTTGTATTGGGTGTTTATTAAGCACTACCTTTGACATTTATTTTCGGTTTTCTTGTCTTGTTGAAAATTAATTTATAATGACTTATTTAAATCACATATACACGGCAAATAAACAGATATGAGAGGCTGAGAACATTTTTTTAAAAAGATAAACATCCCTTTTCTTAGAGTTATAAAATATAGCGTATCTTTAGGACATGCGATGTCTCAGTAGTTAATGCACTCAACCGTTATTATGAAGAACTAGGATTTGATTCACAGTGGCTGCTTAAAGCTCGTCTAGTTTCAAATCAATTGGATATTAGTTTGTCTGAAAAGTATAGTCGGCCTTTATGCTATGCTGACCAATCTGCTATAATCATATCGTTGGTCACGAAACTGTGAAGTCTTAACCTTCATGATGCCTCTGGCCCTTAACGAGCTGTTCTTTGCCTCTTTGCTTAAAGCAAACATTGAAGTTTTTAACTCATTTTCAGCATTTATTGAATGGCTTGGAGTGATGAATTGTGAATCCATTCAATTTATTAAAGGTGATGCTTTTATATCAAATTATTCCTTCTCTCTGTTTCCTGAAAGGTATTTGAAAATTTAAAGAATTTACACAAGAGGGTAACAAAATGCATAGAAATTACTTATTCCTAATGTTAGAAACCTTGGTGTTTTTACGAAAACCGTACAGTCTAAAATATTTCATTGTCACTTAATGAAGTAAGCTGCAAAAAGTTTTTGTATAAACCAAATTTAACCTTTAAATTTTGCCTCTGGTGTACAAAATTAATGTGAATTTCAGAATTAAACGATTATTTTCAGAACAAATGTACGGATTTAAATGCAATTTCTTATGAACATGAGATGATATAATACAAATAAAATATCTATTCAACAGTTTAAATACGCACGAGTAGGCTTTACCTCTATTAGTTCATACTTTTTGTTCGATTCTATGGCCGTTGTTTCATATATTTTGACGCCGATGATTTACGCATGGAATATAAGACTGTTTAGTGATTAATTTATTTTTATTATTACAGCTTATAACTGTACCAAAATCCATTAAAATCTGTTAAGTTTCTTCAGAGTTAATGCATCAAATCAAACAACTGATAAATAATAAGTAATAAAAAATAAAAATAATAAATAATAAGTTAATTTTGAACACCATTGCACAGATTTCGAATTACAGAATTCCATGGTTTGCCTCTAATTCTGGACAATTGTCACTAAATATTATCGTCTCATGAGCTCAAATAATTAATAAATAATGAGTAATAAATAATAATAATAACAACAATAATGAGTACCATTTAGTAATCAGAAAAATTAATACGACAAAAGTTTTTGGATTGAAACGTTAGAAATTATTTCAGCTTTTCTTTTCTTCTAAAAATGAAATGGCCTAAATAGGCTTTTTGAAACTAATCAAGGAAAATCATAGAAATGAGATTTTGTTTGTATATTATTTTAAATCAATTCATGTTTCTTTTGATTATTAAAATCTGCAATCCTTAGAAAAATAATTATAGTTAATAGTTATAAAGTCTGAATCAAACACTAACACGTACTTCGGATGCCGTTATATACAGTATATACTATACGGTAACCTTTTACGAAGAAGCTGCAAGCTTGCCAAAAGCAAAGGCAAACTTAAGCAATTGCGGCGTAACTACCACTATAAATATTAAATAACAATTCACTAGTATATAAGACATGTTAACCTGATTCTATCTTGAGGTATTTTTTGATAGATGAAGGTTAATATAGTAGATAATTATATCCCCTTATTAGCAGATGACGCTTTCGGAAATGTTCTTGAGTCAATTGATTCATACTGAGTTTTTGTGAAGAAGTGTAGTGAACCCGTTACAGATAAAGATAAGAAATATTTATTGTTGAAAAATGTGGTTTATCTATTGCGAAACAAGAAAGTAAAAAAGTTTGAATTAAGTCATCGCCTAAAGAATTTCCTGCTGCAGAGTTAGTTCCAATGTCTTCGAATGGAAAATCGTCAGAATTGATGAAATTGTTAGTGTCTTGTTTCATTATTAGATGTGTGGAAAAGCTTCCTTATTTTTAAGTAAATATTATTTTTTATGTTATCTAGATCTTCAATTAAATATTCGATAGAGCTTTTTGTACATATGAAGTTTCAACAATTAAGTAATTGCCATTTTTGGATCACTTTTACCAGTGGGAATTTCTAGCTCATTGGGTAGTAGTAATAGTAGTAGTAGTATTTTATAAGTCGCACTGGAGCTACAGAACGTGCAGTTGGCGACAGTCTGGGCAATATTTTCATGGAGAATATTCGAAGACATGCCATCATGATTTTGCGCAGTACAGTCTGGCACTTAATGCTAATATAACCGATGCTGCGTACTCTCGATGTATTCACTGGCAAACAAGCAAACAAATGTTAGTTAAATTTCATAGTTTTCTACAAGAAACAAAGTTTCAAAGTTACTCTTGGCATTTCCGGCAAAAATTAAATTCCTAGTGCACTTTAGCATCCAAATAGAGTCTTGGTGCTGCCACCTAGTGTGGCAGAAACTAAGCGTCCAAATTAACATGACCAACGGTATCTCACCCATTGTGGTGGTCCTGAAAGAATGGATACCATCTCAGGAGAACGCACTAGGTCTGCTCATCGGCAAGTCCGATTGTGCAGCTCATTGGAAAAAAAAGGTTGCTTCGACAACTAAGAAGCTACAAATCCAGCGCAAGTGGCAGTCTATATTAAGCACTATTACTGGTGCAGATCAAAGAGGTCACCCGCCCGCTCACTGACCAATGCTAGTGTTTTACTTCTGTGATCTATTAGAAACCATGTCTTACGATCAGTTCACCAGCTTGTTGAATGAAAAAGGAATCGAAACAAAAGTATATTCAATGCAAAGACGATATAAAAAATTAAGTTAAATTTATTTTACCGTTATTAGTTTCGAATCTATATAAATCTGTTCGTTTACAATATACATGATGTATTTTTCTTTTTGAAGTCGAGTTTTCCCAAGTAAAATGCTGAAATTTTAAAACTCATGCAACAAAAAAGCATAAAAAAAGTCTCCCTTCGAAAGTATAATATTATCATAAATGCGACGGATTTTCGTAGTTTCTTTAAAGACTTAAGAAGATCATAAGCTTAGCGTTTAAATCCCAAACTAACGAGGCATTTTTTTCCTAGCCGTTTAAGTCTCCGCCTGGAGACTTAAATGTAACTTAATACTACTTCAGTTAAAAATAACATATCAAAGTTTAAATTTCTCTCTGTGTAAAAATATTTAACTGTATGTTTAAAGTTTTCCAAATGTAAAAAGTGTTTTATTTAGCGCTTATAGAATGTAACCTTTTCAAATGTATCTCCGTTTATGAGTGAATTGTAAGTTCCAAAAATGACACATGAAATGTTTTAAATGATACCTGAAACGTGTTAAATTTTTTGTGGCTAAGGATGACGTGCATATTGAGTTGACAACTCAGTTCTATCTTTTTAATTTAAACTTTAACTTTTCGCATACCATTAAATGTTTTTGGCATAATGTTTTAGATCATTAAAAAGAGGATGTTTCGTTTTATAAAAACTTACTTTTTTAAAAATAATTTCTGTTAGTTATGAGATCATTAAAATGGCTGAAAAAAATCAAGCCAAAAAAGGAGTAATTTTTGTATCATCTTCTTTCTGTTTCAAATCAAGGTTTCTGATACTGCAAAAGCTCAAGACAGGCATGCTGTGTATATGCAGAAGACTTCATAACTGAAAGAATCGCTCGTGATTGGTACACCAAGTTAAAAAAAAAAGTGGGAAACTAGATTTCATAGACGGATATTATTCTGGACGTGTAGTTGAGTTCGATAGAAAGTGATTAACCATTTTTTGTAAGAAATTTACTGCCATTTTAAAATTAAGTTATGTTAATTTTGAGACCATCAAAATAACTGAAGAAATCTAGCTAAAAATGAGCATTTCTTACATCACCTTTTTTTTTGTAATCAAGGGTCTAATGCCGCAAAATCTAAAGACAGGTATACCGCGTATGAAGCGAATGCCATAACTGAAAGTATCACTCTTGATTGGTAGGCAAGGTTTAAAAATGGAAAATTTGATTTTAAAGACACAAATCATTCTGAGAGTGCAGTTCAGTTCAATGGTGAGCGATTAAGACATCTTTTGTGTGAAATTTCACGTCAAACAGTAGAGAAGATGTCTAAAAAAACAGGACTCTCCCACACTTTAAATATTTAAATATTTATAAAATTCATAAAAAAAAAGAAACTACATGAATTCTGTTGCCAACTCAATACTTATTCGGAGCTAAATATTATAGAATTTCATCAAATAACTTATTAAAGTCTTATTTGAACTTCGTAACATTGATTTAGAAAACCAAGTAATTAAATTTCGTATTTCTCAGTAGATAATATGAACGACCATAATAGTATTAAGATGCCCGGTATAGTGCGGCTTTCAAGAGAACTCCTCCAGACACCCGTCTCGCGTCGTGGCGGGTACTATGGTTACGAGGAACAGTCACTTCGAATAGGGATGTGGGGTGGGTGAATAGTTTTATCTTAATCTGGACATAGATCGTCGTTAGTAAAGCAATCGACGCCTTCTTTCCTCTATTTCACCCCCATTTGAAATGTGATCTCACTTGTTACCATAGTAGCAGACAGTCCCAGACTTTTAGACTGGAGGAGTTCTCAAAGCCGCACTATACCTGAGACAACAATACGCTATCATGCCACAGGTTTAGGGTTATATCCTCGGGCTTTGCAAGGTTGAATCAGCCTTTCTTCCCTCAGTGGGTCGATTAAATGAGTACGAAGAATGCTTGAGGACTAAACGCAAGAGGTTCCAAGTTTGGCTAACAACCTAAGAGAAATAACTGCTCCTGCACCGCAGAGCCCAGGGTCAGGAAATCTGGAATGCGCACAATAGGAGCATATTAAAACGAGCGTATTAAAAAAAAGAGCGTATTCTATTTGGGTACACTTTTACGCTACTTGTTCACAGACGTTTGTCTCAGACAATGTTCTTCAGAAATATTTTTCCTTTATCGTTAGAGAGACTTTTAACATAGAATCCCGTTTGTTCATTCTCCCCTTATGTATAATCAACTGTGTACGTTGACGTAGTATCCTGCTTTTGTACGTTCTTGTAGCACTCCGCTTGTGCTCGTTCACGTAGCATTCTGCACGTGTACGTTCATGTAGCATTCCTCTTGTCCACGCTCATGCATGTCAATTTTGAGCAGCGCAATTATATGAGGTTCAGATTAAAGACAATGCCATCTCTTCTGAAACATTATAAGATTTTCCTGAGTCTGAAATGTAGCAAAAAGTATCTTGGTATTAATGTTATGACATATGAGCAATTCTGCAAATAAACGCCAATCAGGCGGTCAAGAAAAAATAAACTTTTTTTTGGGGGGGGCATGCTATTTCTACATGAATTTTCTTCTTTCTTACACCCTAAAAAGGCAAGAAAAAATCGTGAACACGAAATTTTTTCTTTGCGACATGCTTCAAATGACAAAATACCAATTTTAAATTTTTCCTGATTTTTTCAATTTACGAACTATCTGAGCCATTTATTCAGATAAAACGATTTTTAGATAAATATAATATTATTCTAATGTCTCTCTAAAATGTATTTATAGAGATTTCATACTATAAGATAATATTTTAGCATAAAAAACAAAAATAAAAAAATTTAATCTAAGTTCGTAAATTGAAAAAAATCGGGGAAAATTTAATATTGGTAATTTGTCATTTAAAGTATGCCACAAAGAAAAAATTTCATGTTCATGATTTTATCTTGCTTTTTTAGGGTGTAGAAAAGAAGAAATTTCATGTAGAAATAGCATGCCCCCCCCCCCCTCCAATTTTTTTTTCTTCGGCCGCTTGATTGGCGTTTATTTGTAGAATTGCTCATATCTATTCAAAATTGTTTTCAATGTTAAAAACAAATCTTTTAAAATTGCTTTTTAAAATTCTAAACTTTCATAAGCAATTCTCTTATACCTTAAAAGTTAACTTGCATTTGTAATGCTAAGTTAACTTTTATTTTCTATTTCCCTTTTCTTCCGTAAAATAAATTTCAAGGCTGCATACGTTTGAAACTGATACATATCTAGCAATAAATTGAACTTAAATCACCTATGACAAGGAATTATCCAACAATTCCAAATGATAAGAATTTAATAGCCCATTAACACTAAAAATGGAAGTCAAAAACTACTCTTTTTGGTAACGACACTCGTTTTACAATACGAGCAAATACGGAAACCTTTCAAAAATTAATGTTTCTCGACGATACTGAAGAACCAAAAGTTAACAGTTTTACGATGACAGAAATTCTCTTTTTGTATTTGTATTTTTGTACTTCACTTTGTACGTATTGTGTTTGCAGTGTTAATGGATATCTGAGACCTGGTAATGATTCTTTTTCTGCTCCGTTGAAATGGAAAAGGGATTTAACGCTTTTATTTATATATTTATTTTGACCCTTTTTCTAACGGCTGAACAAAACTTCATGTGTGGCTTCTTTAAAATCTTTTTTTGATAGCTAGATTTATTTATTTTTTAATATTTCCATTATTATTTTTTCGGTTGTGAAGATTTTATTTTAAAATATGGCACAGTATATACTTGTAGAACCATGATATTGTTACGACTTCAAGATGTTTTAAGTTGAACCATATTATCGATCCTCATCAATATACTAAGATTCAACTTTGAACTAAAGATAGTATTCTTCATAATTATTCTAAAAAATCTTTTTAATTATAAAACGTTTCCACTTCTCTGGAAAAATCGTTCATATAATGCTTTATTAAAGTTTTCGTAAGAACTAATGAAAATTTGAGCCATAATATCTATTCAACAATCAAATATTATGGTTTCATACTTCAACAATTTATCTGATTGGGAAATTTTATAACCGTTGTTAAACAGCCGACTCAATTTAATGACTACCAATGCTTAACTTCGCAGCCTTGTAATTGTGAGCCCAATCATGGAGAGCACCAGGATTAAGTATTGGGAGAAATTCGCCATCGTAGAGGAATTTTTGATGGAACTAACCCGCATTTGTGGTACATGAAGAGGAAAACCATGAAAACCTCTTTGCCTGTTAGCCAGACAGGAAGGGACTCTAACCCATGAACAGTCTGCCACTGAAGATATTTTGCGTCAGCATTGTGGTCAGAGCGAGCTGGGTATGGAATTCGTATTGATGAGCCATCGCTAGGATTCAAACACGCTTCACCTCGTTGAGTGGCGAGTGCTCTATCCCTTGAACCACCACGACTCATTGATTGGGTAATTTGGTAATTTCTTTCTGATTGGGGCATAAAAATACACGTAATCAAAGTCAGAAGTTTTCTTATAAAGCAGAATATCAATGCATTGCCCTCCAATAATTTTACAAATATGATAATTAAAATATTGGTGTGTGTTAAACAATACTATCATGCAAATTTTCTGTAAAAATTTTCAAGTGTTTACCTTCTCTGAAAAATTAATTTAAAGTTGAAATGGTACACTGAACAATATTATGATTCAAATTTGTCTCAACCTTAATAAGGTGATTCATTGAATTATGATTTCGCTTCAGTTGAAACTTAGTAGCGTGTAATTTTGCTTAGAAAGCATTATTAGACGCCGTATCTCAGCTTCATATTAAAGTTTCGCTAAACCTGAGCCATTTTGAGCTTTAGCATTTTTCATATAGTTAAACAGTGTAGTAAAACATTATTAACGTTGGTAATGTAGTTCAATTGCGCTTCCTTTACTTGATTTCGTGGTTTTAGAGCTCAAATTGAACTGAATCTTACTGATAATTTACCGAATTTCAAAAATAGTTTAAACTATGGATAGAGTTAAAAAGCATTTTTATTCCAAATCGAAAGACTGAATCAACACATAATAAACAAGTGAAGTAATTTACATCAAATTTCATCAAGTAAATTTTGCATAACACTTCCTCTGGAAAATTATTGGCGTTCATGTAACAACTACAATTTACTCCACTTTTTAGTTAAAAATTATTATTATTGGATTATAATAGATTAAAAATCTGAGCTCAAATTTTCACTCGAGTAAGACTCCATATATTTCCGTCATTCTTCATATACACCAGAAATTTTTTTTTTTGCATAGATTGCTCAATTTGTGAGCTGGACAACAGAATTCCGCAGCTCTCAATCATAGAGGGCAGCACTGAATCTCTGCTCCTCATCATCCAACTCACTATATAGTAAATTATAGCACGCATCCATATGTCAGACTAGATTGCCTCATTAGGTTATGCAGCTGTGCAACATTACATTGTTAGAAGTAATATAAAAATTTAAGCTAATCCAAAGTCTTATACTTTTTTTGCAAAAAACAAATACTGATTAATCTTCAAAGTTAGTGGCAAGTTTCTGAATTTTTCAGAAAGATTAGGAAAATTCCAGGAAATCCAGGAAAATTACTCAACGGGAAGATTTCAGATTTCCTAAAAATGTTTCTTGTTTTCTTGCCACAAATACTACTGTTCAATAGTAGCACATCAGTAGCCCATTATTTTCCAGGAATATTTCTAAACTTTTATATCTTTTACAATGTCGATAATTTTTGCTGAAAACCCATGGGTTGACGGTGAGAAAATTATTAACGACAGATACGTTCCAGAATAGAGGAAAAAAATGCGTCATATTAGAGAAAATTTCAACTCTACTAATCGTGCAGATTTCTAATAAATTATGTATGAAAAAAAACCGTTTTTTAACCGTTGCCTGAGAACATGTTTTTAAAATTGTGTGTCATCTATTTTTGAGTTATACTTAGAGTTTTCCATTTAAACCCATAATTCAAGGAAATTTCATAGTATTTAAGAAACACCATTACTTTAAACAATGAAAAATCTTTGATTTAGAAATATATATATATTGAAGATTTTATTTATTTAACCTTAAGAAACATACTAATTTAGAAAATATTTTTATTTCCTAACTAAGATACCTAACTAACAACTTTAAATAAAAGTAATACTAAATTATATTCGCAAAATGTATAGTAATGAGTGCAAATTTTTTTTCGTTTATTATAGGTCATACGCATTTACAATTTTTAAACTTTCTTGTCTTGCAGATTTTATTTAGGAAATTGACTCCAAAATACATGATGCAGAGAATACAAAAGATTTAGCTTAATTTTTTATTACTTAAGCTGATATGTTGATTGATACATTTTTGACTCAGAATAAAATTACCAATTTTTATAAGAATTGAAAGAGATAATGCAGACATTTCAAATATTAAATTGTTGCATAGTTTACTAATATGTGCGTGAGTTTCAAATATATTTAGTTTCTAGAATAAAGTTAAGCTCCTTAAACACACTTTTTTAAATATTTCCTCTTGACACTTATTTGATTATAAAAAAGCTTATGTTCATAAATACTCGAAGAGTGACAAATTTCGCGTTTGTTCGCACATTATGCAAATAAGGTTTTTTTTAATAACTATATACACTTTGAATCTTTAGATATTTATTTGACAAATTTACTTGGTAATGTTATTATGGAATAGATTTTTAAATTTGAAAAATCTAAATTTTTTTAAGCTTCGTTAAAGAAAATATTAAACTGCTTTCATTTGAAATACTTATTTTCGAGAAAATGAAAATACTTAATTTAATTTTCAATTTTGAACATTAGTTTATCTGAGATGATAAAATTTGTTTAAATATTAAGATTTATTTTTCTTAGTGACGAACAAAATTTATAATATACATTTGATTTTTTATCAATAAAAATATTTTTTTTATATTTTATAACTGTCTTTGAACAGCAGACCCAATTTTTGGGTTCAACTCCGTAGCCTTGTAATTTTGTACCCAATCCAGAGGACAAGGGAGCTTTTGGATGAAATGTAAAGAGAAATTTGTCTTCGTGAAGGACTTTTCGATGAAACTAAGCCGTATTTTGCGTTACATGGATAGAAAAACCATGCAAACCTCCATTGGTTACCCTAACGGTAAGAATACTCTAGCCCATGACTCGTCTACCACTGTGGTCAGTGCAAGCCGGTTTCGGAATTCGAATCGACCAGTCGTCCCTGGGATTCGAACATGATTCACCTAATGGTAAGGCGAGCTTTCTCTTCCCTGAGCCACCACGACTCTTAATAATAAGGAAATAAACACTTTTATTTAAGGCAAAATATAGGCTTTTCTAAAGAACTAAATCAACACCTTTTAGAAGACAGGAAGCCTTCAGGGGTTACCATTAGCGAAAATCCCGATCCTTCAGTAGTCCAAACATTGAAATATCTGTCTTATTTAAGTCCCCACTGAGCAGTTTATTTTTGTTACGTCAGCCTAATAACTTCATCTGTGAGGAGGCCTTTTCTCTTGTTCGGAGGTGTTGGATAACCCCAATGTCCTTTAATAGCTAATTCAGACCAAACATTATTTTTAATAAATTCTTGATATTTTTTGATTTCGGATTATCTATATAATTTTTTACCTTAATAATTCTATTGTTTTCAAAATATTTTCTCAAATATACACTCCAACTTCATTTTATAAACTTTTTGAAAGAAAAGAAGATTTCTCATAAATATATTTTCAACATATTAGAAATGTATTATACACATTTTATTTTGCCTTTATTTGATAATACCATGTCTTTGATCTTTTTTTATAGCAAATAAGCTGTTTTGTTTTTATAAAAAACTGCATATCAAAATGAGGAGATATAGTTATGCACTAATATCAAAAATGATTTAATGTTGACCATTATGGCAGTAAAAAATATATTCTATCATAAAATGATGAATGTTGATCCACCGCATTTGAGGATTAAACAGCAAAGTAGNAAAATAGCCATTACTTTAAACAATGAAAAATCTTTGATTTAGAAATATCCTCACACTAGAGATTTTATTTATTTTACATTAAGAAATATACTAATTTAGAAAATATTTTTATTTCCTAACTTAGATACCTAACTAACAACTTTAAATAAAAGTAATATTAAATTATACTCGCAAAATGTATAGTAATGAGTGCTAATTTCTTTTTCCTTTATTATAGGTCATACGTATTTATAATTTTTAAACTTTCTTGTAGATTTTATTAAGGAAATTGACTCCAAAATACATGATGCAGAGAATACAAAAAGATTTGGCTTAATTTTTTATTACTTAAACTGATATGTTGGTTGATACATTTTTGACTCAGAATAAAATTACCAATTTTTATAAGAATTGAAAGACATAATGCAGACATTTCAAATATTAAATTGTTGCATAGTTTCCTAATATGTGCGTGAGTTTCAAATATATTTAGTTTCTAGAATAAAATTAAGCTCCTTAAGCACACTTTTTTAAATATTTCCTCCAGACACTTATTTGATTATAAAAAACCTTATATTCATAAATACTCGAAGAGTGATAAATTTCACGTATGTTCGCATATTATGCAAATAAGGTTTTTTTTATAATTATATACACTTTAAATCTTTAGATATTTATTTTACAAATTTACTTGGTAATGTTACTATGGAATAGATTTTTAAATTTGACAAATCTAAATATTTTTATCTTCGTTAAGGAAAATATTAAACTGCTTTCATTTGAAATACTTATTTTCAAGGAAATGAAAATGCTTAATTTAATTTTCAACTTTGAACATTAGTGTATCTAAGATGATAACATTTGTTGAAATATTAAGATTTATTTTTCTTAGTGACGAACAAAATTTATAATATACATTTGATTTTTTTTAAATAAAGCTATTTTTTATGTTTTATAACTGTCGTTGAACAGCAGACCCAAATTTGGGTTCAACTCCGTAGCTTTGTAATTTTGAACCCAATGCAGAGAACAAGGGAACTCTTGGATCAAATATAAAGTGAAATTTGTCTTCGTAAAGGACTTTTTGATGAAACTAACCTGAATTTGCGTTACATGGATAGGAAAACCATGCAAACCTCCCTTGGTTAGCCTAACGGTAAGAAGACTCTAGCCCATGACTCGTCGTCTACCACTGAGGATATTTCACCTCAGCACGCACTGTGGTCAGTGCAAGCCGGTTTCGGAATTCGAATCGACCAGTCGTCGCTAGGATTCGAACACGATTCACCTTATGAAAAGGCGAGCTTTCTCTCCCCTGAGCCACCACGACTCTTAATAAAACTATTTAAGGAAATAAACACTTTTATTTAAGGCAAAATATAGGCTTTTCTAAAGAACTAAATCAACACCTTTTAGAAGACAGGAAGCCTTCAGGGGTTACCATTAGCGAAAATCCCGATCCTTCAGTAGTCCAAACATTGAAATATCTGTCTTATTTAAGTCCCCACTGAGCAGTTTATTTTTGTTACGTCAGCCTAATAACTTCATCTGTGAGGAGGCCTTTTCTCTTGTTCGGAGGTGTTGGATAACCCCAATGTCCTTTAATAGCTAATTCAGACCAAACATTATTTTTAATAAATTCTTGATATTTTTTGATTTCGGATTATCTATATAATTTTTTACCTTAATAATTCTATTGTTTTCAAAATATTTTCTCAAATATACACTCCAACTCCATTTTATAAACTTTTTGAAAGAAAAGAAAATTTCTCATAAATATATTTTCAACATATTAGAAATGTATTATACTCATTTTATTTTGCTTTTATTTGATAAGTATACCATGTTTTTGATCTTTTTTTTCATAGGAAATAAGCTGTTTTGTTTTTATAAAAAACTGCATGTAAAAATGAGGAGATATAGTTATCCACTAATATCAAAAATGATTTAATGTTGACCATTATGGCAGTAAAAAATATATTCTATCATAAAATGATGAATGTTGATCCACCGCATTTGAGGATTAAACAGCAAAGTAGTAAATCCACTTCTTGTGTAGTAAATGTTGATATTAATCCACAAATACGAAACATGAAGTAATGGTCAATTGTCAAAGTTAAACAGCATATTATATCATGTAGTAATGAATGCTTGAATGCTGTTGTTAGTGTACTGATAACAATCAACCAACATAATGCATCAAAAAGTGAGGGTTCAACATTGATTAATATCATTTGATGGTTGACCATCATAGCTGTAAATCAACATATCGCATCATGAACTGGTGTATGTTATTGGTATACCAATACCTAGTTTACCTTCATCATGGTAAAACACCATATTGCGTCATATTTTGATGGGTGTTGTTGATTCAACATTAATAAACATAAAATACTGGTTGACCATAACTGTTTCAAAACAATATCTTCCATCATATTTTGATAGTTGTTGTTGGTCCAAGAATGAAAACAAATTAAACGATGTCCAAAAGAAAGGATACGGTATACTTTATGCTATATAAACTAAACCAAAAAGAAACAAAAAAGCAACGTTAATAAAGTACAAATGAAAAAAAAAAACAGAAAATGACGTATAATAGTTTCGGTCCTATAAATAAGACTCTTACTCCGTGTCTAAACATTAAATGATGGCTGAGAAGTTAAGATACAAACACTGGTCAAGTGATTTGTCCAATATGGACAGAGTTTGAAAAAGTTTTTAAAAAAGATAGATAAAAATATGGGAGTTATTCCATAATTTGAAATATTCTAATAATTTAATCAATGATCATTTTTGTATCCTACCATTCAAAAATGTTTGAAAGTCAATTCTAATTTGCACTCTAAGTTTCCCGCCAATTCCCTTAACACCTCTTTCTTATCTCTCTTTTTGTATGATCTTGTTCAAACGTGTTTCTTGGTTCATCATGGTTAAACCAGTTTGCGCATGTTTTGACTCTTTACTTCACAACCATTGTTTGGTTTCTTGACTCTCAGGAAGACTCTTATTTTAAGAACCGAAATTATAATATGTTCATTTCTGTATTTTCATTTATGCTTTATTAACGTTTTGTTTCTGCTTTATTCAAAAAATGATGGTTAACTATCATAATAGTAACAAACATCTTCCATATTTTGATGGTTGTCGTTGGTTCAACAATAAAAAACCTAATCTACATGTTGATCATCAATATAGCAAAACAACATCTTCCAATATATTTTGATGGTTGTTCTTCTAACTATTGAAAACATAAAATGATTGACCATCATAATAGTAAACTACATTTTCCATCATATTTTTCTTATTGATACCTAATTTGATTATTTTTCATTATAATAGTAAACTACATTTTCCATCATATTTTTCTTATTGATACCTAATTTGATTATTGATCATTATAATAGTAACAATACATCTTCTACCTTTGATGTTGGTCAATAAAAAATCAAACATTACTTAAGGGTCTACTATCATAGAACTAGGGCATCATTTTCCTTTGAAATGATAAACGTTTGTCAGACCATTCAAAACCATCAGAACATGATGGAATTGTTGCATGTCGGTGACCATCAGCGCATGTTGGACCATTAAGAATCATATTAAATACTACATGAACCGAAATTCTTTGATCAAGAATTTGTCTTGGGATTTTTTCTTTAAAACAACAGAGTAAGCTGTAATAACTGTCCTGAATATTTTAAACGAATGCAACTTACATATCATATATTAGTAGGCGAAATAAATATTTATCATGATTGACAATATTTATACTTTATAAATCAACTTTAAATCTATTTTCGTTGAGACGAATGAAACCTGTATTTTTTTTCTTTGATTTCCCGTGATTCTTTGATTCTCAAATAATTTCTCATTCAATAAACATTTTTGTATTAAATCCCGAAAACTAATATAATATTCAATAAACATTTTATTCTATGTATTATTATTCAACTTAATGCGATGTACTAAAATATAGGAAACTACTCGGCAGATCTTCTTTAAGAATAAATCCAAGAATGTTTTATTTTATCCACTCCCGGAAGGAGCACTTTTATATAACTTTTTCTTCTTATCATTACAATACTCAGTTCTCCTTATGTCCTTAGGGGTTGAGATGGGTCAAGCAGCGTTTATCCTTACAACAGTTTGTTTTTCTTATATCCTGCTATTGCAAGATGTATAAATTCAAGTTGTATAAATTTATCAAGATGTATAAATTAATCTTCTAATAATGAAGCATTGTTAAAATAAAATGATTTTTTTATTGATAAAAATATATGTTCATTTATATTAGCTTAGCAGTTGGACGTATAAATTAGGTTAATCAGCAACTTCATTTTATGATATATGAAGATAGCTGGCATTAATCTCTGCACTAAATAAAAAATATGGTCAAAACTACTAGAATATGGTAAAATTTATTGTGTATTTGGATCTGGACCATTATAAATCTCGGCAATTTTAACCAGAGGGCTATGGAAATGGTTTTAGTAAGATTAACAATAAAATATTGTCTTATAATGTGTCTTAAGATTAGGTAAATATGATAAAATTTGGTAATTTTTTCATAATACTTTCGAGCAAGGTATTAAAAACCTTTTACTCCTTTAAATATGCTTTTCAGATTTGCATAATAAATGTGTGGTAATAAGAACTATAGTTCTGAAAACAAGAATTTCCGGTAAGCCGTTACCATATGAATTAAAAAATCACTAAATAAATGGTTTATATTTCGTATATTTCGGATTTATTAACCAGAATTATGGCTCTTTTTACCATAAGAGAATAAGTGTACACAATTTAGAATTATTGTTAACATTCAGTACGGTTATTTTGCCAGAGTTTTTTCTCCATGTGGAATTATGATTGTCATTATATCTCGTATGGCGAATAAATATATTTATATTATTTGCGTGAATGTATTTGTCTCAAAAAAATCCTGTATTTTTAAAATAGATTTATATTTTTGAAACAACTACTCTCAAATAAACTCAATTCCGCATGGAACAATAATATCAGTACTTTAAACTAGGGTATCGTAAAAATTTGAATACAAATGATTTTATTTTATGGTAGATTTTCGAATAATGCAAATTACAACAATTTTAATATTATAATAAAATAATAAGATGTTAAATATTTTCGGCTAATTTAAACAATCGCACTATGAAACCACTTTTAATAAAATATAATTTGTACGTTAATATGCGTCAGATTGACATTTTATTACGACTCAGTGCTATTTGAAATTCCTAAGAAAGTATAATTTGTCTATCAACATAAAGATAAATGAATTTCAGAATTCCTGAAGTTTAAAACAAATAAATTTTTGGAATAATGTAAATTACAATACGTCACCTAAAGCGACACCAATACCTCGCAGTAATTGTATTTTATTGTGAAGGCATATTTAAATGCAATTAAATTAAAACAATCTAAAAGGCAAACAATCAAAGTCCCTCCCTCTCCTCTTAGAGGGCTGCGGAAAAATTATGAAGCCTTGACTGGTCCCGTGATAATAAAAAGGTAACACTGCTTTCAGATGTTTCAGCATAGCATTAAATTAAGCTTCAGCGCTTTTTAAAACTTTTTAAAACTGTATCATTTGTTTATAAATACAAAGACAAATTAATTCCTGAGAATTTTAAAACAAACGAAAAAAAGTCTAATATTTTTAATCAGTTTCAACAATCTTTGAGACTGAATTACAATGTAAATCTATTTATAATTTAAACAATAATTTCTTCCCTGAATAGATAAAGTCGATTTCCATTTAAACGAAAAACCAACAACGTCCGCTATAATTATCTCTCAGAAACAACATAATAAAAATTCATTTATTCTCTGCGCGCACCTTTTATAATTTTCTTTTTCTAGTCATTTCCATACTAACTCAATTTACGACCTCACCAGAAACAAACATTCGTGTTATAAGATTCGATTTCCCTACACCCACTGAAAAAAAAAGAATAAAATGGAACAAAAAAAACAAATCCTCATTTTATGTTATTCTCCGTGTTTCAATCATTAGATGGAAGCATTATTATTGCATTTATCATACTTTTATACGCTTCGCTAAAAAGAGATTCAATCAACTACTCTTTTGCTTCAGCGAATTCTCACGTCAAAACATTCTTTAGAAAATATTCGATTTTATTTTTTCATCAGCTTCATTCTTTTAAAGATAAATGAGCAAAACTTGCGTCCATTCGCACAAACGCCATGGAATAAATATACTTCTTTTATACAAGAACTTTGTGGTTCTTAGAAAAGGGGCAAATTATCAACTCTTTTTAGCACTTCAGTGAATTGATCTCTTCTTATTGAGGGGCTTAGTACCTAATAAAAAGTGTTACGTCTTCATTAGGGCATGTGTGGAATTTTTTTGTGATGTTGTCAGCGAACAAGAATAAGTTTTCTTGTTGTATATTAGAACTGGATATTATTTTTTTACACAGAGGAATCAGCGTATTTCTTTGAATGGCATATATTTTGCTTAGGACGAAATGTTTCTTATTTCTGAGAAAAAGAAAGAATCATTATGTTTGTATCTATGAAATAGCCAGATGAATTTAGTCATGAAAAGAAGGTCTGTAGTTTTTAAATATGAATTTACATGCCGGGATCAACAAAAGTTTAAACTTTTTAGCTACCTAGTTATGTAGTTTTTACTAACGGTTTCTTAGATTTTTTGCTGTAAAAGAAACACTCATCGCAGTGAATTTAAATGAATTGAAAGAGAGATATTGTCAATTTGATACTACAATAATTAGGAAACAATAATTATAAAGAAGATGCCCTTATCTTTATTTTAACTTTCACATTTTGTAATAATTTGAAGTGTAAAAACTAGCGTTTTATGCAATTAATATTAAGCATTAAAGATATTTAAATATTAAAATCGGGATTTCAACAAAGTGAAAGTTTTATAATTGACGTCGAACAGTCTACCCAAATCTGAATTCACAACTATCAATGTTTTACTTCGTGGTCTTGTAATTTTGAACCCAATCCAGAAGACAAGGGAACTCCTGGATCAAGCATTGGGACAAACTAGTCTTTGTGAAGGACATTTTGATGATACTAACACGCACATGGAGAAAGAAACAACAGAAGATTTCCATGGTAAGCCCGAAGACAAAGGGATTCTAACCCATGATTCGTATACCACAGGAGTTTTTGTCTGCTCTGTGGTCGGTGCAAGTTGAAGGAAGAATTTATTTGTATCAATCCGCCACATCTCTTATTCGAACCTGGGTCATCTAATAGGGAGGTGAACGCTCCATCCCCAGAGCCACCGCGACTCAAAGTGAAAGTGTAAGAATGTGAGAAGTGATCTGAAATCAACCGCGTAAACTGTTTTGGGGGATAACGAATGAAATCGAGCAGTGATGAAGCAACCAACATTTTTTTTTTAATAATTTGAAACCAAAAACATGTCTCAATTAGTTAAGAAATGTTTAAAAAAAAGGAATGATGTTATATTCTTAATAAAAAAAATTATTGCTGCAAATTTACAATTCTGTTATTGCTTTCATGTCTACCATCATGGATAACAAACTATGATAAAAAATATCAAGTGTATTTTTAAGATAAAACCCTATTTTTACGAGCCTTTCTAAAATGTTTGTAATACAGGGAGAGGAGATCTAAAATTCTATTTTGATGTGCTTCTTCGGTTTAATGTCTTTTTCATTCAACTAAAGTATATAGAGTTGATGAACCTACATTTGGAAATATTCTTCAAAACAGGAATAAATACGTTCGTAAAATTCTTTACCTGGGTTAAAATTGTGTTTTTATGCAGCAAAAGTAAGTCGTAAAAATGTGTTCTTAAAAATTTATTTGAAATATTTTGCAAAATATTTTCTTACATTTTAAAATTTATCAAACATATTTTATATGTTGTTTTGGTAAAAAAAAAAGAAAACATTGTTATCCATGAAACTTTTAGCAATCGATATGGGTGCTAACTTCGTATAAAAAATGGTTTACTTTCATTGCATAAATACTTTGGATTTATTTGGCGGTGAAAATTTTACATAAAGTCGAATTTCATAATCTTGCAAACATTACTTTAGTTTAGAAACAAAAATATGGAAAACTCTAAAAACATCTACACAGCCACGGTAGCTATAGGAATAAAGTTTTCGCCTCCCGATGAGGTGACGCAGGTTCGAATCCCAACGATGGCTGGTCGATACGAATTCTGCACAGACTACAATAGTGACGTAAGATATCTTCGGTTGTAGACGGATCATGGGTTAGAGACCCTTTGCCGTCAGGCTAACAGCTAGGGACTTTCGTGATTTTCTTCTCCATGTAAAGCAAATGCTGGTTAGTTCCCTCAGAAACTTCTCCATGAAGGCTAATTTCACTCTATATTTGATCCAGAAGCTCTCTTGTCTTCTGGATTGGGTTGAAAATTACAAGGCTGTGGAGTTGAACATTGGTAGTCGTAAACTCAGAAATGGGCTGGTTTTTAAACTCCGATTATAAAATAAAATAAATCTCTACGAATTTTAGCACGTAAATTTATTCCAAAACTTAGAGATTTAAATTTATACTCATATATTTTGAAATTATGTTTGAAATGTTTCAGTAATTTTTCAAATAAATTAACTAATAAAATGATTTTAGAAAGAAAAAAACATGTCTCACAGTTATACTTAATTATTTTTATTTTAATAAATAAATTTACCATCTTCAAACAATTAAATAAATTCAACCAAAAATATTTACAAAATTTAAGCAAAAAATTAAAATGTCCTTTATATATTTAAACATGTATAAAGTGAAAAATGTCTATAGATTTACTGGTTACAACATGTTGCTACTTTTCTTTACAGGTTTAGATAGTGTTTTGGATATTTCTCAGGGTGTAGTCTGATATCTTGATGTGTACAATAGTAAAGATAAAGTTTAGTGAATGGGATGGCCACTCTTTTCAAAAAAGTAAGTAAAATATTTGACATTTTTATAGCTTAAGTATTTGAAATACACTGAAAAAAATTCCGGGTCAAATTACGGTATAAAATACCAACAATGTCGATGCAACGCGTATAAAATCCATTTTACCGTAAAATTCATTTTTACCGTAAATTATAATTCCTCAATTTTTACAGAAATATATTTTTATTCGAGTGATCGATTGATTTTACGATAATTATTACTGTAAAAATTGCGGTGCATCAAACATTTTGTTCCGAAACATGTTCCGATAAAAAATGGATTTTACTGTAAAAAAGTATCGACACCCTGAGTATCGATATTTTTTATTGTAATAGGATTCGAAATTTTTGATAGTGCAGAAACTTAGTTTTTTTTTTTTTTTTTTTTTTTTTTTAAAATTTTTAGCTTCAAGAATACTGAATAATATTGACATTTAATTTCTGATATGAGTATTCTTTCGATTTTAAGTTTAATAGTTATTACGAGGTAGCATGAGCGGTTTTAACATATTGAAGGTTTCAGTTATACTGTCTTTTGCATATTCAGAAATTTTCTTTGAGGCCTGGGCCAACCGGACTTTGTAGGGGTCAGAAAACTGGACTTGCATCAGAAAAGTTCGGGGCTCGAATCCCAGACAAAGCATGGATGTTCTTTCATTCTCTGTACTATATCTGCCGTTACTATGGGAGCAACGCTAGCCCACCCAATATGTTGACCTTGAAAGAGTGGCCAACAAATTTGCGCTTCAGATGCCTGGTCATTCCCCAGGTGGACATTGGAAAAAAAATTCAGAGGACAGGCATTCATATACAGCTTATCCGAGCTTCATTACAAAATCATCAAACTTAAATTCTCTTTTATATAAGATAAAAAAAAATTTTCTTCCTAAAACCATTTTATTTTGTTTTATAACCAGCTTTCGAACCTATTCTGTGTTTATGACCTTTAATGTTGTTCAACTCTGCAGCATTGTAATTTTGAGCCCAACTCAGAAGACAAGAGAACTCCTGGATTAAGCACTAAGAAGAACTAGCCTTCGATTTTCGTTTAGACCTAACCCAAATTTTAGTTACTTAGTGGGGAAAACCATGAGCACCTACCACAGCCAGACGGAAAGGGATTCCAAAACCATTTGAATTTTATTTCTAGCTCAAATATAATTGAAGTTACGTATTTTTTAAATTATTTTCCCACGAGGCTCTCCAATTTAACGTTATGTCTCAAAACATGTTTTCTCATTATTTACTCCATTTTTAATAGCGATATCTTTAATTCGGATAGTCCTAGTTACTTTAAATTTTGAACAGATTTCTTCTGTATATTTGAGTCCAGGAAACAGACTATACACACTAACTAATCAAAATATTATTTTATGTTTTACAGCCATATTAAAAAAAATGTTCATTTGAGGATCAAAGAGGAACGATTTATGTCCATTTAAAACAAAAATGACGATTTGATCATCTGTTACATTTTGACGATTACTGAATTTTGACAAATCTATAATGTGAAAAACATGTTCTCTCCGAGAGTTATATCATAGGGAAAATAGACCGTACTGTAAAAAACCATTCCCATAGGAGCGTAAAATGTTTTCCCCCCCTCCAAATTAGCTATTATCGACTTAAGCCATCGTGGTCTTCAGTTGTACTTTTGACAGTTTTTACTGAATTTGTTGATATATGTGCAATAATTTTTTTTTTTTAGATTTATTCTAAAGCTGATGCTTACTATGTTTGTTATTTACAAACACTATGAAGCAACCAAAAATTAAAAAAATAATAATAATAATTTGTAGCTGAGGTATGGTTTCTTAAAAAAAGAATACGAATTTCTACCTGTTCTCAGCCCCCACCTTATCATTAATTTTTATTTACGATTTCAATGAATAAATATCGTGTTTTATAGCATAATGCATTCGCAAATGTGAACAAAATTAAAGTCCAAACTAAATATTTAAAAAATTAGATTATCTAGCAATGACTGGATACGGGGTGATATTTAACGATTGCTGAAGATTAGACAGGGTGCAAGGTATTAAATTAATTCTGCTGTTGTTGTCTCTAATGCCACTTGCCAATACCAGCAAGCCTGCTGAGTGAAACCAAATTTAAGATAGAGGGTGCTTTTCTTGCGAACTAATCCATACATTCATATATTCATCCACTTCGCAATTTTGACCTGAACCAGAAACTGATCAGTCTCCTATTCAGTACCCCAAGAAGAGTTAATTTGTTATGGGAACTTGGAGGACTTTGTGATCTGATAGATTTAACTTGCACCCGTCACTATTTAATACACAGGGAGTCTTCGGTAGGTGAAGATCGAACTCACGACCTTACTAAATCAATTCTTTTGCAATTATATTAAAAAGAAAGATTGCTAACTTTGTTAGGAAAGAACATAAAATACAAAACTCATTACTTGACCTTTTTTTTAAAAATCAAAATTACTACGACCTAAACGTTGAAGTATTTTTAATATCTGTGTTAAAATGTAAAAGTATTTCTATCAACTAAACTTTCTTCATACTAAATATAGAATCTCTCATCTGTGTTTTCTGTTTTATAAATAAATTTTTTGCATTGGTTTTTAAAAAAGTGCATTTACTTTTCACATGCATTATACAAAAACTTTTTATTTATAAAATATAAAACACAAAAGATACTAAGCTTATTATAAAATTTAAGGCCTTTCTCAATAGTACATGACTTTTTTGTAAACAAAATGGATAAAAATTTATTTAAAAGGAATATTTTAATTAAAACGTAACGTATGACGACATTTTTTTCTTGACACGAACAAATTCCCCATGGGGATATTTTTTCCCTTTAAAAACATCCAAAACATACGCACTAATTAGGAAAACGAAAGTTGGATATAAATAATAAAAAAAAGTATCTCCAATACAATTATTTGAATTCCTTTTTCATTTTTTATAAAGCTTTTCAAAAAACTATTTCACAGTTTGTATTGAAAAAGTCATGATCTTTGATCAGTGTTATTATAATAATTAAACTTTCTATGCCTGCTTCAATTCTTTATTCAGAATAATGTTTAATTCTTTAAGTTATTCTGAATAAAGGACATATAGATGTTGATATTTAAAGGGGAATAGCAGTTCCTCTTCGTATGGGAAATCGATTGAGAACCTGTCAACACCAGAAATCATCGATCTTATCTTATGTGTTTTTCCTTTCAAAGTAGGGCTTTTTATTCTTTATCAATAGTTTTTATTTTCACTTTTTATTAGCACTTATATTGATAGGTAAAATATTAATAGAAAGAAAAGATATTGGATTTAAATTTTTACATGAAATTTTTAAAAACATATAGTTATATTAATTCAGACGGATATTCATGTATTATGCATATGTACCCAATAGTGGTAAAATGGCTCTTCTTCTTCATACGGCAGTGGCAGTTTATTACTTCATAATTTTTTTTCCAGGGTCATGTGGAATTAGGGTGCACCCTAAATTAATTCAATTACGGTAGAGGATGATAACGGGGTATTTATTTTTATTAGCACTTATATTAATAGGTAAAATATTAATTAGAATACCAGATATTATAATTAAATTTTACACAAATTTTTAAAAACATATAGTTATAGTAATATGTACATATATTTACGTATTATGCGTAAGTCACCAGTAGTGGTAAAATGACGCCTCTGCTTCACATGACAATGGCAGTCCATACTTCAAATTTTTTCTTTTTTTTAACCAGGATCGTATAGAATTAGGGTGCGACCCTAAATTTGAATTCAATAATGACAGAGGGTGATATCAGGGTATTTTATTTTTAATTTTTATCAGCACTTATATTTATGGGTTAAATATTTATGAGAATACCAGATATTGGAAATGAAACTTTATATGGATATTTTAAAATATATAGTTATAGTAATATATACATACGTTTATGTATTATGCGTTTGTTACCAGTAGTGGTAAAATGGCGCTTCTCAGTTATATGACAGTGGCAGTTGATACTTCTAATTTTTTTTAAAACTAATGCATACATACTCATATGTTCTGAGAATCATTTAGTGAATAAATGATTTTTTTCTGTAGGGGGAATCAAATTTGCACGAAAATACATGCCTAAATTTTCAAAAACAAAAATTTATATTCGTTTAAAAATATGATAATTTTATAAAATGTGATGATTATTGTAATAATTACAAAATCTAATGATTAAAGGGGATGATTAATGAGACGGTTGCAAAATATGGTGATTTTTAAGACTCTTAGAGAAAATTAAAAATACAAAGCATCGTTGCTGGGTGAACTTGTAAAGACATGTTGGCAACGTTCAATAAACGTTTTAAAGTAGCATTCAGAAAGCGTTAATATTCCTTAGATACACATTGTTTATATTTGAATAATAATGATGCAAAACATTTGTGTTCTCCATTTCAGTGCAAGTGTTTATGTTTAATGGAATGATTTTTGAAACACTTAAACAAAATTAGAAATTCGAAACATCACAAACTTTTATTTAAAAAACTTAAGACAAAAATTATAATATTTACCGATACTTAATTTGTTATAGAATATTCTTAGCTATTTTGCAAAACAACTGCGTTTCAAAATGGCTTGCGGCGTTAACTTGTCAAGACAAGTTGCTGACGAATTCAAATAAATGCTTTAAACTAAAATTCAGAAGGTGTTATTATTCCTCAGATACACATTATTTATCATCGGAAAGTGATGTTTTGTGTAAACAGGTGTGTTTTTCATTTCAGCATGAGTGTCTAGATTTGCTCTCAAATTTTCAGTTTGTATCCAATAACCGGTTTCAAAAGATATTGTAGAAGTCAATATTTAGAATTTTAGAGAAAATAATTGAATTTTCAGTTTATATCCAATACACTAACCGGTTTATAAAGATATTGTAGAAGTTAATATTTAGAATTTTAGAGAAAATAATTAAACTTTCAGTTTATATCCAATACACTAACCGGCTTATAAAGATATTGTAGAAGTCAATATTTAGAATTTTAGAGAAAATAATTGCATTTTCAGTTTATATCCAATACACTAACCGGTTTATAAAGATAGTGTAGAAGTCAATATTTAAAATTTTAGAGAAAATAATTGAATTTTCAGTTTATATCCAATACACTAACCGGTTTATAAAAATATTGTAGAAGTCAATATTTAGAATTTTAGAGAAAATAATTGAATTTTCAGTTTATATCCAATACACTAACCGGTTTATAAAGATATTGTAGAAGTCAATATTTAGAATTTTAGAGAAAATGATTGAATTCAAAATATTTAGAAAACATTTTTTTTTCCTCCTGAAGATCTTTATTTTTTTTCTAAAAAAAAGGATGAATATAAAGCAATTTTAATATTAACTTACGTACTTTTTTAAAAAGTAAATAAATAAAAATACGGGAGCACAATTGTGAGAACAAAATTTTAAAAGTTAAGTACTAAATTCCAGAAGTCACGAATTAAAAGAACTACATCTCAAAAGTGACGAAGTATAAGTTCTAAGTTTTAAAGATGACGAATTAAAAGCATAACATTTCGGAAGAAACGCAGTTAAAGTACTAAATTTCAAAAGCAACGAAGTATAAGTACTATATTTCAAAAGTATCCAAAAAAGTACTAAATTTCAAAGGTAACGAATAATTCCGCACGTAACGAAGTATAAGTATTAAATTTCAAAGGCTATGAGTTAAAAGTTCTAAATTAAAAATTGCAAAAATGAAAGAACTAATATTCAATAGTAAAGAATTATAATTATTAAATTAAATTAAAAATTATAAGTTAATTAAATATTAACTAAATTAATGAAGTACTAAATTTTAAAATAAGTAACGCATTACAATAAAAGCACGCACTTTTAATTTTTACTTGCAATGATAGTAAAAGCATTGCCATTCAAAGTAATATTTCCTTTCAAATAATTTAAGTATGACTCTATTCATTTATTATTTACCAAAAACTTTATTGTCATTCATTATAAATCTTTTCCTTTATGTAACTGCTATTTTAATTTAATTGAAACAAACTTTTTGAGATATTGAACTTATTTCGAAAGCTTTTAATAAATCTGAGACTTGCTATTAATGAAATACAGAATTAATTTTCGACTTGCCTCAAAGTGCATTCAGCAAAACTTAGTATATTCCATTGTGTAATAACGGCACAAACAAGTGACATCTGTTATTTAATTGCTAATGAACTTTGAAGTTAGTAATTGATATCAATATTCCGAATTTATTTGAAGCTTGAAATTATGCTCACAATTCCTTCGTAAATATTAACCTTAAAAATTACTTTTAATTCCATAATTTCTTACTTTCTCGTTTATATATAATTTTTAACAATACTTAAAGTTATATTTTATGATGAGCAGAATAGAGATGAGTTAATATCAATGAAGTTTGAAAACAGGATTGGAGAATGAGAATAATTGAAGTTTATTCGATATTTACTACTTGCATAAGTTTCAAGTTCATTTCTATTACTTATTTTTGAAAATTATAATTCGGAATTGAATGTGAGTACGAAAGACAACTGTGATGCCACAAATAGGCATTACATATTTCCAAGCAATTAAAAACTCTTTTAATTTTATAAATTTCTTTTTTAAATTATTCTTAATCTAGTTTTATTTAAATTAAAATAAGTTAATTTTTATTACATTTTATGAAAAGCAAATATAAATATCTTATTCTTTTCTTAACAAGCAATGTAACGTCTTACTTTTGAATTCAATACAAATGCAAAACTTATTAATTCACTGTCGCGACTAAATCGAACATCGAAATCTATTTATAACTCGTGATTCCTTAAGTTACTTTAGTTCTCTTACAACAAAAATTTTTCAGTTACAGGGATATATTGATTCTCACTGTCTTTTTGGCTATTTCGCTATAGCGAAACTATTTTAAATTTAATATTAATTGCGGAGTTGGCTTTGTTTTTTGGCTATCTTAATTTTTTTTGTTGATAAATCGCCAATTATGGATCTCTTCCCATGCCCCTAACTGTCCGCTGGGAGCAATTCAATCACTTTTAATTTTGAATTCTTGGCATTAGGACTGGGAGGGGGGGTCCACCCCTCAGTTCGATCGTTAATTAATTTTTACGGAAATCTTCTTCATGTTAAAAATATGCGTCCTCACATCTCTATAAGAGAGCATTCTTTTATTTCATGATTTTGATATCTTTATGGCCATTATATATCTTATAATATTTCAAAGAGTAATGGAACAATTTAAAAGAAAATAATAATTTTTCTCAATTCTTTGGAATAAATCCCTTTATCGTAAGAAAAGAAAACGTACTAATATCATAACTACTAGGGCCAAAATCTACAAAAAAAAACATATATTATTAGTAAATTAATTCACAATTTTTGAATTTTTATAAGTTTATGTGTTTAAAACAAGTGATGCTTTTCAATAAATAACTAGCTGGCTCTATACCTAGTAGAGTTTGCAATGAGTAAACAAGTATGATCAAAACTACTAGAATATGAAACAATTTATAGTATTCCTTGGCTCTATGGAAACACCAAAAAACTCGGTAAATTTTACTAAAGCGCTTTGGAAATGATTTTATTTAAATTACAAAAAATACGGTTACATAATATGGGATAAAATTTGGTAATTTCGTCATGATACCCTAGAGAACGTCATTAAAACTATCTGATCAGTTAAATTTATTTTTCAATTTTGTATTTTTATTAGAAATTTAAATTTTGCGCAAATTTCAAAAGTAAAGTATTAAACTCCAAAGATAACGAATTAAAAAAGATAAACTTCAAAAATAATAATAAAGCAATTAATTTCGAAATTAAGGAAAAAAAAGTACTACATTTATAATGTAACTGAGTAAAAGTACTAAAATGTAAAAGCAAAAAATTATATATACCAAATTTCAAAGATAATGATTTAAAAATACTAAATTTAAAGAATAATGATGTTAAAAGCACTAAATGAAAATAATAAAGGAACTAAAATTCAAAAGCAAAGAACTGAAATGACTGAAAAGTGATGAGCTGAAGGAACTAAATTTCGTAAGTAACGAAGTACATATAACAGTACGTACATTAAATTTGTAATAAGCTTCACTTGTAGAGAAAGTAAAAGTATTGTCAGTCAAAGCAATGCTTCCTTTAAATACAATTTAAGAGCAACCGCATTCATTATTCTTTCTAAATTTGTTTCATAACTAATTCCATATTACAATTTTGTCATTCATTATAAATCTTTTCCTTTATGTAACTGCTACTTTCATTTAATTGAAACAAACTTTTTGAGAAGTTGAGCTTATTCCGAAAGCTTTTAGCGAATCTAGACTTGCCACTAATGAAATACATAATTAATTTTCGACCTACCTCAAAGTGCATTCAGCAAAACTTAGTATATTCCATTGTGTTAGAACGATACAAACAAGTGCCATCTGTTATGTATCTGCTAATAAACTTTGAAGTTAGTAATTGATATCAATATTCCAAATACATTTGGAGCTTGAAATAAAGCCCACGATTCCTGCGTAAATATTGGCCTTAATAATTACTTTTAATTCCATAATTTCATACTGTCTCGTTTACATGCATTATTTAACAATAGTGTTATATTTTATGAGAATGCAGAATTAAGGTTAGTTAATATAAATGAAGTTTGGAAGTAGGATTTCAGAATGGTAGTAGTTATTTGATATTTACTACTAGTATAAGTTTTAAATTCAGTTTTATTATTTATTCTGGAGAGTTATAATTCGTAGTTAATGTAAGTACTCGTGGCAACATATAGAATTAGTAAATTAATACTTGTATTAATCTTTTAGTATGTTTTAAGTATAGCTGTTCAACAATCTAAACAATTGTTTCGATTCAAGATACAGCGAGCTGGTTTTTATACCTAGTAGTACCTACTTATTTGCTTTATTTTTTGTTTCGTTTCATCACGTTTAAAGCAAACAGGAGCTTGAAACATTTAAAGTAACATCAGCAAAAACTTTAAAACGTATTTTCTGTGCAATTATTTATATTTTAGTATGTTTTATGTTTAGCTGTTTAACAATCTAAGCAATTGTTTCGATTCCAGATACAGTGAGCTGGTTTTTATACCTAGTTGCACCTACTTATTTGCTTTATTTTTTGTTGCGTTTCATCACGTTAAAAGCAAACAGGACCTTGAAACATTTAAAGTAGCATCAGCAAAATCTTTAAAACGTATTTGCTGTGCAATTACTTATATTTTAATATGTTTTATGTTTAGATGTTTAACAATCTAAACAATTGTTTCGATTTCAGATACAGTGAGCTGGTTTTTATACCTAGTTGTACCTACTTATTTTCTTTATTTTTTGTTGCGTTATATTACGTTAAAAGCAAACAGGAGCTTGAAGCATTTAAAATAACATCAGCAAAAACTTTAAAACGTTTTTTCTGCGTAATTCTCTATTTTATTACCACGTTTATATAAACTTGCCTTCGTGTATGTCTGTCCGGGTGGAATTTTGTAATCGATTTTAAACTAACTTCCCGACTAGCTACAAACTTCAAATTTGGCACATAGTTTAGAATTGGATGACAATGCATGAAAATGAAGAGAAAAAAGACATACAAAGTAAAATAAAA